>NW_026555334.1:11665471-12265471 GCF_029017545.1 Prosopis cineraria | reverse complement strand
TCTTGTTTGCTTGGCATCCTGCCACCACTTCGCTCTACTTCTTTAACCCATTGTTTGAACTCCTCCTCAAGTGGTGCAGAGTCACTAACCATAGCCATTTGCCACCTAGCAGCAGAATTTTCATTTCCCCATGTAACATTTAAGTACTTGTAGGTGGTTTTATTCTCTAGTTTATACTGCCGCTCAGGTTCTGTGGCATCAACATTCTTCACCATGCAGAGGCGGTAAATTGGTCCAGACTTTGATCTACCAATACCAACTCTTACAAAGCAACCAACAATTAAATCCTCAAAGAAAGGCTCCATAAACCATTTAGCAAGTTTTGACCTACGGATTGTAATTTCTTTAATATCCTCAAACGTTGGCCCATCAGACATTTCTCTATCATCATCACTGTCACCAATTCCTCCATCCCCAGTTGACCCTTCATCATCACTGTGAGACCTACTTTCACTCTCACTATGGCTTGAACTACTAAGGCTTGTTGAAGTAAAAGGCTTGCGCTTTGGTGAAAAATGTCGGGACCCTGAACCTCTAGATGCCTCTCTAAGTCTACGGTGGGCTTCTGGGTCTTGCTGTTTCAACCGCTTTGCTCGCAATTCATTTAGAGCATCATCCTTAGCAGCTGACCTGTCAGCAGATCTGGCTGATGAACGCACACGAGACGATGCGAGGGGTGGAGTCTGCTTTCTGGGCACTGTTGCCTTTCCTTTTTCACGCTTTGATGCTATCTTACCCAATAAATTTTTATCATCTTTTTTGGTTGCCCTGTCTGACAAGATCATTTCTCTTTGAAGTTCAGTCATCTCAGAGAGCTTCCGCCGGTCATCTTCATTCTTATAAAGATCATCACCAATGTCAGATTCATCACTGCTATCACCCTCATGATCAGAATGGCCATCATCCCCATCCCCTTCTTCTTGACTGACCTGATCATCATCCCTTTCTGTTGAATCTAATCTCTTCTTCAAAGGAACTTGAGATCCAGTGGGCTTTCTGCTAGCAAAAGTGAGATCATCATCTGAATCATCATCCCTAGAATCACTCCCACCATCTGAAAATGAGCCATCATGTTGCCTCCTTGAAGGTGGCAGAGACTGTCGTTTTCTCCCTGTGCCAGTTCTTCCCGCAGCCTCCAAAAGCAAATTTTCCAAATCTGCCATGATAGTCCCACTTCAACGTATCAATTCAAACTGATCCTGCATATAAACCAAGGTGTCAATTGCCATCACATAAGGCACAAAGCAGCTTTATATGAAAGCTAGGTATTATAACTAACAATATGAAGAGTTGGCGACTATACATGAATATGATCAACTCAGCCACGTGGGTGTCAAATAACAATGGAGGAAAGATGGAATTGGGGTTGGGGCTGAGGTCTTGGCACCTGTTTGGATGGATGAAATTTTAGCATGGGAAATAAAAATCAGCCTCCTTTCCACCTGCTCGCTTTTTCTGCCAGGGGCGGGGGAAGCTTAGCCCAGGAAGGGAGAGGGATATAAATTTACTGAACTACCCATGAAGAAGCAGAACAAATCGATAAAGAGGCATTTTGTACCGGATTTGCCCAGATGAAGGGGAACAGATTGAGAATTTAATTGCAAAGAAGAAGCATTAACATATTTGCAAAGCTAAACATCAGCAATTGTCCACGCTAACTCACACGAAAAAACTTTGCTCCACGTAAGTGTAGTAGCCAACAGAACAACAATAACCGCATCATTGAATGGTTGGATAAAAGGAGAGACTTAGATTTATGGAATCCTAACCATGGAAACGAAAATTTAGCCCTCCAATGGACTCGAGCTCGGGAGTTTCTATCGCCTCTGTCTCCGTTGTCACCTCCGAAGCCGATTCCCTCTTCTCCGTCAAGTCTCAGCCGACAGCGACGTTGCTGCTCCGTAGTCCCTCGCCCCCGGATTTGCGAAGCGTTCTCGCCCAAAAACTTGGCCCCAGCCACCGATTTTCTCTCACTGCAGCACCGCTGTCACAGCCGGTAAAGATCTCCGTCAATCTCTCCGTCACCGGCTACACGCGCTGGTCCGGAAGCGTCGACCCAGCCAAGCCACCAAGGCCTCGTAGATTCTGATCCGACCTAATGGCTAATTCATCTCGTAAGATGAGAGATGTCAAGATATATTAAATTTATTAAGCTAATAGTTACGATCTAGTCCGTCTCGACAAAAATGGGGTACGTCGGGGGGGCTTATTTAAAAATAAAAAAACATTAAAATATATTTTTATTTTTCTAACTTTATTTAAAATTTTAATTTAATATTTTAATATTATAAAATATTTTTTTAAATATTTAATTCTAATATTATTAGTTTTAAGTTATTATTCTGTATGTCATTCTAAAAAAAATTAATATGTAAACATTTAAATTTTTTATCAATATTTAAAAATTTAATATAAAAATTTATTAAAATAAAATTAATAATATTAATATTAAAAAATTAAAAAATAATTCATAAAGTTTAAAAATTAAAATAAAACATTATGTAAAGTAAGAGTATTAAATATATACTTCAGTAAGAAAAAAAAAGTTTTAAACTAAAACAATTTTTATCGTTTTTTTAATTATTATAAAAAAAGGTTATCAGAAAAGAACAATTTTTTATGAAATTTAAATTATTATTATTATTATATATATATATATATATATATTAGAAAAAATGAATTAAAAATTTATGCACTATTCTTTTATTTATCAATCTGTGTTCGGCTCTCTTTCAATAATAATATTAGTTACAACCAATCAGATAAGTATTCAAAACGTATACGGTCGAACTCAAATTTTAGGCAGACGACTATATTTAAGAAATTAATTCCATATCTATTGAATAAATACGTGTATTTTAATAATTTAATAATATTAATCTAAAGTATTTTAATTATTCAATAATTTATTTTTATGTCTACTAAATTGAAATTGAAAATTTTCATTAGTTATTTTTTGGATTATATAAATAAATAATACTATTAAGTAATTGTCTCATATTACTTAATATCTGAATTAAATAATTATGATTCAAAATTTTATATGTATATCCAAAATAATTATTTTAAATACATATATTTTTTTGCCAGATAATTAGTTTAAATATATCTTAGATCTCAAATATTCAAACCAATATGATAAAATGAAAAAAAATTTATATCTCAAATATTCCATGCTTAAGGATTGAAAATTTTCTTGTTTAACGGGTAACCACCTTTACACTCATGAAAGTATACAGGTTATATCCAAAAAAAAAAATGTATATTGTAATCTACTAATCTTATTTGGAAGATTCTAATATGAATTATTTGATTTATAATTAAAATTTTAAAGTATTAAAATTGTACTGTTTTTAGGGACTACAACATATACGATCTTAGCGTAAGGCCGACAGGGGCCTGTGGAAGAATGAGCCATTTCAGACCGATTATGGAGGAGTGCGAAGAGGGTTGAGAAAATTAGTGTTGACAGTGAAGAGGACGTTGCCACGGAAGTTGAACAGTACTGCTCATGCTTTGAACAGAGTGAATGCTGTTCATAAGCAGATTTTAGTCAATGGTCCAAAAGTTTCAGAGAGAACACGGAATTAGATCAAATTCAGCTCAAGTTCATCAACTCTGGAGGCCTGAAACTTCACATTGCTGAAATCGGAGAGGGTCCGAATCATGTAGTTTCCTGATTCCTTTTTCCCTACGCCTCATCATCATCATCATCATCATCTTCTTCTTCAGTCAAACACCCTTTTTCATTTTCCTTTGCAGGTCCTAACATCGTCGTTTTCCTGCATGGATTCCAGGAGATATGGTACACCTGGCGGCACCAAATGATTGCCCTGGCCAATGCCGGACTCAGGGAAATTGCCCCCGATTACAGAGGCTACGGGATTTCCGATCCACCACCCGAACCCGAAGAGGCTACCTTATCTGATCTTCTCAACGACCTCCTTGGAATTCTTGATGCTCTCGATCTTACTAGGGTAATGAATTTGTAAATTTTCTATTAAATGAGAAAATATAGTAAATTGTGACGGGTCTGGCTTTTGATTGAAGACCTTGCAATTCCCAGAATCTGGTAGATTTGAAAGAAAATCATAATGGCAATTCACTGTCTGCTTGCAATTTTTCTGTGAGATTACTTGCATTTGCAATAAACTAGTGTCAATACCTTATCTGATCTTCTCAACGACCTCCTTGGAATTCTTGATGCTCTCGATCTTACTAGGGTAATGAATTTGTAAATTTTCTATTAAATGAGAAAATATAGTAAATTGTGACGGGTCTGGCTTTTGATTGAAGACCTTGCAATTCCCAGAATCTGGTAGATTTGAAAGAAAATCATAATGGCAATTCACTGTCTGCTTGCAATTTTTCTGTGAGATTACTTGCATTTGCAATAAACTAGTGTCAATAGTCAACCGAATATATGATTCTCAAGTTAATTTGATCCAAGTAAACATGATGAAGTTGGTTTGTCTCTATCTTTAGATGTGAAACAATCGTAAGTTTTCTCTGGAATGTGTTAAGAATATACTATAGTGAAATGCGCTCAGGAAGAAATCCATGTTTCCCTAATTTGTTGTGTTGCATTATTGTAAAATAAAAACGGAGGAACTATGCCTACTTTTTGCGACTGATGAGACTGTATCATTAGTCACTTACCTAATAACCTAATTCAGTAGTCCCAACTCTGTGTTTTTAGGTTTTTCTGATGGGAAAAGATTTTGGAGCTAGGCATGCATATTTTTCTCCATTCTGCACCCAGAAGGGTCTAAGGAGTTGTCGCATTGGGGTTTCCTTATGTGCCTCCAGGTCGCTCTGTGTTTGAGAAATGCCATCCTGAAGGCTTCTATATCTTGAGATGGAGGGTAAGTTTCAATTCTTATGACCTTCTTTCATACTTATATTCATAAAAAAATATGACCATTGTTAGTTTGTTTCTATCCATTTCAGGAACCAGGAAGGGCAGAGGCTGATTATGACGGTAGTGTGAAACGTTTTCATTCTCTTTTCCAGAAGTGAGATCCCAATAGCTCAAGAGAACCAGGAGATCATGGATCTAGACATCTAGTGGAGCCATCTGCTCCACTTCCCTCTTGGATCACAGAAGATGAACTTGCAACATATGGAGGTTTGTATGAGAAGTCTGGATTTCAAATGGCTTTGCAAGTTCCATACAGGTGCTTGAGTTATTCCAGTGTTGGTGTATCTGAAAAACTAAGAAGCACAGGCATGCGATTTTTAGTAATCGAGAATTCCACTGGGTCTGACATATCTCTATCTTCACAAGTTTTTGTGCTTTATATTCTGGAAAGAGAGGACAAAACAAAGGGCCCGTTTAAATATATGACTTTTGGCTTTTGAGATGTACTCTTGCGCTTTTGGAATGTAGGATGTTATTTGAGAATTTCATGATTAGCCAAACTGACTTTTTGAATGTACATTGAGAAAGCTATTGAAAAGAAATTTAAAAACTTAACTTTTTAAAACTTTTTAAACTGACTTTCTAGCGTTGACTATACTGCCCTTATTTTCTTACAGTACTTATTGCGTACTCTATTTTATTAGAATTTGAATTTAGTACAATAGCCACAAGGCCAAATAGATTATATGATGAGATAATTTTATAAACCTTCTGTATATAAAAAAGAAAAAGAAAAAAGTTTTTAATCTTATATATAAGATATGTCATTCAATATTAATGATTGTTGAATTATTTATTATATTTTTTTAATATTAAACTTTACATTTTTTATTCTTATTATTTAACATGTTAAATTTTATGTTATTTTGAATTTTTTTCACATTTTTAATATATTTTATTTGTATAATAAAAATTATAAATTATCATAAATCAATATCCTTTTTTGTTATTATATATTCAAAACTACATTTTAAAAGCATAAATCATTATTAATCCAAATAATTTTCAGTTTACTAAACTGACTTTCGAAAAAAAATGTATCCAAACATAAATTTCGTTACAACAACTGACTTTTATTAAATTGAATTTCACCAAATAAACTTTTAATAAACTGAAAACCAAACACACACAAAGAAGTTTTAATTTGTCTTGTATGTTAAAGAGCTATTGATTTCCTGGCAAATCTTATCATGTACTTTTACTTGCCCATAATTTCACATATTAGAGGGGACATGAATTCTTGCTTGTGACATTGGATTTGATTGGCATGATAGGTCATTTGGTGAAGAACTGAATTTAGCAGATCCAGTTGTAAAAGTTCCAGCACTTCTGATAATGGGTGGGAAAGATTATGTGCTTAAATTTCCAGGGATTGAAGAGCTAGTGAAGAGTGAAAAGGCAAAAGAACATGTTCCCAATTTAGAGATCACATTCATTCCTGAAGGAACTCACTTTGTTCATGAGCAATTCCCTGAACAAGTTAGTTAACCTATCCTTAGCTTGCTTAGTGAGCACATTTTATTGTGAATTGTTATTTGTGATAATTGTGCTCCTCAGTATGCGTAGGGTTTGTCCAGAGTATAAAGGTTTCTATTTGTAGTTGATCATCCCATGTCTCTTTATTGTGTGCAATGATTCCAAAATATAATTAACTTAATATTTGTTAAAAAAAATCCATATGACTCTTGTATTTATTAATTTGGATTCTCATATTTGTAAATTTATGACATTTTTCTCACTTATCATAAATTAAAACTAAAGGTAAAAAAGAATACAATATGTATTTTCATGAGAGTAACGATTTTATTAACATACAGATTATTGTTAAAGGTTATTTATATTTTAGACCAGGGGAGAAGTATTGTGTAATAGGAATTGCAATGAGCCTGATTGGGAACTATGGCTTGTATAATCTAAATAAATCTAATAATGTCTCATTTGCTTATTAAAAAAATTGAAATGGAATGAATTAAAAAAATAAAAATAAAAATAAGATGATCAAATGGAATAAGTGAGCACTTTCATAAGAACAAGGACTTCATGGGGTTGAAAATCATAATTTATAAAAATTTTAAAAGGTGTGATAATTTTCACATTTATAATACAAATTAATAAGTTTTATTATATGTATCATGGGGGAAAGGATAATTTAATTTATTTTTGTCCTAATTTTTTTAATCCATTTCACTACATTCATTCCTAGTGGCTAAACAAGACCTTAATATATATATATATATATATATATATATATTTATTTATTTATTTATAATCACCAATCAAATAACAACCATTAATAATGAGAGTTGGTGATCAATCAATTAAATGGCTGCTTTTGTAAATCAATTTGAGTGAAACTGCTCAGAAAAAACCGCTATCACAATTAGCCAAAATAAATGTGAACAACCCACACAACTCTCACGCAACAATGGTGTGATATGAACTCATAAAAACTGGATCAACATCAAAAGGTTGAACGTTTCGAAAGAAAATGAAAGGACCAATCTGGACACGGGGAAAAAAATGTAACCAATGAAAACGCACTAAGAATGAAGAATAAATTTAAAAAAAAAAAAAGAGCCAATGACCGAGAGAGAATGTACTTTGTATAATATATTTGACTTGATTGTTGATAGTTGACAAAAAAATTTAAGGAGATAACCTATAGATAAAACATGAGGACATATACCATGGTTTTTTTATATGATTCAATGCGTTGTTCAACAATTTCTTCTTCTTTTCTTCAGCGTTTGTTCTTTATCATAAAAAATTGATTTATGAATTAACGGTCATTATTAATATAGAATATGATAAAAAAAAAAAGCAAACAAATGTACTATGATTATTTATAGGAAATATCACATCTAAGGACTTGTGAAGATTGCAGAAAAGGATTAATATGATATTAATTGTTAAAACGAAAATATAAACTTATTTTTTTGAATGATAAATTGTTATTAATTCTTATATGTGAATGACTTTTCCCCCGTATCTTTGGGTGCGATTTTTCCTTATCTATATGTCATAAGTAGTTTTTTGGTAACACATAAGTAGTTAATTTCTAAGGAAAATTACACATAGGTTTCATGAAATAAAAATATTTATAAACAAGTTTCGTGAAATTAGAAACTACAACTAAATCTCAAGTGTAATTTGAAATTAAGGTAAAACAATAATAATGCCCCTATTAAAGATATATATAGTACATCAATTAAATAATTTACAACTACATTATCAATAATTTATAATTATAACTTTATGTTTTTACAATTATAATTTCACATATTTAATAATTAAATTGATTAGTTGAATTATTGAATATATGAAGTAATGGTTGTAAAAATTTGAAGTTATAATTATAAGTTACTAATGAATTAGTTGTAAATAATTAATGTTGAATTTTATTAGTAATACATGATTGTTTGACTTTTAATATATGAAATTATAGTTGTAAAATGTTAAAAATATAATTATAAATTATTGATAAAATAGTTGTAAATTAATTATTCGATTGATGTAATTTCTATTTAATAAAGGTATTATTATTTTTATAGTCTAATTTTAAATTAGATTCAAGACTTAAGGGACTTGCTTGTGGCTTTTGAATTTTGTAGGACTTATTGGTGAATAAGTCTGTATTGTGAGACTTGTACGTAATTTTCGCAAATTTGTACTAAATAAACTATCAAGTACGCAATCCAATCTTTTATAAGATCATGGGCCAAAATTATTGTTTCATCTAATAAGACAAGTGGGCTAACTATAGTTTATCAGACTAGCCATTGAAAAGTGGGCTAAAAATCAAAAAGTGTGCAAAAAGCCCAATCTCAGTGTCATCGTGCCTGTCCCCTAGATTGCTTCTGGATATAAATCGATCCAATGTAGTTTTCGCTCATGAATTCCCTTCCGTCCCGCGATCTTTTCATCTATCCTAACATCTACGAGTACGTTTTCCTGTTCAGGCGTCACTGAGGAAACCATACTAGCATCCTCTCTTCGTCTCGATTGGCGCGAGGGGACCAGACCCCAGCGATGGCAGCTGAGACGCTCCTATATGAAAACGGCGTCGTTGCCAACGGAGATCTGAGTGCCACCTCCAATTCAGCCGCCAAGAAGTCGCGGGAGAGCGAGCGCCGTCGTCGCCGCCGGAAGCAGAAGAAGAACAACAAGGCCTCACAGGAGGGGGAGTCTAATGCCACTGAAGATGGTGAGGCAGCAGATACAGCCGATGACGACGCGAAGGAGAATACGGATCCGCAACAGGTACTTATCGTTTTATGTCGGTTATGGCTGTTAATACTTTTGGTGAGTTTAATTAGTTGTTGTATGAAGTTGGGGTTTGCAATCCCTGCTTTTGATTACCGAAAATGTGGAAACTAGACAGATTGATTCTGTTAGTAGTTATTTGTGTTTGCTGAAAGCTATCGCAGTGAAGTTAGGGTTACGTACTTGGACGGAGTTTGTCCTTTGGCGTTGCGTAGGGGAGAGGCACTTGGTCGTAGTTGCTATTTCAGTGAACAGAGTTTGCGTTTCTTTAAAAACGCGAGAACTTGAAGATTTCTAAAGAATTAGAGTTGAAAGTTAGTTGAAGGGTGAAATTCTAGCCATGGCTGTTGAGAAATTGTAGGAAGAGAAATGGGATGAAATGCAGTCGTGGCTTTGGGGATGATTGTAATTTGATAGGCGGAGTTTAACTTTTGGTTTATTCTAGGACTGTTTTTGGGAAAAGCTTTATGGACTAAATACTTTGGTTTATGGAGCGGTTAGGTTTTACATATTCATTGTATTCAGGCCAAGGGCATAGGTCAAAGTTAGGATTGCAGAAGCTATTGAGTGTGTTGAAATATGAAAGGTGGGTGTGGATGTTTTTTGGTGATTTGTTTAGGATGTTTGACTCTTCGGAAGTTTGTACTTTGGTATATTTTCAAAAGTATAAAGTTGATGCAAATTTGATTATGAATCAAATATAAGAAACTTAGATATGTCATCTGCTTAATTTTGTATTGGCAACCGGACTTCGTTTGAAGTTAATTTAACCTTTTTGTTTTTGAAATTCTGTTTTTGATGATTAATGAAGGCGCATGTAGCATACATTTCAAATTTCAGTTTCCAAGGCTAATCCTGTAGTTCTTCCATTGAGCTTTAGTCACGAGTGTTTTGTCATTTTGAGAATTATCTTGGCAATAAGATCAGATTTTGTGTTGTGCCAATTGTAATTTGCAGTTGTCATGCTGCAGGAAAAGTGCGCTAGTTGACATTTGTATATTACCATTGATTCTATGTAGGTTTTTGAAAATGTTGAAGTTGAGTATGTTCCAGAGAAGGCAGAGCTAGATGAAGGTTTAGATGAAGAATTTAGAAAAATATTTGAGAAGTTTAGTTTCACTGATGTTACTGGTACTGAGGTAATGAATCTTGTTCGTTGTTGATTTCTCATTTTGTCTTTGTGTAGTATTCGTTTAAATGTATGCTTCTGTACAAGCAGGATAATGAGAAGAAGGATGAGTCAGCAGAAAACGCTGCTACTACAAAGAAGGCCGATTCTGATTCAGAAGAGGAAGAAAATGATAATGATCAAAAGGAGAAAGGCATCTCAAACAAGAAGAAAAAGGTCTAGCAATTTGTAATGATATTTTGTTCTTTTTGGTATTTCATCTCATGTATTATCCTTCAGTTGCACTATCAATCTATCATGCTAAAAGATTTATGTTGTGTTCAGCTTCAAAGACGGATGAAGATTGCTGAATTAAAACAAATTTGCTCAAGGCCTGATGTTGTTGAGGTTGGAATGTGATGCTTATTATTGTTAAAAGTTTGATCTCCTTTCACTGCCTTTTACTTTTTAGTGTCATGGCCATTTTGCTTATTTTCAGTTTCTCTTTCATTTTTTAGGTGTGGGATGCTACTGCAGCAGATCCAAAGTTGCTGGTATACTTGAAATCATATCGAAATACTGTTCCTGTACCAAGGCATTGGTGTCAGAAGAGGAAATTTTTGCAGGTTAATAAGCAATTCTCTATTTACTATTGTGTGTTAAAGATGGAAACATGTCTGATGGGTGCGGTCAACATGTGGGATGTTGGGATTAGGTGTTGGAAGATACCGTCGATAAGGTTTCTCTTATATGTATTAATGTGGTTCTTGCAGGGGAGCTGCTGTGACAATCACCGAGCCTGGACCTGTAGGTGTTTGGCCATGGGCATCCTTGAATCGTTTCTCTTTTAATATCTTTTGTAGTTTATATGGGGATATGGACCTTTATATGATGTTATACGATGGGGTACATTATGATATGACTTTGTTGCATGATACTATATTGGCCATTAATATATGACTAAGATGCTAATAGTTCTGCTTTGAATTTTCAGATACCTTACCATTGTGATTAATGCTGGGGCTGAATTTCTGTTGTCTTCAATGATTTATAGTCTACATGTTTCCAGATTTTAGGTTATAAGCAATTTACTTGTATCTTATCGAGAGCTGGGTTATTGTCTTTTTCAGGGAAAACGTGGTATTGAGAAACAACCCTTTCAGCTTCCTGATTTTATTGCTGCAACTGGAATTGAGAAAATCAGACAGGTAACAGTCATGGGTTTTATGTCTTTTTCTCTTTGTTTTTTTTTTTTTCCTTTTGGAATAAACCCCTTCTTCCCTGGGGGCCAAGAAAAGAAAGGAATCAGTTTATGATGTGCTGTGATTCAGTTGCACAATTCTTTTGTGAATGCATTGTAGGAGCTGCTTTCAGTAGTTGTTTGGGCGCCCGGTTATTTCAGTTTTTTAATGGAAAAAGAAACTTTTTTAATTAAAAAAAGCACTTTTATGAAATTTGTTGAGGTTTGTGTAAGCTTTTTAAGAATCACTTTCGAGTAAAAAGTTTTTTTTTATGATTGTAATCAAACACAATAATTTATTCTGTTCATAAAAATTTCTAAACAATAAATCACTTTTTGTAGGCAATCTAGGAATCATTCTTTTTAAACATAAATAAAATGGCCTCTAACTTTGAACCTTTGATGGTTCTTGGCAATGTTGATATAATTGTTGTTTAAAAATTTAGAAGGGGAATGCAGATAATGAGCTTTCGATTTGTTTGTCAACAGTTCTCTTTGTTTATTGATTAGCTGGACATAAGACATTTTTTTATGCTATTAGATATTAGACAGGTGGGAGGTTATATTTGATTATCTGTCTGCAATTTTTGGGTCCATCACAAAAACTATGTGGATGATTGGTAGGTTTAAGAGAGAGGTGAGGAAAGGTAGGAGACGGAAAGTGAGGAATTATTATATGGTATGTTAGAGATGGAAAGATAAATTGAATGTACTCTTTACAAACCCAGATCATTCTGTTTGCTTTATTTTGTTGGAAATGTACTGTTGGAATGGAAAGATTTGATAAATGCTTATCTTGGCGCAAATGACAATAATGATTTATATGAAAGGATTTTAGAGTTTGAAATATTTTGAAGAGCCCATGGCCAAAATTTTTTTGGCACCAGATCTTGAATTGTGATTTTCACGCGCATTCAAAATTTAGAGTCTGAGTCTTTCTGAATGATTTCTAAATTTAAGTTTCTTCTACATAAAGTCATAAATACCTACAGCACGAGGTCCTAATCTGCAATTTTCCCTATTTAGTTGTTGTTATTACTGTTATTAAAAGCTGTTTTTCCCTTCTTGCTTACCTTTCATTCCCTTTCCTTTCTCTGTCATACCAAATGTGATTTTTGGTCACAGGATTCCATTGCATTCTCATTTATATTTTCCATTCCATCCATGCTCTTAAGAATCTTTCTACTCTACCAAATAACTAGTGTGGATGCTAATGGTCAATCAATGCTATAGTCCTTTCTGGTCTATGGTTATTACTCGATTTTTTCTATTATTTAGATTTAGACTATATTGGATTCAGAGTGGGATATTTTAATATTTACTCTGAAGAGCATAATATAACCACTCTGATGTCATCCGATCCTCTTCCAACTGGGGGACGTGCCCGTATCTTCATCTGTTATGGCTTGGATGGAGCTCCCTATGTTATGCATCTTTCTAAGATGTGTTCCTACATTGCTATGTTGCTGTAGTAGTTACTTGCCTGTCAAGTTATCTAATGTCTTTTCATGCAGGCCTACATTGAGAAAGAAGATAGTAAGAAGTTGAAGCAAAAGCAAAGGGAACGTATGCAACCAAAAATGGGGAAAATGGACATTGACTATCAGGTTTCTTTAATAATTTCCTCTCCAATTTGTGCTATTGTGTTGCATGTATCATCCCAAACTATTTTCTTATAACACTTCTCTTGGTTGCTATGTGTTAGGTTCTTCATGATGCATTCTTTAAATATCAGACAAAGCCAAAGCTGACAAGCCTTGGGGACCTGTACCATGAGGGGAAAGAATTTGAGGTATAATACTTACTAACTTATATAATAAGCGGATTCTTTGACTTCAACTTCAAATGTGTCTTTGAGTTGCATTCTTATGCTTATGGTTTTGTTCAGGGCTGAGTAATGGACAAAATCATTTCATTTTGAAGTTCTAGCTTAGGCAGATTAGTTGATGCGTTGCTTTTCTTGCTGACTTAATTAGGAAAATCTACCATGGATATCAGACTGTTGATAGGAGTTCTTTAACAATAAATACCTCTATTTTTTGGGTGTGCTTTCATTAGTCCGAGAAACTGAAAAGATGTAATAGACGTTAATTTCTGAATCTATCTTTGTAGTGTTCAAGCCGACCCCACCTAGTGGGATAAAGGCTTGTTGTTGTTGTTGTATCTTTGTAGTGTTCTATGTTTAGTTGCTCTGTTTTTTTTTTCCCCTTCATGTTTTCTGTTGAGAAAATGTAGGTGAAACTATGTTTTGGTCTTTAACTGAAATATTTAATTTGATCCTTATTGTTTAAACTTCTATAATTAAGTCCTGAATTAAAATGTTTTAATTTGATTTCCATTGTTATTATGCCATTATTTAAATAAAATTTTACTGATGCAGGCAACAATTTGTCATCTTCAATGCTGAGTACGTATAATTTATGTCAACAAAAGGGATGAAGTTAGATAATGAAATTGAAATTAGCTCACGTGTATGACACTTGATGCTACTTAGTTTAAGTTAGACAATTGATTTGAATCATACATATTTAAAATGCCAAGATAATATTTAGTTGGTTACATCGGCAAAACTTCACAGGATACCAATGAAAGTTTCATGGCAGAGGCTAAATTAAAATTTGTTTTAAAATTACAAGGACTAATGACAGATATTTGAACTATAGTGATCAAAGAAAACTAATCTTCCCTCCTTTTCTTGTCCTTTACATGGGTAAGGTTTAAGATTTCCTCTATAGATTGTTCTAAGAGTCAGGTTATTGGTACCTTTAACTTGGTTCTTGTCTGATATGTTGAAATTTTTTGTTTTGTTTCGCGTACAGGTAAAGTTGAGGGAGATGAAACCCGGCCTGTTGTCCCAAGATCTGAAAGAGGCTCTTGGTATGCCTGAAGGTGCTCCACCTCCATGGCTTATTAATATGCAGGTAATATTAAAGAATGTCTTGTGTAGTTGGTTTGTCATATTATTTTGTTCTTGACCGGTTGACTATATTATGTTTTCAGAGATATGGTCCTCCACCATCATACCCTCATCTTAAGATCCCTGGGTTGAATGCTCCTATTCCTCCTGGTGCTAGTTTTGGTTATCATCCTGGTGGATGGGGCAAGCCTCCTGTTGATGAAGTAAGTTTTTACTTTGATTTTAATGGATTGCTGGAATAAAAAAAAAATTAATACCCTTTATTCTTATCTTTTATATGCTTGTATTTGTGACAGTATGGGCGTCCTCTGTATGGAGATGTATTTGGCGTTCATCAACAAGAACAACCTAACTATGAGGTGGGTTATCACGATAATTGTAATGTGTAATCTAGCAATATCAACTAGCAAGTCTGCTGGTGCGTTAAATGCTTGGGTCTGCATTTTTTAAATAATCGCACAAAAATAAGGAATGTAGTTTATGTACAGTGATTATGGTATCTGATATTGATTCCTGCCTTTAATGAAAGATAATGCCAGAGTAGGGTAGTTGGGTCTTTAGTTAAACGCATCTCTGTTTTTGGAAAGCCATCCTTCATTATTTTTTTTTCTTGGCTTCCAGCCTACTTGATTGCTCATTTTTACCAACTCAAATAAAGTTCTGCATTTTATTATGTTGTTGCTATTTTGTATTTTACTTGCACACATGACATTAATTCAGGAGGAACCAGTTGATAAGAGCAAACACTGGGGTGACTTGGAGGAGGAAGAGGAGGAGGAGGAGGAGGAAGAAGAGGAAGAGGAAGAGGAGCAAGAAATGGAGGAGGAGGAACTTCAGGATGGTATTCAATCTGTTGATAGTCTTTCAAGGTTGGTTTTTTTCCCCCCATATAGATTTCATTCTAAGGTTGTGGAGGTTCATTAATAAGGGTAGTGATCAATTTACCTAGCTTTCTCTGGTTAATTCTTTTGAGAGGTGGAAAGGCTGGAGGCAGTTTATTACATATTAGAAGGGTAGCATACAATACTGTGATTGTTAACTTGTTTTCCTTTACCTTTGCTTTTTACCCCAGTACTCCCACTGGAGTGGAAACACCTGATGTCATTGACCTTCGTAAGCAGCAGAGGAAGGAACCTGAGAGACCTCTTTATGAAGTGAGTCTTTTCACCCTCACTTCAATTTCTGCCTGCATGTTCAACAGTTGTATCAACTAACCCATCGTTTACGCTTTTAGGTGCTTGAAGAGAAGGAAGAAAGAATTGCACCAGGAACCTTACTTGGAACCACTCACACGTATGCAATACCTGTGCCATTTAATATATATATATATATATATATATTCGTGTGTTGATTAGTAAAATTGTTTGATTTGAGCAAGTTCTTATGCTTCTCTCTCCACAGTTATGTGGTCAACACTGGCGCCCAGGACAAGTCAGCTGCTAAAAGAGTAAGAGGGTTTTTCTATTGCCTTCTTCTTTTGGGGAGGGGGACGTTATTTTACTATCATTTTTTAGGCCAACATTTTATGATCATATTGGACTTTGCATAAACATAGACTAATCTTCCTTTATGCAAGTCCATTGTTTTGCTTCATATTGCTTGCTGTATATAGATTATATAGATTATCAATATCAACTAGTCTGAATTATAGTTTCTGGCCTTATTATTTTCAGGTTGACTTGCTTAGAGGTCAGAAGTCAGATAAGGTGGATGTTACTTTACAGCCAGAAGAGTTGGAAGTGATGGAAAATGTCTTGCCTGCAAAGTATGAAGTTGATTCTTTCTAGTGCTGATTAATGTGCTAGTGATGTAAATCTTCACAGGACATTATTTGATATGACTCTGCTGAAACTAATGCAGGTATGAAGAAGCAAGGGAGGAAGAGAAGCTGCGGAGCCAGCGTGAAGATTTTAGTGATATGGTTGCAGAGGTATGCTGTGCATTTAACTTTGGTGTGATGTCAGGGGTAAAGAGATTCATTTCATTTTTTTGAGTGAATCTTGATTCATGTTCAATTTTGTGATCATGGTGCAGAATGCCAAGAAGAGGAAGAGAAAGATGCAAGAGAAGGAGGGAAAGTCCAAGAAGAAGGACTTCAAGTTTTAGGCGTGGTATTTGGTTCTATTCTGGCATTCTTATTGGGGTTGACTCTGGCAACAAGCATCTGGTATCAAACTTGCTTTCTTTTTGGCTTCATGTGTCAGATATTACTCGAAGCAATAGTTTAGTAGAGACTACCCTGTGATAGAATGAACCTGAGATTGCGTACAGTGCTGTGGGTCAAACAATGTGGCCTCGACGAGACAACTAGGTGGCTATAATTAGAAGTTTGAGAATTATTACTATTGTGATGTGGATGTTTGCCTGAGAAGCCCACGTCTCCTAGGATAGTTATATTTACTTGTTATCCTGTCGTCTTCGTCTTAAGCAAGGTACTGGAACTTGTGCGCTTCTGCCTTCTGTAAACTAATAATATGTAATCACTAATTCATGTGTTGCTGTTCGTGGTTCGCTTGATGGATTGTTCTTGAAAACTTGATTCAGTTGCTGAACAATCGGTTTCATTCACTGGACTTGACCAGGACCTTTTATGTTCAGCATGCCAATTATCACAATGACAATGGATGGGTTTGGAACAATTACTAAACTAATTAATTTGTACTTGCTAAGCAGGGAGACCATTTTTTTACCCCCCGGGAAGTTAATGAAAATTGAATTAAAATTAAGATTTGAATCACTCAAATTTTGTCTCCATAATGCAGGTTTTCCTTTTGGACCAACGGCAGTCTTAGATTTGCCTTCTTTTATCTTTAATGTGTGTTCTATATACATTTGCAACATTAATTATATCATTTACGTTAATGTAAATTAATCTCTTCATTTCAGATATTTGACATATAGAGGATTGAAAAGTAAATTAATTATAGCAATTGAATTTAATCATATATCTATAAAAATTGAAATGATGAAAATAAATAAATTATAAGCGCATAAAACAAAAGGTGAATTCCCAAAAAAAAAAATCAAATAAAATTTTAGATGTTGAAGAAAACCCAACCAAAATTTTTTTTCTTAAAATATCCTCGAAAAAGAAATAAAATCGAAATAGTAATTAAATAGAGATGCAGAAAATCGTGCAACTACTTTAGTGTAACACCATAATTGTATTGAACAAGCATTGTGAACGGTCCAAGTCATTTTCAGAGTTGGCTTCTTTCCATTTTTCTTTTTTTTAACTTCCTCTCCATTTCTCATCTCAACTATAGATTTATTTTTTAATGACTGAAATTTCATATTTTATAAAATTAATTTTTTTTATTTTTTTAATTATTAATTAAAACATAAAATTTATGAAAAATGAATAAATAAATTGAAGATATAATTAATTTTATCTAGTTTACAATTCAAGATTTAATATTATAATTAAAAAAATTAATTTTATAAAATATTAAATATCAATCATTCAAATAAAAAAAAATCTAATGGTATGGTTGAGATGAAAAGTGGAGAGAGTGGGAAATGAAGAATAGGCAACTCCATCATTTTCCATGCAACAACGGTGTTTAGTGTTTCGCAGAATTTTTTTTTTCTTTCAAGAAAAACAAAGAGTAAAACCCTAATTTGGTATTGACAATTGACAAACAACAAAACGAATTGCCCCGAATGTGATCGGGATTAGACCCAACGAAATTATTCGACCCTGTCCAATCCAATTAGGCTTATACGCATCTCAGCCTGGCTCCACCATCATCATTCTCGATCTTATTCTTTCTTCGCTTAACCTCCTCCTTCTATTAATCCTTGTCTCCAAGAAATTGATTAATCACACGATTCGGAGTATCGCCGTCGACAGCAGAAACTACTTTGTCTCAGCATACAGAGGATAACAGACAGATTCTCTCAACTAAGTTTACTCCATACACAAAAAAGTTGAGAATCAAACCTCCGATTACTTGCTTACTTAAAACACAGATGTCATTATCAATAATTCCAACTTATTATGGTTAAACACTTCATAATATATTTAATAAGACTTTCACATTTATAATAAAATTTGAATTCACGACGTTATAAGTCATAAATCAAATTTTTATTAATTAATTTAATTATCTGTTGACATATAATTAATTAATTTATTACTTCACATTCTCAAAATTGCAACTTCCTCGCGTCGACCAAAATGACCAAGCGCTCCAGTCTAAAACACTAACATGACACAGGATCCAGCAAGAAAATTTAATAATATCAAATTATCAATTACTCAACATTATATATATATATATATATATATATATATAAAGTATTGCTAGTAAGACTGGACGAATTATAGACCCCTAGGGCCTATCCAATATGAACATTATTATAGCAAAAATTTAAGAAAACGCAATATAGCACTGACCACACGTTTGATTATAAAACACAAATGCTTGTCCCCATAAGGAATAAAATTTGATTCCATCTATCACTTCTCAAGTCGTCGTCGTCGTCGTCGTCGTCTTCACCAAGTGGGAATAATCAACAGTCTCGTTTAAATTATATTTAATTACTATTATATATATTACTATCAAATTAAGCATTAACTTCACAAGAAGTGAGATTTAGTCGTATATATAAAACCCAACGAGAGAAGAGAGAGAAAATTGTAAAATATAAGAGTGTAATCTTTGATCCAACCTGGAAGCATCGGATGGACCTGTGATATGGTGACACCTGTAAGCGGTCATGCCTGACCAATTATTCCACCTTCACACTAATTAATTAATTATGGTGATTAATTAAGTGATTGATGATTATGAAGCTTAAACCATGTGGTTGCTGGCCCCACCAGTAACAGCAAAAGCCACTAAAAACATGGATCTCCATATCTCTTGCTTGGATTCTTAATTATCATTTTTAATGGTTTTATCAGAGGGACATGGATGAGGGATTATTATTACTATTATTGGTTAAATTGCATTTTTTAACTTAAAGAGATATACATGTCGCTTTTTCTGTGTTAATTTATAATATATCTTTAAATAAAATTACATATTAATAAATCTCATTAAATATATTTAATATTTACAACTTTACTATTTTAAAACAAAAGCATAAATTTTAAAAAAATACCTTTCATTTGATGCTCCATTTGTTAAAAAGAAAAAATTAAAGAGAGAGAAAATATGATAAAGGTAATATTAGAAGAATATCATTAATAAAATTTTATTTTTATGAAAATGTCTTATGTTTTAGAATAATAAATCTCTCCCAAAAATATCTTATAGTTTGGAACTGAGGTGGTATTTTTTCAGTAAAATTATTAAGCGATTATCTGTTATCTGCATACAATATAAAGACTAGTAAACTACACTATTCATAACGCATGAAAAATGGAATCTCTTTTTTAAATAGTCAAGTTTAATATTCTACTATCATATTATGATTTATCATTTATTCAGTTATTGGCAAAAAATCATGTATCCAATTAAAATGATTATATATATATATATTAATAATAAAATGCAAAACTAATGTTAAATGTTGATTGACGGTAATAATCCATACATTATTATAATCAAATCATGCTAATAACAAGGCCCTTGCGCAATTGATTAGAAACAACGATACGAGGTTAAAAAAAAAATTGATATTATCTACCACTATCAAAGTAAGATCTTACCTTTATCTCCGTAGGTTTAAACCAGAATCTCTTTTAACAACTTCACTTCGCAATCATCACCTCCTCAAGTTTTAAATATTAGAAACACTTCTTTCAATCTTAATTATTTATAAGTTATTTTTAATAATTTTTATCAAAATTAAAAAAAATAAAATTTACTAACTTTGTTTAAAAGCTTAATAAATTCTCAATTTTATCTTTATTAAATATATATATTAATAATATATTTTTTCTTACTAACATTTAATTAAAAGTAAAAAAAATTGTAATAAAAAATCAACAATATTTCTTATAAATAGGATAAAAAAAAGAACTCTCTTTCTACTATATACTCCTCTAATTTTATTTGTAGGCTAGAAAGAGAAAATTAATTTTAGTTCTATTCGTAGGATACTTCACTATTTTCTATATTTATCTTTACATTTTTCTGTCCTTATTAAATGTTAAAAAATTATTAAAAATAGTTATTTTTGTCCTCATTAAGGGTAGAGGTGGAAACTTATTGAATTTTAAAATAGAGTTAATAAAATTTAAAGTTTTTATTGATTCTAAAAAAACTTCAATGATAAATGATCATTTAAAATTAAAAAATATATACTCCCCCCATCCTTATATTTAACGTATTTTTTAAAATTTTATTTTATTCTTTAATATAAGGGGTGTTAATTACCCTTGTTTTAAAAAATGAAAGAGATGTTAATTGTATAATTTATTAACTATCACTGTGATATTAATTGTGATATTATTATTGACAAAACTGAAAAATCATTACAATTTTATGTGATTTTAATTAAATAATGACCTTTTATCGGTATGGAAGATTCAGTTAAAAACTAATAATATATAGGGACAAAATAAATATAATTTGAACTTAGAAAAATAGTAATCAAAGACCACTAATCAAAATTTATATTAATTAATGATTAATTATTGTCAAAACTAAAATAAATATTTGTTGATTTGGGTTAGTTTTTTATCAATAAGTATCTATTTAAATTTTAAAAATTATTTTTAAATTAATGACAGTTCATTTAAGATTTATTCATCAATAAATATCTATTTAAATTTTAATAATAATTAATTTTTAATTAATATAAATTTTTATCAGTGATTTTTTATTACTATTTTTTCTTTAAACTTCTTGTGTGTACGTGTGGGGGGAGAGAGAGAGAGAGTTATTAATGTAGAGCAGTTTGGTGGGACTTAGGTGGCTTCTTAGTTGGACTTAATAGACTCTTGGTGTAACCTAAAGAGCTAAACTTAAATTTAAAAAAATTAGAAGGAAAGAAGAGAAGAGTGAGTCATTTTCAAATTTGTACGACAAACATTCTTTGTTTTGTCCTTTTCGAAATTGCAGGAATCGACCACACGAGACACTTTACCTAACCAACCGACCAATATTGATTTTCCATGCACATTCCCCTCTCTCTCCTTTGGAATAATTGCTCGTGTCCTAATTAATTACCATTTCCTTTTTCTCAATTTATTACACTTATACATTTACTATAATATAATCTCATTCCCTAATCTGATCGTGCCTCAATTATTTATTTGCATGTGGCTTTTGTGGTCCTATTTGTGTGACGCTCGCCAACTTGGAGAAATTATGATGCATCGATTTTCTTATTCCATGTGTGAATCTGACAATGGTTTTAAGTGTATGATGCATATAATTAGTATATTTCTATTCTCAGATTGGTATAATTAACTCCAATGACTTTTATCAACAGTTTAGTGTTTAAAATAGTAATAATAATATATAGCATTAATTTGGACAGTTTGACCTATTAATTCTCCTAGGTCCAAATTTAGCGCTTTTATAATTCTGAGCCACTTAATTAATTATTAATTAGTCATTTCATGCAATCATTTTTTTTTTATTATTTTATGTGAAGCACCTATAAATTTCCTTTAAACCTCAATTAATCCTGATTGGACTCCTGACTATAAATATGAGAAAAAAATTTCTTAACAAGTATTTAATATAATTATATTATATATTTAAAATTCAAACTCAAAATTTCTAATTATACTTGTTATTAGTTGAGCTACATGTTTATTGACAGTGTATCTAATTGTTTTTTCTTTTTGGAAAACTAGAAAAATGAAATCATGCAATTTAATTTAAACAGCATAATATATGAACATGTACTCTCTCCATTAAAATATATGAGATATTTTTTAAGGAGTTGGATGTTAAAAAATGTAAGAAATTTTTAGTTTTTTGAGGTGTAATCATTGTCTTTTTTTAAAAGTGCTCCTATTGATGATGACTTTATATTTATTGTAAGGTATTCAATAAGAATAAATATAAAAAAATAAAATTAATTTAAAAATAAATAATTATTTTATTAAAGGATGAGATTTGATTGATAATGTTTTATATTTTTAAATGGATGGAACATATCTTTCACGTCAAATCAATGTTTTGAAACCCGGACCAGACATCGAACCAAAAAGAGCAACGGGTCGTGGTTTTTATAGTCTAATTGGTTAAACCGGCGGTCGAACCGGTGACATAAAAATTAAATAAAAAATAAAATTTATATGTGCAATTATATAAATAAAACATTAATTTGTCAATGGTGCTTCAGATCTCGATCCCAAAAGCTAGATGCTTGGATCGTTGGAGTTAGAGGTAGAGACGTGTCAGTACAAGCTTGTGATTTCAAAGGAAAATGTTGGAGTTGAAGGCATGCCATCATGTCATGACTCACAAGTTTTTGATCTCGATGTTAAAGATTGGATTTTTAGAGCTGGAGGAGGATGTTGGAGGAGAAGTTAGGGATTGAGTTTAGGCCATAAAGGAGAGATTAGAGATTAGATAAGAGAAGAAAAGAGAAAATTAACGATTAGAGAAGAGAAATTGTGAATCTAAACAACTCAGTCTAAATTTCTTTTTTTTTAATTTTTTTGGCTTTGAACCGGGTTGATTCGAGTCCGGTTTTCGGGTCAAAGCAGGTTCTCTCAAAATTGGCCAGTTCAACCCGAGTCAAATGTCAAATTAATTCAATTGATTGAACTTGACCATTTTATTCAGTGAGTGACGGTCGAATTATTTGGTCTGATCCAATCCGATTTTAATAATATTGCTTCAAATGTACACTTCCATGTATATATTCCTTTCAGGCTGTCACATTACGAAGAAGAAGATCAAAAATATTATATTTGTGTTTATAATTAATATACATACATACATACATACATATATATATATATATATATATATTATATACATGAATGAACATTCTTTGACCTGGCAGGCACATCTCTGCAGTGACGGCTGCGACATTCAATGAACATGCATGATCTGTTCGTCTTTGACGCCAACAACCCTATTCTCTCATTAATTTCAAATATTTCCCATTTCTTTTATTAATTAATCTTAACACCTGCTATATTCCACTACTATTCAACATTCCTCATTTTATTCCGCCCGTATAATATTATATATAAAATCTAAAACATTAATTATAGTCATAGTATATACTTTTTTTTAAATATAATCATCCATAAATACAGCCGCGTCAAAACTCAAAGGCACTATGAGTGTGAACTTTATAATTCACTTTTCGAGCCAAGTAATCTTTGATCTTTCTCGTATGAACAAAATTTTGGACATTATGAATAAAAGCGCATTAATTAATATTTTTGTAACATAAATAATAGCTGCATGTTTGCGTCTGTATTGATTTTGGGACTTGTTAAGTCAAATTCAACAAGCTCCGCTACACACACACTTCAACCTTAATATATTAAGGTGACCATCTTAATTAAAAACAATGGAAGAAACAAAGAAATCTACAGAACAAGTTTAAGGAAAATTCTCTTGTTTTGAAAGGATAAAGTTCAATTAATTCAAACTATTTGACTGTAAGCTTGTTGTGATGTGTCTTGGTGGCCTTCAAAATCGGTGAAATATTGCTTTCATTTAAATGGCGATGATTCAAACTTAATTAATTCAAGACTTTCAAAATCCAGAGCCTTAATTATTCGCAATTTTACAGTCACCAAAAACAAATTGTACTACTAGAGCAACCACAGCCCATTTTTTCTGTGATTTTTTTTAATAAAAAGAATCGTATATATATATGATTGATTTATGTCGGATGCTCAATATATTAAATGGAACATGACAGTTTTGAGGGAAAAAATAATTTACTATTCGCGTCGTCGTATGTTTGTATTCATACATAGTGCGATGTTGAAATTGTTGCATGTCTCGTATGACTTTAATATCTGGAGGACATTTTATTATATGAATTTTATAATAGATAACAATAAAAATTTAATTATAAACATATGCAGTCAGATAGAATTTGACATGATATATATAGCTAATTTTATCGCGTATTGTTTGTTTTAAGTTAATATTTCTACACGTATAGCCTTTTTTGACAAAAGAATACTAATTTAATATAGAAGTCTTATGAAGTCTCTTTTAACTTGTAGAATATAATTGAAATACATGAAAGACAACTTTAATTTACTTAGATTTAAAACAATTTCTATACATGCATTACATAAATCCCGGAGAAAATGTTTCCATTATTTTATAATTTGTAAATATAATATGATTGATTATAAATTTTATATATGCAACTACGTTAAGAAATTTTCCAGCCTTGATATGTGATTCTTTCCTAGTTCAACCTGGATTGGTTAGAATCCAATAGATGGTTTTGTACCAAAAAAGAAAGAAATGAAGAAACTTAATTACAAATCTCACATGGTTCATTTTTTAGATAAAAAGTCTATTTAAAAGCAACTTATAATTCTTGAAATATTTATTTTCTTCAGATTAACATTAATTAATTATTGAGCCCAAAATATATTGACCCTTTATACTTTTATATGGATTGTAATAAATGAACGACATAAGTGAGTTTATTTAAGTAGATGTTCAACCTACAATCTTTTAGCTTTCATTATTTTCCATATCCTTTAGGTGATCGGGTCAGGAATTTGAGATAATTAAAATTAAATAATTAATCACATATTTACAAGTGCATATAACTATAGCTTCATACAAATTCAATATCTTACCGTCTCTATGCTCTCTCATATTTTTTTATATTGTGAAGGCTAAAAGGATCTAGCAGGTTGTTAATCTACTCAATCTCAAAGTAATATAATCAAGAACTTAACTTGCCTTATATTTTTAATTAATGAATTCATAGGTACGCTCATTAAATTTAACACTGATTGTTTTATTTAATTATTGGGATACTTTCAACAATAAATTCAATGAAATTAGCGGAAACAATACTCCTGGCAGAACAAGAACGATCACAAAGTCCATCTTAATACAGCTTTATGATCATTCAGTGAACTTTCTCTGGTCTGAGTCACTCTAATGATCTGCATAATATATATATATATATGTAATGCCCTTCAATATGAAAACCCTCAAATAATGTGAGAGACTTACACGTGCATGCAACACACAAAGATACATCTACCCAACTTGCAACATGTAATCACATGACCTTGGCCCATGTGTGTGCATATATATATATATATATATCACTATCTCTCTATATGTGTGTTGTGGATCCCACAAGAAACCATGTGTTGCCAACTGTTTTTACGCCACACTAAGAATCTTAGGCCCCAAGTCTATTACCTCCATTCTCTTTTCTCTCTGTCTGCCCTATCAATCTCTTCTTAATGCTTCTCCTTTTTTTTTTTTTTTTTTTTTCTAGTTATTTTTTTATTTTTTTTTTCTATGTTGAGTTACCAACTTTGTATTGGAAGCCAAGTCTTGTTGAATTATTGTAGCTACCTTACTATCATGCATATCTATATCTACGTTCCTTTAACAACCCAAACACATCACAGCACACTATCAACGGCCTACATGCTTCCACGTGTCATCCACCGCCACCTTCACCTTAGGGGTTAAGTTTCTCTCTCTCCTTCTCTCTCCTCCCCACTTCCTATAATACACTCATCTCGGACTCTAAAATTGAACTTCTAGGTTTTGTTACCAGATTTGAACTCCTCTCTCATTCATCTTGTTATCACTATTTCCTCCTCTTTTACAGATAGATAAGGTTGCTCTTAAGGTTTTATTATTATCATTATTATTCAAAGATATTCAATATATTGACCGATTATATTAGAGGTTCATCGTAAAAAGACATGCTCATCACTTCTCCTTCTTCCTCCTCCTCCTCCTCCTGCCAGCTTCTTCTTCTTCCATTGAGCCATTTGTTCAGAGCTCCTGTTTTCTTTTTCCTTGACTCAAGCAATCTCATGCTCTTGTCCTCCTTTAGATTGATTTCTCTTGTAGCTCCTCGATCCAAAGGCTAACTTTATATCTATATATATATATATACATCCTTCTTGTTTTTAGCTTCTTTGATCTCAATTGAATTGAAGATATGGGTTTGAGTTCTAAGCAGGTAATTTCTAGAAGTGGGATTGACTGGAACCAGACGTTGCTGCAAGATCAGAAGTTGGAGCTTCCAAAGCCTCCATTGATGAGGAAACTGCAACAGCAGCAGCAGCAGATGCAACAACAACAACAGAGACAACAATCTCAGCAATCATCGGAGCCATTGAAGTGTCCGAGGTGTGATTCGACGAACACCAAGTTCTGTTACTACAACAACTACAACAAGTCTCAGCCTCGCCATTTCTGCAGAACCTGCAAGAGGCACTGGACTAAAGGTGGCACCTTGCGCAATGTCCCCGTCGGTGGCGGCAGGAAAAACAAACGGCTCAAGAAATCATCCAACCCCATCTCTTCCTCCGCGGCCGCCGCCGCCTCCACAACCTCCGGTAGTGGTGGGTTGAATACCCACATGACAATTCAGAGTTCCCTGCAAAGGCCGAGTAATAATCTTCCTCTTCCTCCGTCCTCTGCTTCTCTCTTTCAGTCTCTGATTCATCCTCCTCCAACTCCATCCTTACTGCCTCATCCGAATCTGATGAGCCCAAGAGACTCACAGAGTAAAGATTTTGGAATCAGTAATTGTACGAGCAGCTTCTTGAGTTCGAGTCTGCAGCCTCTTGTTACTCAAAATCAGAGCTTTATTTTCCCTTTCTCGAGCTCGAGCTCATTTGAGACTAAGCCATCATGTTCTGTTTCAACCTCTCTGAGATCCTCCAATGTCTACAGTAATACTAATAACTACGGCGGAGAGTTGAAGACAATGGAGGAGCCAACCCCAAAACAGACACAGCCATGGGAGATACCTTCGACAAGCGTAGGCAATACGGAAATGTCAAGCTATTGGACTTGGGAGGACCTCGATTCCTTGGTCTCAACTGATCTCAATGTTCCCTGGGATGATTCTGATTTAAAACCCTGAGAGAGAGGAAGAAGTAACCCCAAAAAAAAAAAAATTGACACACATATATATAATATAAATATATATATACACGTTGTAGTGTTGATAGATTTTGTTTATTGGGGGTGTTTGTGTTGCTGGTTTTCAGATGGAGAGTTCTATGAAATTGCAGCATTTGGAGCTGTCCATTTTTTCAGTTTCAGCTTCATCAAGCAAAAAGGGGTTTGAGTTTTAATTCCTTGTATTGTAACCACTCTGATCATTGCCTCTTATTCTAATGAATTAATTAATTAAATTAATTAATCTCTCTCTCTCTCTCTCCCCATTTACGATCTAATATTAAAATGATGATTTTGAATGTACGCAAACGTAAGTAGCACAGGAATCTGAATTCAAAAACTCTGATCTGAGTGCTTTGTGACAGTGATGGCCATAGAAGAATGAGAGGAAAGATTCCACATGGAGAGATCAGAAGCATGAACAATAAATATTATTTTTGTGGTGGTATAAATGTTTGGATCTATATTTGTATTTATTTATTGACACGGAATATTGGTGGAGCAATACACACACACAATATGGATTTGATTGGTGATGATTCATGATCATCACCAATTGTGGAGAATCATTCTCTGAGTTGCTTGGCCTAAAACAAGTGTTATATATACGTTGATACTGATATTCTGTTGTGATGATATATCTTTTTCTGGTGTTGTTTGTGGGGTACTTTGAGTTCACATGGTGTTTTGATCCATTGTTGTGATTTATCAGAACGTTGTATGGAATGATGGGCCGCCATTTCAGCCTTCAAGTACTGTTTTGCTTGTCGTTTTCCTCCTTCATTCCAGAGCCCTGCAATGGAAGCCTCTTGTGATCCTTTTATTCGCACAATATATCATTTTATAAGTACACAATTTGAAAAATAAATTTTCTCGTTTATCACGCGGGAGATAATATCTTAAACAACAAGGTTCGGACTCACACTCTTACTATTCCAAAAAAAAAATGGTTAGGGACATGAATCTTTGTTAGCTAAAACCAACTTGCTTTGGTTTGGGTGAGAAATTTAAAATTAATTTTAACGGTTTAAAATTAAAATTTTTAACTTATAATTATATATATATATATATATACAAGTATTTTTTCAGAACAACAGTTATAAGATTATGTTTATTTTAAATTCTATATTTATTAAAAATATAAAAATAAAATTCTACCAAACCTAGATCCCTAACTTTTTAGCAGTCACCTTTTCATAAAAGTGCACGCACGAAAATTTAAGTGAAATGACTTTCTAAACTTATTAAGAGTATAATTTAATTTATTTTTTTTCAAATAGTACTTATATATTAAGAAGTTCCAACTTATGAACTCCTTATATTAGTATTGGAATTCAAACTCATTATAGGCTGAGTTGCTTTGAACCAATTTTCATATGCTCTTATATAGTTTCATATGCTCTTATATAGTTGATGGACCCCATAACATGGATGATATAGCATTAATGGTAACGAAACTTAAGGAGGGTAATTATGAGCATGGTGACATGAAAGAAGCCCAAGGTAAGGAGCAAGAAGCTCAATACTTCCAACCCAACGTATTTAAAGACCCATTAGAATATATTGAAGGTCTAATGACAAGAGCTCGAACTAAAGTCATGAAGCAAGCCTTGTTTAGTTTTGTGCAAGAAGTCCAAGAGCTTGGAGAGCATTGGGGCACTCCTCTCAAGCCTGAAGGAAAGCATCTATACGTGTATAATGTGCTTAAGATCCAAATCCATGAAGAGCCAAGCCTAAAAAATGCAAACCTTAGCCCAATACAAGGAAAACTATGAGTTGAGCCTCTTGCAAGCAAGGAGGCATGAAACCTTAGTGAAGTAGTCAAAGGTGGCGTGATTTTGAATCCTTTATGATCCCTTAATTGTCTCCTAAATTATTCTCTATTTTAATGGTCATTTAATTTGATTTCCTATTTTGAGTCTAGCAAATGTTAGAATTACTTATAGTATTAATTTCTAAATTTTGTAATCCCATAATTTTAGGATCACATCTCCTAAATTATGTGGCTGAATATTTTATCATTATTTTATATTATTTCTCCTTTTAGTATTAGAAAATTAGGGTTTTAATTTTAAAAAATATTCTTTTATATGAGTCTATATTAATTAGGCATGCTCCCTCTTGTAAACAAAAAAAGAAGTTGAATGAAATTATTCATTTTAGAGTTTATAACTCTTGTGAGCCTAAGTGCTTTGTGGTGGTATCCCGTGTGAGAAATAGACGTGATCAAGAGCATGATCAACTCTTGTGGTGTCTTTGAAGATTAAGGTTCCTAGAGGCAGGTGCTCTAGATGATCTTCTTCTTGATCATTATCCCATTATTTATTTCATATCTTTCTTTATTTTCGTCATAAATTTCATCTCTTTCTTTTTAGTTCTTGTGTTTTTTGTTATGTCAGGGTTCTGTCCCTAAACTAGCACAATTCTGCTTCCGCGTCCCCTATCAAATTGGCATCAGAGCTTTGGTTGTTAGTTTTAGTTCAAATTCTTGTCCTTTCTTCTTCTTTTTCATCATGAGTTATTTCTTTTGTGATCGTCTCTTATCTATTTCATCTACTTCTATCTTTTGGTTTTTCTCTTCTTCATCTTTGTGACTTTTTTATCTTATGTGAGTTTTTATTTTATTAGCCTTCTCAAAAAAAAGAGAAAAAAATACCTAGAAATTCGTGCAAAAAAGGCAAAAAAAAGTGTTCGTGTGTTGAAAAAAAAGAGAAAAAATATGAAAATTTAAAAAAAATTATAAAAAAAATATATTGTTGTGAGTTATGACTATAGAAAAAGGCTATTCTTGAACTCCAAGTCACCAAGAGGTTGCCTAAAGAGAAAAGTCAATTTGGGTGATAAGAAAATCTTCTACGTTGATCACTTTCTTATTTTTAATTTTTGGTAGCACTTTTCAAATTCTCTACTCTCTTATTTGTTATTTGTGCTACTCTTTTATTTTATTTAGTTTTCTATTTTTGTCTTTGAGTATTTGATTCTTTGACTTTTATTTCTTTCTTTCTTATTTTTGTTGTCACGTGTGGTTTTTCTTTTGCAAGCTTAATTTTATTTAAAAATTTTGCTTTTCTATTTGTTTCACAATTGCTAAAAAAAATTTCCTCTTTTCATCTTATGCTTGATTTCTAATTTCTTTAATTTAGAAGATATTTACTTGATTGTTTCTTAGTTTCTTGATTTGTGTTTGGTTTCACCATTGGATTCTATCCACAAGCTTAGTGAGTGGTAAAAGGCAAGTGTGTTTTTCATCATTAAAAAAAAGCCATTAATTTTTTTGTGAAATACGAGTGACTTTATTTATCTTGAGAGTAAACACGTGAGTTTGTGTGTGTGAGGATCTATTTTTTCATCTTATATGATTTCTAGTGCTTCTGTAAACATGAGTAACAAGGATGAATCCCCTAGTATTGATATAAACTTTATTTTAGAACTTATCAAAATACAGTTGTAGCAGTTTTGCTTGGAACTTGATCATAGGTTCCATAAGGAGGATAAAGATGAGCTGGAGACTTTTTCTTCTAAAGGAAAGAAGCATGAGATCCCCAGCGATGATGAGGAGTATGAAGAGCCCCCTTCTCCTAAGGGAAAGAAATCTTCAAAGTGTGATGTTGACTTACAAAACCAAAAAGTAAAGTATCCTTCATTCAAGGGTAGCAACAATCCAGAAAAATATCTTGATTGGGAAATGAAAATGGACCAAATCTTTATGAGTCTTGATTTGTCTAAGATAAGGAAGGTAAAAACTGCTTCTTTGAATTTCATTGACTATGCTATTTATTGGTGGCAAGATTTGCAGTACAAAAGAAGCTAACTTGGGAAAAAGCCCATTAAAACGTGGGAAAAGCTTAAAAGGTACTTGAGAAAGGCTTATGTCCCTAGCTACTACTACACAGAGCTGAATAAAAAATTGAGAATGTTTTCTCAAGGATCTATGACAGTGGAGGAGTATGTGCATGAGTTGAATATCTTGAAGTTTCGTGCAAACATTCAAGAAAATGAACGTGAAGCAATGTCAAGAATTATGAATGGCTTAAGGCCAGAGTTGAGAGATAAGCTTGACTTGTACACTTTTGTGGGCAAGGAAGAGCTCATACACAAGGCTATAAAGTTAGAACAGAAAAATAAGAACAAACATTCCAAGTCCTCTTCGAAAGACTCCAAGACAACTTCCAAATAGAAGGATTCCAAAGCCGAAGATACATTCCAGGCCAAGGAAGAAATAAAGACCAAGTATGAGGGTAAAACTTCTAACCATAAACCTTCATCTTATTCATATAACATTTCTCCTATTAAGTGTTTCAAATATTATGGTGTGGGCCACATGGCGAGAGATTGTAATAATAAAAGAGTTATGATCTTGAGAGATGATGATGGCTATGATAGTGTGCATGAAAGTGATAAAGATGATGCTGATAATGTTGATGATGATTCTACCTCCCATGAATCAAATGATGAGCTTGAATGTAATGGTGTAGTTGACTCTATCTTGGTGGCAAGAAGAGCTCTTAATATTCAACCAAAGGAGGATAATGATCATGAGCAATGTGAGCATATTTTTCACACTAGATGCTTCATCAAAGAAAAAGTGTGTAGCATGGTAATTGATGGTGGTAGTTGCACTAACGTAGCTAGCACTTTACTTGTAGATAAATTATCTCTACCTTTAATTCCACACCCTAAGCCCTAAAATTGCAATGGTTGAATGATTATGCTGAAATTAGAGTTTCTAAGCAAGTGTTAATTACTTTCTCTGTTGGGGTTTATACTTGTGATGTATTATGTGATGTAGCCCCTATGCTTGCTAGACACTTGTTATTTGGTAGGCCTTGGCAGTTTGATAGTAAGGCCACTCATGATGGTTTTAGAAATTGTTACAAGGTACCTTTTAAAGGCAAGACTATTGTATTAAATTCTCTTAGGCCCATCCAAACCTATGAAGATCAACTAAAGATTACTCAAGATTACAAGCAAAGGAGAGATCTCCTTGATTGTGGCATGAGTGAGAGAGAAAAGAAAGAGAGTATTACTTTACTTGAAAATTAATCAAAAGAGAGGAAAAAGAGTGGTGAGAAGGTGAGAAAAGAAAAAAATAGAATGGTGGGAGTGAAGGAAAATAGTGAAAAGAAAATATTATTGTGCGAGAAAAGTGAGATTCAAGAGGCTTTGATGAGTGAACAAGCTTTTATTATAATTTTCAAGAATATTTATTTTTCTATTGACACTCTTGACCCTATTTTGCCTTTTAGTGTTGTCTCTTTATTGCAGGATTATAGATATCTATTCCCTAATAAGATTTTTGATGGACTTTCTCCCTTAAGAGAAATTGAGTATAGGATAGATTTCTTGCCCAGAGCTGCTATTCCAAACAAGCCTGCTTATAGGGTTAACCCTGAAGAGACTAAAGAGATCCAGCGCCAAGTAGAAGAATTGATGATGAAAGGCTTTGTGCATAAGAGCCTTAGCCCTTATGCTGTCCCTGTTATCTTGGTGCCTAAAAAAGACAGATCTTGGAGGATGTGTATTGATTGTAGAGCAATCAACAAAATCACTGTAAAGTTTCGTTACTCTATCCCTAGACTTGATAATATGCTTGATGAATTGCATGGTGCTTCTATCTTCTCTAAAATTGATCTTAGAAGTGGTTATTATCAAATTCGTATGAAAGAGGGTGATAAATGGAAAACTGCCTTTAAAACTAAATTTGGAGTATATGAATGGTTAGTTATGCCTTTTAGTTTGACTAATGCTCTTAATACTTTTATGGCATTAATGAATCATGTTTTTAGAAAGTTTATAGGCAAATTTGTTGTGCTTTACTTTGATAATATTCTGATTTATAGTAAATCTTTGACTGATCATATGAATCATCTTAAAGCTAAGTTTGTGCAGGACTTACATGTTAAGATTAAAGAAAACATAGAGCGAAAGAATGAGCAATATGCCAAACAAGCTAATAAAGGCAGGAGACATGCAATCTTTGAGCCTGGAGATTGGGTTTGGTTACATTTAAGGAAAGAGAGATTTTCTAATCAAAGGAAGTTCAAATTTTAAGTTCGAGGAGATGGACCTTTTCAAGTTTTGAAAAGAATTAATGATAATGCTTACAAGATTGATTTGCCTAGCTCTTATGGCAATGTTAATGCTATATTTAATGTTTCTGATCTATCTTTATATGATTCTGCAGATTCAAGGACGAATCCTTTCCAATTGGGAGGGAATGATAGACCTCATAACACGGATGACATAGCATTAATGGCAACGAAGCTTGAGGAGGGTAATTATGAGCATGGTGACATGGAAGGAGCCTAAGGCAAGGAGCAAGGAGCCTAATACTTCCAACCTAACATACTTAAAGACTCATTAGAACATATTGGAGGTCCAATGACAAGAGCCCGAACTAAAGCCATAAAGCAAACCTTGTTTAGTCTTGGGTAAGAAGTCTAAGAGCTTGGAGAGCATTAGGGCACTCCTCTCAAGCCCAAAGGAGAGCATCTATACGTGTATAATGTGCTTAAGATCCAAATTCATGAAGAGCCAAGCCCAAGAGATGCAAACCTTAGCCCAATGCAAGGAAGACTATAAGTTAAGCCTTTTGCAAGCAAGGAGGCATGAAACCCTAGTGAAACAGTCAAGGGTGGCATGATTTTAAATCCTTCATGATCCCTTGATTGTCTCCTAAATTATTTCCTATTTTAATAATCCTTTGATTTGATTTCCTATTTTGAGTCTAATCAAATGTTAGAATTAATTATAGTATTAATTTTTAAATTTTGTAATCCCATAATTTTAAGATCACATTTCCTAAATTATGTGGCTGAATATTTTATCATTATTTTATATTATTTCTCCTTTTAGTATTAAGAAATTAGGGTTTTAATTTTAGAAAATATTCTTTTCTATGAGCCTATATAAATTAGACATGCTCCCTCTTGTAAACAAAAATAGAAGTTGAATGAAATTATTCATTTTAGAGTTTATAACTCTTGTGAGCCTTAGTGCTTTGTGCTGGCATCTCTTATGAGAAAAACAGACGTGATCAAGAATATGATCAACTCTTATGGTGTCTTCGAAGGTTGAGGTTCCTAGAGGCAGGTGCTTTAGAAGATCTTCTCTTTGATTATTATCCCATTATTTATTTCATATTTTTCTTTATTTTCATCATAAATTTTGTCTCTTTCTTTTTTGTTCTTGTGTTTTTGTTATGTCAGGGTTCTGTCTCTAAACTAGCATGATTATGCTTCTGCGTCCCCTATCAATAGTATTTTATTTTATATATTGATTGATGATGCTAGTTTTAAGGCACAAATATCTTAAAGTCTTATAATTTATACTCCTTCATCCAAAAATATAAAGCATTTTTTAAAAGGCTAGATATTCAAAAATGTAAAACATTTTTAGTCTTTTAGAGTGTAATTATTGCCTTTTTCAAAAAAAAAAAACCTCTATTGATTAAATCACTTTATATTTATTTTAGGGTAAAAACTCTATTAAATAGAGGTAAATATGAAAAGATATGGTTATTTTGAAAACAAGTAACTACTTTATCAGAGGGTGAAATTTGATTAAAAATGCCTTACATTTTTTAACGGAGGGAGTATCATTTATAATTATAATTACTCCTCCGTCTCAAATTATAAAATATTTTTAGATAAAATCTCACATACCAATAAACCTTATTAAATACATTTAACAACCTTATTTTTCAAAATAAAAATATAAAATTTTTAAAAATATCATTCATTTAATAATCTTAAATCCATACTTAATTAATACTCCCTTTGTTAAATAGAAAGGGAGGGAGGGTAGTATTGAAATAAGCTTATTTAATGAAATTTTAATTTTCTCAAAGTGCCTTATATTTTAGAACGATAAATTCCCTTCAAAAGCATCTTATAATTTGGGATGGAGGGAATAACATTTCAGAAATTAATTTTTAAGTAACATAGAAGTAAATTACTAACATGTATATATTTGTAAAAAATAATTATGTATTTTTTTTTATAATATGATACTTTTTATTGAAGGTGAGGGTGTTTAAGTGATAAAATTTTAAAATATTATTGTCATGCCAAAAAAATTTATAGAACATAACTGTAAATGGTGGTTTATGAAGCATTAATTATGACTTATTTCTAGAATATTAAAGAAGAGTTTTAAATTTTGAGATCTTTAATATATTATTGACGTAAATAAGGTAGATTAATCTGGCTACCTCATGAGTTGAAAGAGCAAATGACCTAACTGCCAGTTTCTGGAGCATTACAGATAATGTATGGTTTGAAATTCGAAATTATTTATCAGTGACAATTTAAAAAATGCATAAGTATTTTATGTATAATCTTCAAGAATATATGGGAATTGTAATTTCATGCATGATTTGTTTTTAACGATGGTTAACTGAGATAATGACATTAGTTGATTCACGTTAAGGGAACATAAAAGCTTTAATTGACATTTGACTAATTGCATAATTTCAAATAAGCTCACTCAAAACTATGAGAACACATGAACGAAGGATTATTCCGCAATTCTAAGAAGTTTTGGTGTTCCAGATTATAATTTCTGAATTAAAAAATAAATATATATAACTTTATAAAAATTAAATCAGGTATATAATATTATGCACAAAATAGAGGGGGGGATCTCTTCATTCTTTCCATAAAAATATTATAGGGAAAATGACAATAAAATCATTTTGAGTTATGTAAATAACATTTTGATCTCTTAAAATGTCATAATTTTCACGAAGTTTCTAAATTTTTTTCTGTCATTAAGAAATTAATATAAATAATTAAATTAACTTTAATTCAAATTTACAAATTATTATTGAATTCTTACGATTTAAAAAAAAAAAGCTATGAATTTTAAAATAAAACTTATTAATGACAATTGATATTTGCAACATTTGAGAAATATTAAGATTTCAATTATGAACTTACAGATTGTTGTTAAATTCTTGCGATTTAAAAAAAATTGTTCGATGACATAAAAGTCTTTAAAAGACTTCAGAAGAATTATAACATTTTAAGGGATTAATTTATAATTTATATAATTCAAAGGGATTTTGTTATCATTTTTCCTATATTATATTCAAAATTTTTAATCCTATCATGTTCCTTTTTTATGTTGGTGGGATTGAATGTATTCCCCTCATATTTCCATAGAAATTCGATCGTGCCTGCGTTCTCTATTTTTTGACAATCAATTTTTTTTTTTTTTTGGTTTCATTGATTCTATAAATTCATTCTCAGATGCTCCTGATGGTAAGACATTTCATGTTTTGCATATCCTTTTAATTAAATATACATATCTATGATAAATTGCGAGTAAGGTGTGTTGGTAACTCTCAACCACACTTTCCTATCTAAATGTGTGTTCTTTCGCACGTAACATTGCAGTCTCATCACACACACACACACCACACTTTAAAAGAGGCAAAGAGATGAAATCTACTTTTCTATTTTTGTAAATCTCACGCACGATCAATAAGTTTCACTTCTTACAAAACATTAGGTTCAATTGATAAGTGAGTTGTACTAATTTAACTAAAAATTTTAAGTTCACATCTTAAAAGTACAATAGTATTACTAATAGAGTTTCCGCTCGAAAAAACCCTATCCCACTTTAAGTTAGATTAGTCTATACTTCTATTAAGTTCCATAAGCTTAATGTGAGGCAAATCGAGAATACCATATGCTTCATGCAAAATAAGATAATAAATAAATTTTACTTCTCTTTTTCTAAATTTTGTTTTCTTCTTTAGGCTGTGAGGTTATTCCAAGTGACGTTAACACCCACTTCTACCTCTGACACATACCATTGGCGGCAACGAAAATGAGATTAAGAGGAAATTCATAGGTGTGAAATTGTCAAACAGAAAAGGAAAGGTCCGTTTTGAAATTGTGGCTCTGCTTTGCTTGCTAACAATTGGACCACCCCAAGAGCCGAATCAAACCAAGGCCGCTGTATATTCTTGTCATCACCCTACCGCCCAATATTTTCAGCACACCAAGCGAATCTTTAAAGAAAACGACAAGAGACTTCAAAAAGTTAAAAACTAAAGATTCCCTTAAAAACAACAGTCTACTCTGAAATTAATAACAGTTACAGAACAAAAATGACAATTCATTTTTAAGGTCTTTAGTGTCATTGGTTAATGTAAGAATTACATCATTTCCCCCTTACTAATGCTTCTGCTTGCATGATTAACAGAACAAGATTTGTAAGTAAAAACAAACCATTAAACCAATGAAAACCTTTACAACCAAGTAATATCCATGACTTGAGGTAAACATTAGCTTTTCGCTTCCAGAGTAGACAACTTTAATAAAATCACACAAGCCTTATCCCACTTCTAATGGTTCAAAGCTACTACATATTAGCCATGGTCACACCAGAGTCCCTAGCATGTGAAGGTGGACCAGAGTTAGCCTTTGAATAATTAACATAATAGAGTTCAGAAACTATGCCAGTGAACACAATGAAGGCAGCTCCAGCTCCAAACACTCCCTTCCTCAATGTCACACATGAAGGGATGACTGGTACTGTGGTCCTGTCCTTGGTGTGGCGGGTGTTTCTTGCCGAACCAGCCAGCAAGCATGACGCGGCAATAATGAATGTCACCCTGAATCATCGATGTCAGCAAAACAACTTGGGGAATCAGAGGTCAGATTTGAATTCATTCAATAAATGAATAACATTATCAACATGGCATGTAAATCTGTCATTCTTTGAAATCAATAAGTTTGAACAAATCGATCAACTCTATTTATCTGATTTAAGCAACATACATACCAGCTGGTGATGAATAAGCAAATTGCCCATGATCTGTTGCCGCTAGGTCTCATGGCTTGACCACAGCACAGGCATCTTGTGACCACCATTATAATTGCTTGACTGGCTAGTAGAATTATAAAGGATCCCACGCCTAGGCCAGTTGCAATATTAGAACCATAATGACAGTAGTTTTGATTCCCCTCTGTAACTACCATGAACTGCCAGAAGGAGGAATGGATTCCAATAAGTAAACACATTCATATTATTAAATAAACATGAGAGAAATTTAGTCCAAAGAAGTAAGTGGAAGTTGAAAAATGATGCTTAAGGTAGCAACTATAATTAAAGTACCCTCCCCACACCCCATCGCTTTTACCAAAAACATGAATGTAGATATTACTAGGAAAGATAAATAATAAAGTTTGACTAGGCGTCTGCTATACAGTTGTAAATCGGACTAATAAAGTCTCTGACATCAAAGCTGAGCATCTGATTGTTAAAATCATTGTCATTTCATGGTTTTAGGCTTCATCTCAAAATTAACCCTTTATTGGCGAATTCATGATCGCACTTGTCATGTGCGTGAGGTAAGCAATCCTGCTACAGGTTCTCCTCATTGTATAAATCTTCTTCCATCCCTGGTTGTCCTACTACATTGCTCCAACCCAAAGCATCCCTCTGCTATGAGCCTATCTTCACGTTAGAAGCAATTGCGAACCCATTTTTAGTCATGATTTGGGCATTTCGAGTAAAAGATAGATATGTTTCAATGCAACAGTCAGAAATTTCGTATGTTTCTCTATACAGCAGTCTTCACATTTATGATATGACTATTATGAGGTTTTGTCTGTTAAGGCACCTGTTGATTCTTTCCAGGATCACCTCTAAGAGTTGCTCGAACCATTGCTGGTTGGGATTTGTAGATCTATGCTCATTGTTATCCTTTCCCATGAATGCTAAGCCCTTGAGTGATTGCTGGGGATTTTTTTACTTATTCTGAAATAGCTTCTTTTAAAGGATTTTACTTAAACACATTGCTAAGGTCTCTAATCTATAGCTATATATAATATAAAATTGGTCGAAAGCTGTATGATTGATAAAGTTATGAATAATGACTTCCTCTTGTTGCAGTACCACAGTATTTGACAAATATTTTTTCTTAAAAAAATACTTTATGTGATCAAATTATTAAAAAGACATGTATTTAAGAGGTGGCTAAAATGTTAGTTGCTTTTTATGGTAATTACTGATTCTGCATGGATATACAATTGTCTCCCAGAAAAAGTTTTCTTCTTCTATTTCAAAGTAGAAGTTTCAAGTTTGTTAAATCGTAGTTGCAACAAAAAACTGTTGCTGTTACCACTGATTTCCCCCTAACAGTTAGGCCTGACACCACCTTTAACCACGATGACTTTTTTTAAAAAAATGTATAGCTTCTCCTTCAAAAACATCTTCAAAAAGAGGGCCAAACAGGCTATTACATCTGACTTCTTCAATCCCCTCTTCCTAATTGGTGAATCTGGCACAACACAATAGGGATGACAATGGATTGGGACAAGGAAGGTTTTTCAGTAGCATTCATTCTTTTCTTTTATTTTTTTTAACTTTTTTTTGTTCCAAAATTCCCTTTTTTTTTTTTTGGGTGTTGTATCCAAACTTGCAACTATTGTTTTCTCTACTAAATTATCTTTTTTGTCAATTAATTTGTCCATAAATATTGAATTACAAAATTCATAACATTTCAATTCTTTAGTTTTCAAACAAACACTTCAAATCTCAAGTTCACAGCTTATTACTGGTTCATTTTATGGATTTATATTGTACCAACATGGAACAGGTTGTTTGAGGTGGGGCACAGATTGGGATTATCATGCTTGATTGTTTCCCTAAACCCAATCCATATTTTTTCTAAAACGCATCCTAAATTTCAGTCAAGTGATGACTAACTCAATCTAAACAAAAAGGAAAAGGAAGTCAAATGCTAATACGTCAGATCTACATTACAATCTATATGGCAGAATTTAATGTTAGAACAGAATTTATTCTCCAGCAGAATCCTGACTCAGCGATTTTGTGGCGGCTGCAAGTTTTGAGCTTAGCAAAATAAGATAAAATCTCAATTGTCCTTGGCAAATGACAGTGTTCTCTCAAAAGTCAAGCCAAGTTTTCCTCTAAAACTGACTAACTTCCGTTACTAAACAATAACTCCTACACCCTTTGAGTTTCTAAAATCTGAACATTTGAATTATTAGTAATCAAATATTTGCGTGTCTTCCTCAACCACCTTACTCTACTCACTCATTTACTTATGCATAGTGATTCCTGGTTGAATATAACATAATATCATCCATCCAGCTTGTTTCGTGAAAGTAGTTATTGAGACACTGACAGTAAATCAGCTTACAGAAAGAGGAGAGTTTCATAATTGCTCTAGTATCCATATCCCATCCGAATTCTATGAGATGTCAAGAAAAGCTCAGAATAGGAACAGACTCAACTATTATGCACTAAACAAGAAGATAAAAGTCTCCAAGAATTTCTCACCCAGTATCAGAATATGGAAATCAAAACCCCCAAATCCCAGATTTCTCAATCAAGCATCTTGAATCGCAAAAGGAATCCCACAGTCAAATCAACTAAATCCCAGAAGAAGAAGAAGAAAATGGAGGAAAACAGAAGCAATTAACAAGCACCAATCGATTGAAGAAGAAGTAAGAAAGAGAGGGAAATCTAGAAGACGGACTCACAGTACTCCTCTTCTGCTCAGCAGCAACGGCCAGAGCAAAAGCAACCAGGTCAAGCACGAACACCACAGCCAATAACAGCGTCGAAGCCATTGCTCAGAAACCCACTAGTCAAAATCGAGTCTGAGCCGCACCACAGAGACGAGGGCGAGGTCAAAACAGATAACCCACAGGGATGGAGGCAGTAATTTTTTTATGTAAAGCCCAGAGAAAGTCTACTTCGTAGATGCCGCCTCTACTTCAAAGTTCAAACCAAGGTGATTTGAATAATAAACAAGTAAATGACTAAATAATTAAATAGCAACAGAACCATTAGCAGACATAGAAATGTCCGAGGGACGTCTCTTTCAGGTCAGATCAGAGTAATTTGCCTTGGAGGGGAAGAAATCATGTATCTCACACTCTTGAACGAAAGGAATTCTGCGTCACTTTTTTTCTTTTCTTTTTACGGAGATTCAAATTTATTCTGGTGAAAGATGAAAAGAGATAAAGTAACCCAATCAATCTGTTTGTAATGCTTTTGCTGACACATTGTTTACCAAAAAAAAAAATTACTATGGTGATCATAAGAATCCTATGAAGCTTTGCTTGTGTCCATAGGTTTCGTTAAGAACTTCGATCGGAACTGGTTTCTCTTTAATTCTTCCATATACAGGACAATAACTGAAAATCTAAAATTCATCCAGTGAGAATGCGACTCAAAATCCACAATAATATGGCTCGAATCTAGTTGCCACTATGATAAACTTCTGATGGACATTGGGCAATCTTTATGAACAGGAATCACGTGAGCTATGAGTCTTTGAGGGAGAAAATGGGGGCTCACGAGCCATTGCCTTCAGCACGTGAAAGATCGCTACTATATTAAAAGCTTTTGAGAAAATTAATAGACCTTTTTTACTTTTTTTTTTTTTTCCCCTTGCGGTTCACTTTTGTCACCTTCCAAAATACCGTGCATGAACGGCATGAAATATAAAATTAACCTTTTTTTTCCAGGCATAATCAATATATATGCTTCTAATTATAATTAAAAAAAATTATACATTTCAGTAGTATAAAATCAAATGATATAATAATATTCATGATTTTATGTAGAGATTTTCAATAAATCTAAACAAAAAATAAAACGATTAAACAGACAATTCAAAAAGAATATGAGAATTACTTCCTCAATCTATAAGTAATAAAAATAAAATGGTGTATATCTTGTTGGTTGGAACAACTATCAAATGCCACAAGATAATAATTCAAATTTAACATAAATTCAACTTTACAATTATTCAACAAAGAAACCCGTTTTGTAATGCAGATGAAGGTGGTGATAGTTTTTATTGTTTAAAATACAAACAATTCAATAAGTACATAATATCAAGGTTAATTATTAAAATATTTAAACCATCAATAATAAATAAATAGCAAATCTAGTTTAATTTTCTTAAGGTGAGAACCATACCTTAATAATTTAAATTATCTAAAAACACTTTAAATATATAAACATGGACAAGGATAAATGTTCACTCATACAATACTCAAAATATAAAATGAGGATAAGTGTATGAAACATAATTTCAAACTCATTATAGTGACAAAATAGACTTTGCAATAGTGAGTTGGGATCAATTTATCCAAAAATTTTATTATAAGAATTTCTTTTTTAAAAAATAAGAGAAGAAAAATATTTTTCTCGAAAACAAGTTCCCCTAAAGGAATCCACATGGCACGGGATTTTTAGTCATGGGCACACAGTCTATGTGGGTAAATCATCAAACAAAGGCAACTCGAAGGCCATGAATAACAAACATAGCTCGAAGGCTATGAATAACATATATATTGTGTTTGAACCCTCTAAAAGGATTCCCATATATATCAGAAACCAATCCTTTCATGTATGGATTTTTAAAAAAGAAGAGAAAAGAATCTAAACAATATCCATAAGCCACTTTCCCCAAACTTTCTTCCAAAGATTCTTACACACTTATAAAACTCTCTTTCATAAATAAAAAGGATTTTTATCATTATAAAAAGACTTGTGCAAAATCTCAATTTCAAAACTTAATTTGCCACTTAACCCACACAACAACCATTGCATTCAGTTCAAAGATACTTGTATAATAAACTTCCCAATAGACTGATATTTCTCATAATACCACAATATGAATTAACATTTAGATATGCTAGAAGCCAAGAGATTACCATCTTTCTGCTAAAGGGCAAATCAACAACTTGGAAACAACATAGTTATGTTACAACATCTTCATCAGCAATAATCCATTGATTATACTGAAATTATTGATATAAAAAAATGTGCCGCAACCCAACACACACACTCACCTAATGATACCAAGGTATAAGGGAAGGAAAAAAACAATCATAACTTGTAATATCCTAGTGAAATTTGACCCTAATTAACTAAGCTTAATTATGATAATTAAGTAGTTTGATGTGGTATGTGGTCAAAGAGGTCTAATAAGTGTATTTAGTTGTGATTTCAGCCCTAAATGCAAGTTCAAAGTAAAGTTAGGCTACTCAGGCATTGAAAGGGTAAAAAAACCTTAAGAGATTGTCTATGTGTCATATGTTATGACGTGCAGCACGTTAGCTACTGCGCACAAATGACAAAGTGACAGGAGGACCTCTCTGTGTCATGTGCCACGATGTATGCTGTTTGTACTATGGCAAATGGCTAAAATCGTTAATAAATTACCTTGCAAACAAACAGAAAATTAGAAGGAGAAAAGAGAGAAAATGAAGAGCAAGTCATAATCCTCTGTTAGGGTTTGCTATATGGTGGTTTGAGAGTATTTGGTGCTAGAAAACACCTAAGGTAAGTGTCATACACTCCTTTCCTCCCTTTCTCTTCCATTTTCTTAAAGTTTTGAGTGAGGGTTTAAATAGGGATGATGAGTTTTGGTCCATATAAGTTATGAGTCCAAACCTATTAACTCAAATGGAATGAATGGGAGTTGTTTGAGTATGTTAATATAGTATTAATGTTTTTAAATGTTGTTGGTTGGTGAATGCCATAGATATCTAAAAATGGCATTAATGAAGGTTGTTTGAAGAGTTGAAATGCCACTAATAGAGGTTCAATGACTCATTAATGACAAGGTAAGCTAAAGGGACTTGGTAGACCCAATTGGTAAGTCTAAATGTGAGAAGTAAAGGCATTGCATGTGGTAAAATTGAAAATGTGAGAATTGAAAATGTGTTTTTGACCATGTTGATGAGTTTAGACTTGATTAATTATCGATTAATCATTTAGGTACCATATTTTGCTTGGGAAGCAAACTTAGAAGATAGTTATTAAGGGGTAAACCTTTGATCTTTCAAAGGTTTGAGGTAACTGGAAGAACCCTATTTTACGTAGTTGTTTATTAATTGCATTGTAAAGTGAAACGTGTTTATTTATATGTATATTTCTGATTGTGAATATGTAAGCATGTTATGAAATTGAGAATTTAAATAGATGATGATTATGAAAATCATAATGATGCTCACTTAGGTAACGTATTATCATAAGCCCAATGTGTTAATATAGAAATAATGAAATTATGAAATGAGTATGCATCCACATTACATGATCAATTGACGGGAGTTCACCTAAGGAGAAGGGTAGATAAAATTTATATGGTATTTATGGCTGTCCTTTGGTGCACAAAGGTTACGTCTTATCCTACTGTTTGTCGAGAGACTATCCTAGAGTTTGTTAAAGGACTAGAATCTAGCTATATCTACCAGTTTGTTGAGAAGGTTACTTAGGATATACAACACCCTAAAGATTTGAGAGTAGCAGAAGCCATGGTCAAGGAGTGAGTGTTGTGATCTTTGGCCGGTCATACCTCACAATTAATGAGTTTAGGTAGTCCAATCATATAGACAAAGCCTTATTTGATATTATAGCCCATGATTTTAGTCGAAAGATATAAGGAAGATATAAGGATGGTTTGGTCATGCATATATGTATATCCAACGTGTTGCATAGTCGTTAAGTTTGTGGCACATTGTGATAAAGATTGTGCCATTATAGTGGCAATATGCATTGAAATGATAAGTTGAGTCATTGTCACATATATGAGTGTCTTGTGGCAATATACTCTGTGATTGAGATGAGGAATATCAATATTTTATCGAATTGTGAAAATATAACTTGCATCATATGCAATTGATTTCTTTGAATAATCAACTCACTGTTATGTGTGTTTATTTCAATTGATATACAACTATATAGGGTAGGAGTACCTTGGTTACTAAGTGACTAGACTCACCCTTTTAGTTTTTAGGCTTTAGCTTTAATGTGGAAAGGAAAAAGCTTCTAGAGACTTAGGTTCCTATTATATAGCCTCTTTTTATTTATTTATTTTGTGCAATAAATAAGTATATTGCCAATTATAATGCATTTTATTTACACTTGCACTATATTGTTATTTATGATGCATGGAATGCATTTTGGGCTTTGGAATATTGTTTGTAATAAATTATAAATATTGATAGGGTCAAAATACTAGTGTAAGTGTAGTTAGGTTGATTTAATCATGATATAGAATATTTTATTGTGAAATGTAATGTTAATGCCTCCCCATCCTATTTTTGGTATTAAGTGGTTGAGAAGTAAAAATTTGTTATGAGTGGTGTGTTATACAGGTAGTCCTAGATCCATGAAGTATGGTTTAGGTGTTAGGAATGATTTTTAGCAATTGTGTGAGGTTTTAGACACCTTTGAATTGTGAAAAGTGTGAAAATATGTGAAAATATTTTCACATTTAATTTGAAAGTAAATTTGTGCCATTAACTAGTTTATAAAAAAAGCTTCCCATAAGCACTTAAAACATCTCATTTGGATGTCGTACGAAGAAATAAGACACATCAAAAATTTTTCAAATTTGTTGTCAAATGATAGCAGAAATGCTGTCTGATAATGTGCAACATGCCGCGGCACATGGCACAAAGAAAGAGCCACTGTGGTGTATGTACACATTGTAATATCTCTCACTACAAAACAAAATTAACCAATCAAATCTATGGTAATCAAATGATTAATTCATTTAAGAGATTACTAGGCTTTCATTTCAAAATCAAGGGATCCCAAGTTTTCATAATCAAATTAAGTTTAAACCATTTATAAACTCCTGTATCAGAGCAAAAACAAGTTATGAAAATATGGAATATCTCAGAGGAGCCAAAAAGAATGAAAATAGTTGAAAAACATGTTTGCTATGAGACAAGGCAATGCGCCACGACTTGTGTACACTGTACCGCAGTATGTTGCTCTCTATACCACGCGCTGCGGCTTAAGCGCCTATGCTTCAGGGCATGTTGCACATTTTTTACAGCAAAATTGAGGAACTTCCAGCATGTCCTGATTCTCTGTCTGATGACCAAATGACATGATCTAAATATCTACAAAAAGCTCTTCTCATAAATTAGCTAGTGGCATGAGTTTCATTCCTAAAACAAGTCACATTAAGGAGTTAGATACCTAAACCCATTTTTATCACTTTTCACAATAAAGGATGTCCGAAACCAAAAGCAAGTGCCAAAAGCCTTTCCTAACACCCAGACCATGTCCATTGGACCTAGGACTATCAGTACAACATGCCATGCACACTCAATTAACAATATAATAAAAAATCATTCCTCAACCCCTTTTTTCACTAAAAACAGAAGGGGGAGGCAATTTGCCTTATATTGCATCAAAACCAAACACAACATATTTAAAACATCATTTCTACACTTTCACTAATATTTTGGCCCTATCAATATATATCTCATCATACATAAATACTTAGGGCCTAAAATATAATTCAAATATTTGCAACAACAAAGTGGTATAAGTGCAATAATATACAACTTAGAATTGACAATAATATTTATTACATAAAATAAATATAATCTAGAGGCATACAATAAGAATGAATTAATTCTTAGCCTTTTGAATCTTTTTCCTCTCTGCACCAAAGCTAGAGCCTGTAAAATGTTAAATGAAAGGGGTGAGTCTAGCCACCCAATAACCAAGGTAAAATCTACCCTATGTAGTTATATATAAATTGTAATCAACCACATGCATATGAAATTAAGTTCTTAAAACCTGCTTGAGCACATATCATAACTTATTAATCCAGTTAACACATTTTCATCTCACACATGCTAGGTACATAATCATAAGACACTTAGACATGTAACCATGGCTTGATATCCATGTGACTTGCCATAACTCAAAACGTGTGACCTGTCATACACTTACATAAGTAATAATCAGCTAACTTTATACCCTCCTTATTTTCTTTAACTGAAACCGTGGGCTATAACACTAAGTAGGGCTCCATCTATGTGACTGGACTATCTAAGCTTACCAATTGTGAGGTGTAACCTAGTTAAAGATTACATCACTCACTCTCAGATGATAGCTTCTCCCATTCTCAAATATTTGGGGTATCATATTTCTAGGCTATTCTCCTCAATAAATTAGTAGAAAAAGCTATGTTTTAGTCCCTCGACAAACTATTGGACAATCCCTTGATAAACTGTAGGACAAGGCTATACCTATTAACCTCTAGGAGTTCATCTTATTTCATTACATTTTTCTTATATTCTAATCCATTTTGGCTCAATTGTATATATTTTTATTGCCCAAATTAGGAAAATGTGCATTTTATTTTGGGTTTGTATTGTTAGCTTTGTTTTGATATTTTTGGCCTAATTTCATGTTATTTTAGTTGAAATTTCAATTAGAAGCATTTCTAGAGTTTTGTGGATATTTTTGGAAGGCTTTTGGATGAAGAAATTAAGCATAAAATGAATGATTTTTGTTAGCTGCCAAAAATAGTGCAAAACTGCTAAAGTCATCCTAAAGTCATGACTTTTGTTCGCGACTTTTACCACTGTCAAAAAAATGTTGCGTTTCATTTATCAAAAATTAGTTGGCTAGGACATATACATGCTGAGAGCTCGACCCAGAATACATTCTTCAGGATTTTAAATACATTTGGAGCTTGCTTGTGTTAGAGTTTGGGCATTTAAAAAGTTAGGATCAAGATATTAAAGCTTTAAAGACATTTGGAGCTCATTAGGGTTGGTGTTTAAAATTTAATTTTATTAATTGTAATAAAAGATTGGGCAATTAATTTAACTAAACACTTGTTCATGATTTGAGAGAGCTTGTCCAATTATTTTTAGAACTCTAAGTTAGCACTTATTTTCATTAAAAGTATTTATGAGAGGAGGTAATTTTGGTGTTATGAACTGTAAGGGGGATAAATAATCCTAGGTCCTTAATTGTGTTTGAAGTTTGTGAATCACTCACTTTTCTTTATTTTCTAGTGTTAGGTTCATTTGCAAAATCATTTTCACCTAACTATGTGTAGCTCAACTTGATTGAATTTGCTTAATCTTTTTCTTGATTATAGTTTTTAAACAAATCCTCAAGGAAATGATACTTTACTCATTTTATATTACTTACTACAACCCATATACTTGCGGTGAGCAACAAGTTTTTGGCACCGTTGTCGGGGATTTGGCATTGAAAATATTTTGATCAACCTTAGATTAGTGATAGTAGATTTCACTTGAAATTTGTAGATATTAGTTCTAGATTTTTATTTTGTCTTTGTTTAGTATTTTTGTTTTAGTTTAATACTTCTTTAGTTGTTTTCTTCTTCAGGTACCCATTTGACATATGCAAGCTATAGGCCCAAAATGATTAGAAGTTATACTTGAAGGATTAACAATCTTTGAAGAAGTCGAGTCTCCTAATTTTGAGAGAACTTCTGAAACTTAACTTGAAAACATGGTAAAAGACTAGTATGACACCACCTCAGTCAATGACTTTGCTAATCAAAATCTAAGGGGTACTCAATCTTGTATTCGAATGTGGGAGTTTCAAGCACATACTTTTGAGATCAAGCCTGCCATGATCACAATGTTTCAAATGAATGGGGTGTTTCATGGTCTATTCAATGAAGATGCTAACAAACACTTGATGCCTTTTGTGGAAGTATGTGATTCTTTCAAACAAAATGGGGTGCCTAAAGATGTCTTGCGCTTGTGGTTATTTCCAATTTTTCTACAAGACAAGGCTAAAGAATGGTTCAACAATCTTCTTAAAGGTTCTATTGGTTCATAGGAGGATCTTGAGAATAAGTTTAGAGCTCAATTCTTCTCTGATGATAAAACTGTGGAAGCAAGAGATGAATTTCTTAGCTTTAAGCAATATCTAAATGAGCATCTCTATGTAGCTTAGGAGAGATACAAGATGTTGATGAAGAAATGCTCTAATCATGCGGTAGATAAAAGGATAGTGATTCAAATTTTTTGTAATCGTCTGAATCCATCTTCTAAAGCCATGGTTGATTCTATCACAAATGGAGGATATCAAAATGTTCCTGTCAATGAAGTTTCAAGCCAATTCACCCTCTGGGCTTGCAAGCTCTACCAAAGCCAATGCCAGTCAAGGAAGAAGAGTCTAGAATAGAAAAGATGTTAGCACAAATCTTAAGTAATCAAGAGTCTATAAGAGTTAAAACTAAGGCAACTCTTACTCTTCATAATACTGCAATTAAAAATCTTGAAGTACAAATGGGGCAATTGATTTCACAAATGAACGTTATGTCAAGAAGCAATCTCCCTAGTGACACCATTCTAAATCATAAAAGGGATGGTAAGGAGAAGTGTAAAGCAATCACTTTGAGAAGTGGGATGCAATTGCCTGAAGTTCTTATGCCAAGTGCAAATGGTGTGAGTAGTGGTGCTATTAAGGTAGTTGTTGATGATGAAGCGATTAATGAAGAAATTATGATTGAAGAGTGTGACAATTCAAAGAAGAATCAAGAAGAGAAAAAGAGTGATGATGAAACCAAAAAGGTTGATGATGAGAAAAAGCAACAAGAGGCCAAGCCAAAATATGTGCCTCCACCACCTTTTCCTCAAAGGCTTAGGAAGTAACAAGAAGATGGCCAATTCAAAAAGTTTCTTGATATGTTTAAGTAATTACATATCAACATTCCTTTTGTGGAAGCTTTGGAGCAAATACCACAATATGCTAAATTCATGAAAGATGTGCTCTCTAAAAAGAGAAGGTTCAATGAGTTTGAGACAGTTGCTCTAACTAAGAGTTGTACGGATATCATTAAGCAACTACCTTAAAAGATGAAGGATCCCAGTAGCTTCTCAATTCCATGTCACATTGAAAATAAATTTTTAGGTGAGGCATTATGTGATCTTGGTGCTAGTATCAATCTTATGCCTCTTTCTATTTTCAATAAATTAGAGTTGGGTGAAGCTAGACCAACAACCATGACTTTACAATTAGCGGATAGAAGCTTGGCTTATCTATATGGTGTTATTGAAGATGTTCTTGTAAAAGTGGATAAATTCATTTTTTCGGTTGACTTCATTGTCCTTGATTGTAAGGTGGATCATGATATTCCTATTATCTTAGGAAGACCATTCTTGACAACTGCTAGAACCTTGATTGATGTTGAAAAAGGTGAGCTTACTGTGCGAGTAGATGATGAGCAAGTCACTTTTAACATGCACAAGTTGATGAAGTCTCCCAATGATCTTGAGCAATGCTTCTTTATTGATATGCTTGATTAAGTTGCACAAGAAGAATTTGATGAGGCAATTCCTAATGATTTTTTGGAAGCCTTATTGATAGGAGCTCAATTAAAGAATCAAGATAGAGAAGAGTGTATGGCTGTCATGAATGCATCACCGATTTATTTTAGAAACTGTGTCCAATTTGAATCTTTAGATTTATCTTCTCTTAGTAGACCATCTTTAAAATCGTCTATTGAAGAGCCACCATCTCTTGAGTTAAAGACATTATCTTCTCATCTTTGATATGTCTATTTAAAAGCCAACACTTTGCCAGTGATTATTGCCGCGGATTTGAATGCACAACAAGAAGAGCAACTTGTGGAAGTATTGAAAGCTCACAAAAGAGCTATTGGGTGGACTATTGCTGACATAAAGGGTATTAGCCCTTCAATTTGCATGTATAAGATTTTTCTTAAAGACAATCATAAAGCTTCTGTGGAACATCAAAGAAGGTTGAATCTTATTATAAAAGAAGTTATGAAGAAGGAGACTTAAAATGGCTTAAAGCGGGCATTGTCTATCCTATCTCTAACAACTCTTGGGTGAGCCCAGTTCAATGCGTTCCAAAAAATGGAGGCATGACTGTAGTGACTAACACCCATAATGAGCTAATTCCTACCCACACTGTTACTGGATGGAGAGATGTATGGATTACTAGAAACTAAATGCAATTACTAGGAAAGATCACTTTCCTCTTTCCTTTATCGACCAAATGCTTGATAAATTAGCTGGAAGGGAATTCTTTTACTTCCTTGATGGGTATTCGGGCTATAACCAAATTGCCATAGCTCTAGAGGATCAGGAAAAAATGACATTTACTTGTCCTTATGGAACTTTTGCTTTCAAGCGCATGCCTTTTGGGTTATACAATGCATCGGCCACTTTTCAGAGGTGTATGATGGCAATTTTCTCTGATATGATTGAGCACACTATGGAAGTCTTCATGGATGACTTCACAGTTTTTGGGGATTCATATGATGAGTGCTTGATCAACTTGGCCAATGTGTTGAAAAGATGTAAAGAGACCAACTTGGTCTTAAATTGAGAAAAATGCCACTTCATAGTTAAGAAGGGCATAGTTCTTTGCTATAGAGTCTCTAAAAATGGCTTGGAGGTAGACAGAGCTAAAATTTCTGTGATTGAGCAACTTCCTCTACCTACTAATATTAAAGGTGTGAGGAGCTTTCTTGGCCATGCGGGATTTTATCACCGCTTCATCAAAGACTTCTCCAAAATAGTCAAGCCTCTTTACACTCTTCTTGAGAAAGATTTTGAATTTAAATTTCATGATTCATGCTTGAAAGCATTTGAAGAGTTAAGGAAAAGACTTGTGTCTGCACCTATCATGATTGCTCTTTATTAGAGTTTGCCTTTCATTATGATGTGTGATACTAGCGATATTACTGTAGGTGCGATGCTCGATCAAAAGAAAGAAAAAGTGCTTCACCCAATTTACTATGCTAGTAGAACACTTGATGATGCTCAAGAAAACTACATCACGACTGAGAAAGAGCTACTTGCAGTGGTGGTTGCTTTTACTAAGTTTAGATCATATCTTGTGGGTACTAAGGTAATAGTTTACACTAACCATTTAACTTTGAAGTACCTATTCAGTAAGAAGGAATATAAGGCAAGGTTAATTTGATGGGTACCACTTCTACAAGAATTTGACTTGGAGATTGTTGATAGGAAGGGTATTAAGAATCAAGTAGCAGACCATCTTTCTAGGTGGAGTATTGATGATCAACTTAAATCTAATATTGTTATTGATGAAGCTTTTCTTGATGAGCAACTCTTTAAGGTTGACAATATTCAAACACCACGGTATGCAGACATTGTCAACTATCTTGTTTGTGACATCTTGCCCTTTGATTTGAAGTTTCATTAAAAGAAGTTTCTCCATGATGCTAAGTTATATTTTTAGGAAGAACCTTATTTGTTTTGCTAATGTGCTAACAAATGATTAGAAAGTATGTTCCTGAGTGTGAGCAATAAGAAATTCTAAGATGTTGCCATTCTTCTGACTATGGAGGCCACTTCGAGGGTGACAAGACAGCATCTAAAATCTTACAAAGTGGTTTCTATTAGCCCTCTTTATTCAAGAATGCATATGACTTTGTTTTAAAGTGTAATAGGTTCCAAAGGATGGGTAACATCTCTGACAGGAATGAAATGCTACTTAACAACATGCTTGAAGTAGAATTATTTGATGTATAGGGCATAGACTTCATGGGACCATTTTCCATGTCTTTCAACAATCAATATATCCTTGTTGCCGTAGACTATATCTTAAAATGGGTCGAAGCGATGGCATTTCCCACTAATGATGCTAAAGTGGTGCTCAAGTTTTTGAAGAAGCATATTTTCACCCGCTTTAGAGCACCAAGAGCCATTGTGAGTGATGGTGGTACTCATTTTTTACAACAACCAATTTCAAAATCTCTTGAAAAAATATGGTGTCAAGCACAAGGTTGCACTTGCCTACCATCCTCAAACTAACGAGCAAGCTAGGATTTATAATCGAGAAATCAAGAAGATACTTGAGAAGATGGTAGGAATAACAAGAAAAGATTGGTCCACCAAACTTGATGATGCACTGTAGGCTTATCAAATGGCTTACAAAACTCCTATCAGTATGTCTCCATACCAGTTATTTTTTAGGAAAGCATGTCATCTACCTTTAGAGTTAGAACATGGTGCTTATTGGGCTATCCAAAAGCTCAACTTTGATTTTAAGGCTGTAGGTGAAAAGAGAATTTTCTAACTGAATGAACTTGATGAATTTCGGTTCAATGCCTATGAGAATGCTAGGCAATACAAGGAGAAGACAAAGAGATAGCATGACATGAAAATTTTATGCAAAGAATTTGAGCCAGGCCAAAAAGTACTCTTGTACAACTCTAGATTAAGATTATCTCCCGGCAAACTCAAGTCTAGATAGTCAGGACTGTTCAATATGGTCCAAGCATTCCCTCATGGTGCTATTGAACTAGAGAGCATTGAAAGAGAAAGATTTAAAGTCAATGGGTAACGATTAAAGCATTACTAGGGTGGTGAGGTAGACAGTGAAGCAATCACCTTGCCCTTATTTGATGCCTCTTGAAGAAGAGAAGAGTCAGGCTGAATGACTATAAAACAAGCACTACTTGGGAGGCAACCCAAGCTCTAAACCTTCTATTTTGATTTCTCTTTAGTAGTTTAGTTGTTTTGGTAAAGTTATGTGTGATCTTGTCTCTTTTGTAGGTTAACAAGAAGATATGAGGAAGTATAAGCCTTTGGAGAAGTAAGAAATGTGGCCAAAGAATGAAAGAGCATAAAAGAAAGGAAAATTTCAGGAAAGTTGAGCCATTTAAGTTGCTTTTATGCTTATAAACTTGTCTTGACAATTATTTTGAGTTTATTGAAGTAAGTGCAATTTTTAGTGGTTTGATTTCCATGAAAAATGATTCTTTTTAGGGGTTGATTACATTTTAATTGAAAGAAATTGTGTATGGTTGATGAATGATGGTTAGAGATTGATTTTAGAGTGAATATAATGCTTAGAAAAGGTTTTAAAGGGTGAACAAATCATATTTTTGAAAACAGAGTGCTATAAAATTTTGTTATCAAGAAAGTTCTGACAAAAGTCATGACTTTAGGCTCACACCTTTGAGATTCCAGAGAAGGTGAAAGTCGTGACTTACCTTTCAGGCTTAAATCCAAAGTCACGACTTTCATCTCCTTTGGACCTGTTTTTTTTAAAAAAAATTAGATTTTCTTTTTCAAAATATATATATATATAGATATAATATTAATAATAATATTTTCCCCCTTCCATGCCAGTGTCTGCAGCTGATTTTATTTCAAAAAAATAAAAATAAAAAAATAATTTCACCCAAATTTAAAAACCCTCAGCTCCCCTCATTATTTTTCTTGCCTTGTATCTACTATCTCTCATTTTCTCCCTCCCCCGCCCTCTTTACAGCACTCTATCTCTCATCCCTGTGCCTTTACTGCCAGCGTCCACAGCATCCCTTTCCTTTTCCAACAACCACTATTTCCTTCTCATTTTGCCCTTCCCATTCGAGCTACACTGTTTACCATAGCTTACATGCCCGTCTGCTACTGTATCTCCCACTCCACCATAGCTATTCATGGAGCTCAAGGGTGTTTTTGGCACCACTCGTCCCTATTTCTCCTTCCTAATTTTCAATCTCTGCTCCAGATCTAAATGCCAATAACCTTGATTAGCTTAAACCCACTGTTACACTATCGCATTCCTCGTCTCTGGCCTACTTGTTTGCCACAAATATGACAGCTTTCACTCTATATCTTCCTCGTCTCGACTATCAACTCGAGCCGGTATAGCTGATACTCTTCCCTTCCTGAGCTGATTATTCTCGTTCCCATCTCGTTGTGACTTACTGTGTCACTATCATAGTCGCTTGTCTCCTTCACATTCTTCTTCTCCTCTTATGCTGGGTCAAGCTCTTTTGACCTTTTGAATTTGAATAGTACCTTACTCTTAGCTGCCAGTAGCTATTTTATTCAAAGTATTTTCATTATCAAGTTGAAGGTAACTCGGAGTCTCCTTTTAAAACTTATAATTTTACTGCCTTTGTGCTTGAGGATTCTTGCTCTTGCCCTTGATTGTTGCTCTTGAAGATTGTTATTGACTTCTAATTGTGCTTTTAATCATTGAGTTTAGTTCCTGTTTAGCTACCCAAGTACCTTGATTCGGTTGGACACTTTTTGTCCTCTGTGGTAATGTGTTTTGCTTTGGTCATTACTTTCTTTTAATGTTAGGTCAGATATGTGCTTCTGATTTTGCGGATAGCTTAGGTCTCTAAGAGATATATGAATTGTGAAAAAGGTAACTTTTATTTTGAAAGTAATACTCTGGCATTTTGAAGTGATTTTGTTGCCTCATTTCTGATTTGGAGTACTTAAAGGGTGATACTATTGGTTTATGGGTCTGGAAATGTTATTGTTGCTGGTTAAATTCTTTGAATAGGATTAGATTGAATTTTCTTTGTTAGATAGTTTTCATAGTTGAATTAGGCCTATTGTAAAATGGCTGTTGGGATTTTTAGACTGCTTAGGCACATTTTTATTTGTTTTCATGATCTAAATTTGTAAGAATTCTGTAATTATGCTGCTGTCTAATTCTAAATCTAGATAGTAAGGAAGTGTGCTGGGTTGAATTTTAAGCCCTGTTACTGACATTTTTTTTCTCTTAAAGTTTTGTGGGTATAATTGGCTATTTATAGATTGATAATTCCATTTTTGGCATACCCTGGAGGATTAAAAAAGTGATATTGTTGGCATGTTTGTACAAGTTGAATTTGCTGAGCATGAATGAGCTATATTTCTTTAGTTGAATGCTCTCATTATTAAACTTGAGCTCATGGTTGTAATTAATAGTTAACACTCATGGTCATGCCTTCTAATTTTGAACTTGGCTTTGCTCTTCATGTTTTGTATCCTTAGTTCAAATTTGTTATATGCTAGCTTTATTAAATCTTGTTGCTCTAGTTTGAACCTTTATCCTTGCTTGTGCTGGCTGTTGCTTATTGGTGTTGCATTGTGCTCTTTTTTACAGGCCATGGGTAAGAAAAGTATCCCACTTTCTAAAAAAGTTAAAGTTACTGAGGTTGGTGAAAGTTTAAAGGGACCGGGACGGGATAAAACCCGATTTGCCACTACTGCAATTTAAAATCATTTTGAGCAATATTTGAAGGAGAGAAAAATAGTTCAAGAAAGACCCTTTCCTTTAAGATGGTTTGAACAATTTTACAATGATTTGCATAATGTCTATCATGTCACTAGCCTCATCTGTGAACGGAGCCATGCCTCTCAATCGCTTGTTGAAGCTTACTATGCCTACGTTGCTTGCAAGGATACCTTGCAATGTAAGGTAAGGGGCAAATAGGTAGAAATTATTGAGGACACATTTCGAAAGGTGCACAACCTTTCTCCAATAGAAGAGTGCCAATATACCATTTATAAAAATGACAAAAATCAATTGCCATTTGATGACGTAACCTGAGTACTATGCCTTCCCGACAAAAATATTTGGCAACATGACACTCATGGCAATCCCAAGAGCATTTTGTGCTGTAATTTGAATAGGACAACTCGTATATGGTAGCACTTCTTAGCATCTAATGTTATCCCAGTGACCCATATGAGTGATGTGACTGTTGATCAAGTTACCCTTTTGTATGCTTTAATGATGAGGCAACCTGTCGACTTTTCAAAGATCATGTTTGAGTACATGCAAAAGTTGCTCAGAAACAGATATCACAAGCAGGCATTTGGGTTCCCACACTTGATTACTCAAGTGTGCTTAGAAAAGAAGGTTCCTACTTATCCAAAGGATCTTATGCTCCCTCCTTTGCCCAAGTTCAATTACAGAGAAATTAGATGTACTGAGGGACTAAGTGTCAGATCAAGCTGCGGATGGCAGGAGGCATATTAATCCACCTCATGTAGAGCCTACATTGAGCAACCTCATAGCACTCATTCAGAATATGCATGAGGGCCTCAAGAGTTAGCTGGATCGAATTGACTTCAGGCTCTACCGTATTGAGCTATTCTTGCATCAGAGATTTTAGATGGATATGCCAGACGAAGAAGAGGAGGCTAATACTAATGTTGACTAAGACTTAGACACTCACGCTAACTAGCAGCACCCTTCTTTACTTTACTGCTTTTTATTTCTATTTTTAATTCTAATTAGCCATTAATTAGTTCTTTTTGGGTAAATATAGTTAGCCATTATCTTTTAATATCTTTTGTACAGGGCTAACTTTGATCTTTTTATAGCTAATACGTGATACCTTGACTAATCTCTTGCAAATAATTATTCTATGATAACTTGTGCACATACTAGTGTAGTCAGTTGTATTTTTAGACTACCTGTGGATATCTCTCAATTATACTGTTATAGGTTTCTAATTTTGTAGGCCTCTCATGCACCTTCTTTTTGGTTGTTAAATTGCATGAGAGAGGGTCCTCATTTTACCCTTTTGACAATGTGGACACTGTTCAATTTAAGTTTAGGGGTGAGAATATTATTTTGGTTAATCTGATATGAACTTCAATTTTAAAACTTAGCTATTTACTATGCCTCTTTTATGAAATTTGAGCTAGATTGAGAATTATTTATTGAACTAAATGCATGATCCAATGATAAAATATTGCTTAAACTATATGTTTTATAGAAAATTGTGATCAATATTTTGGCATGCTTGATTTTCAGGGTTAAGGCTTATTTTCTGGTAATTTGTAAAATTTTCTTTTGCACTTTTGAATCAGACTATGATTTGAATGTGTTTGTTAGGAAATTTTGTGGCAAATTGATGTACATTTTCTTTCTTAATTGAGAGACTCTAGAACCTCTCTTAGAATTTGTTGAGGCATTTTAATCACTTCGCATGATATTAAAATATGATTTGGGCATTCTTTCAAATGTGTTTGAGCCTTTCAAGCCTACCTGTTGCATCATTTCCACTTGAACCCTTTTTTTGAGCCTGGAATTAAAAATCATAGGTATTTTCTTTTTAAAACCTACATTAGACCCTAGCCTCTATAACTTAAAAAATCATGAACTACCTTACTCTTGAGATAAGTGATAAAAAAAATTATGTGCTGGTGGTGAAGATTGGTTTAGTTGTTAAAGGAGGTGTTGTTGTTGTAAATTTAGGTGTGAGAAATGGAAATGAAGTTTGGAATTCTACTAATTGTGCTCCTAAAAAAAGTATAAAAAAATAGAAATATACATGAAAAGAAAAAAAATGCAATGAAAAAAAAAGAGTTTCAATATTAATAAATATGGAGTATAAGAAATGATATTTGAGATAAGTTTGGGGGAAAGTATTTAGCTAACAAGGATGGAATGGTTGGTTTCTCATTGTCATTTATCTCAAGTTCTTTGAATTCCATTTGTCCTTTTCTTTCAATTAGAACAAAACCTTTGGCCACGCTACAAGCTTACAAAGTCCCATTAATTTTGGATTATGTGAATTGATCTTTTAGTGGAGAGAGAAGAAGAGTTTAGGCATATAAAGTCTTGATATTGAGCTTGTTTCATGCATATTGAGTTATTACATTTTGACTTGACAGTTGCAGGAAAATCATTCTCTGGTCTCACACACACGCATTTCTAAATTGTTGGAAAGCATGATCTTAATTTATGAATCGGGCATTCCTTTTTATTTCACTGTTATCCTCTTTAATATATATTTGGAGCAATTAGTGAGGATATTTTTATGCATGCTTAGTAGATAAATAATTAGTCAATCTAGTTGCTTTATTGCTTATTTTACTCAAGGACGAGTAAAAATCTAAGTTTGAAGGTGTGTTAAACTCTAGAAGTTCATCTTATTTCATCATATTTTTCTTAGATTCTAATCCATTTTGGTTCAATTGTATATGTTTTTATTGCCCAAATTAAGAAAATGTGCATTTTGTTTTGGGTTTGTATTGTTAGCTTTGTTTTGATATTTTTGGCCTAATTTCATATTATTTTGGTTGAAACTTCGATTAGAAGCATTTCTGGAGCTTTGTGGATATTTATGGAAGACTTTTGAATGAAGAAATCAAGCACAAAATGAATGATTTTTGTTGGCTGTCAAAAAAAGTGCAAAACTGCTAAAGTCATCCCAAAGTCATGACTTTCATTCACAACTTTCACTGCTGTCAGAAAAATGCTGCGTTTTGTTTATTAGAAATTAGTTAGTTATGACATATATATGCTGAGAGCTCGACCTAGAACACATTCTTCAGACTTTTAAACACATTTGGAGCTTAGTTGTGCTAGGGTTTGGGCATTGGAAGAGTTGGGTTCAAGAGATTGAAGCTTTGGAGACATTTGGAGCTCATTTTCTTTGGTTTTTCTATTCCTTTTCCCTTTCCTCTCTTATAATCGGAAATGGGTCTCCTTATCTTGTATATTTATAGCTTGTGGATGATTATGAGTAGCTAAACCCTTTGTTCTAGGATTATTTAAAACTCTTGTATGGATTAACACTATTTCTCCTCTCTTTTTGTGATGAATGATATATAAATATGTGTGTGTGTGTGTGTGTGTGTGTGTGTGTTTATTTTACTCTTTTCTTAATGCTTCTAAGTGACTGGCCACCATTTAGATGTTGGGTTCACTTAATTGATACTTGAGAGGGCTAGGTTGAGTGTAGAACTTGGGTAATATTGTGCAAGAACTTGATATTTGCATGTTGAATGGATGGTTTTGCTAGTAAGATAGAAATATACTTGCTAGCCTTGCATAGCCACATTAGGGTTGGTGTTTAAAATTGAATTTTATTAATTGTAACAAGAGATTAGACAATTAATTTAACTAAACACTTGTTTATGACTTGAGAGAAAAGTGAGTGATTCACAAACTTCAAACACAATTTAGGACCTAGGATTATTTATATTACTTGCTACGACCCGTACACTTGCTTAGTCTTTTGCTTGATTATAGTTTTTAAACAAATCCCCTTTACATTTCGTAACACCAAAATTACTCATTTTATATTACTTGCTACGACCCGTACACTTGCGATGAGCAACAATACCCCCATGTACTCTAAGGCAGCCTAAATACCATATAAATTTTAACTACTCCCAATCCCTAAACAAACTCCCGCTAACTGATCATGCCATGTATGATGTCTATTTATTTCCACAAACCTCATTTTCTCAATATTATTTCCATTTTTTAAGTATAACATCTCACTACACCCTCTAAGGTCTTTTGTCCTACCTAGGCTCACCACTACCTCATGAGTTTATTGATGCTACAACCTGACACAACATTATATTACCTATTTTCACATACAGTCACTACTTTATTCTAATTATCACAACATTTCATTTCTTCGTTAACACACATTTACCTCAAACCAATATCACACTCATATTTTCAAAAGTATATGCATGCTCACAACTCAAAAACTATCTTGATTTTGCATTTGCAATACAAGCCAAATATAACATCATGCACATTCATATTTTCAAAATATAGATCAAAAGTATTAACATGCTTTCACATTAAAATCAACTCATGCATGTGACAATCCACGTTATCCTTAATTAACAATCAATTGACATATAACTATCCAAAATAGGGTTTCATCAATTACCTTAAACTTTTAAGAGGTCAAAGGTTTACCCCTCAATATTCTAAGCTTCCAAACTAGATTTTCCAAGCCGAAATGGTGTCTAAGAGCTTAATCTACAATCCATAAATTGTTAGATTTATCAATATGGTCAAACACACACATTACAACTCTCATTTCCACTTCTAGATTACCCAATGCCTACTTTGTATATGTTTAGGCCTACCCATTGAGTTTATTAACTCTCTTTAGTCTCAATTAACATTAATAAGCCATTAAACGCCCATTAATGGCTTCACACTCTTCCAACAACCCTTATAAATGTCATGTTCACATAATAATGGGACCCAACCACCAAAAGTGCCATAACTAAATGTATCTAGGTTCAAATACTCTAATCTAATCTCATTAACTCTATTTGAGTCAATGGATTTAGACTCATAACCTATATGGATCGAAATTCATCTTCTACTATCAAACCCTAACCATAAACCTCATAAATGTGGAAGAAAATGAGAGATAATGAGTATAATATTTACCTTTAGTGTTTGTAGCTTTTAAAATACTCCCAATGTTGTTTAAGAATAAACTCGAGTAGAGCTCAGGTTGTTGGTTCTCAGTTTTCATCTCTTTCTCTCTAATTTCAGACTTGATTCGCGACTGATATTCTAAAAAAATTGGTTGCGTGCCATGGTGGACACTGCATGTGCCACAATGCATGGCACAAAGAGGTCCCTTCTCATATAAGTTGTGTTTGTACACCATAGCGAACGCAATTCACACCGCAGCATGTGACACAACAATACTAAATCTCTATTTTCTTCTCTTTTCAATGCCTAGGTAGCTCAACTTGATACCAAACCCATAATTAAGGATGAAATACAATTGAATATGATTATTAGATCTCTTTAGCCACACACCACTTCAACTTATTTAATTAAAATAATTAAACTTAGTTAATTAGGGGATTAAAATTTTGAGATGTTACAATTGTGTTACGGTGCATTACTCTATTTTTCAACTGTTTTTGAATTATTTTACTTCGCTGAGGTATCCCATGCTTCCAAAATAATATTTGACTTTGATTAAAAATTTAATGAATGGTTTTTGGTTTATTTCAAATTATGAATACTTGAGATCCCATTTTTACAAATTACAAACTTAGTAATCCTTATTAGGGTTAGACCCTTGATTACCTTGTATTTGATTAACAATACTTAACATAGTTATGTTACAACATCTTCGTCAACAATAACTATTGATTATATTGAAATTACTAATATAAAAAAAATGTGTTGCAACGCAACACACACATACACACACATTCTTATTGATACCAAGTTATAAGGGAAGGGGAAAAAACAATCATAACTTCAGCCATAAAAACATATAAATGGCATCACCAAGAGGTGAAGAATGAGAAGCCACTCCCTTAGTTCAAAGATAACAAAATAGAGAAGAGGAAGAAGTCTGCGTCATTCAATAGGGAGGACAAAGAAGGAGAATGTCTAAAGTACCACACCACGGCAAGAACAGAGACAGAAGAGAAGAGATGGATGTTGAACACGAAAGAGGAAGAAAAGATGAGCTCTACTCAACTCACAGTTAATAGCGGCAGAGAAGAAAGAAAAATCTTTAGCGTCATTGCTATAATTAAAGGAGAAATGGATGATAATAGAGAAAGAAGGGTATCGATACTGTGAAATAAAGGAGCACAAAGGAGCTATGATTTGATAGATTGGTGACAGATCTTAGCCACATACATAGTAGTAGCAATTAGACAGCAGGGGAAGTGAATGAAGAGAGGGAAGGAAGGATATAGGAGTGAACCCTCCATCTAGATGGGAATAAAGGTTGAGGAATGGAAGGAAGAAAAGACTGAAAAGAAAATGTTATCACTTCTTTTATTTGAATGGATAGAAGAAAATAGAGAGGAAAGAAAATAAACATATATCATTATGACTATAATGCCCTTACATTAAAATATATCATGTTTTATGTAATTACTTATGTAAAAATAAATTAAAAGTAGACATTTATTTTATTAACATAATGAAATTAATTTTAAATCAAATTAGTTGTTAAAAAATGTAGTTTTCATATTTTTATATTTTAAAATGAAATAATTTAGTGAAAATATGTTATTTTTACATTTTAAAAAGAAAAAGTATGAACTTTTGCAAATTAAATTTAATAATGTAAAAATATATATTATATATTATCATAGTACTTATATAGAAAAAATCTCCAACACTATTAAAATTAATAAAAGGACAATGCCACTAATGCTATTAAAATTAAACATGGTACTTATAGAAACAAAATTTCCAACATATTGATCATGAAATATTGTAAACACCAAGGCCAACTTGTCAATATATCATAAGCATCATAACAAAATATCTATATTCACTAAACAAAAAAGACCAACATGTCAACATATTAGAAAAAGCATGATATAATATATATGTTCTCTAAACAAAAATGACCAATATATTACCGCAAACAAAATGGATTTTATTACTTGAATATGGACACAAGATGGAGACTATAGTATAAGTTAATAGCATTGAAGCCTAATATTGTCAAGAGGCTAATGGTGTCTTTAACTTCACATAAAAAATATAAATCCATATATATTGTGTAATATCCTCAATTTTAATCTGGTTATTTAAACTTAATTAGATTAATTAAGTATATCAGTGAGGTGTGTGACTAAAGAGGTCTAACAGGAATGTTTGGTTGTAATTTCAGCTTTAAATGTATGCTTGAAAGAGAATCAAGTCACCAGATGTGAAAAGAGGAAGAAAACAGAAGGACAAGTTTCAGTGCTATGCACCACGACTTGCAAAGGAGCCGCCGCAGTACATGTGTGCTGATACGCCTGGGGAAGGATTCTCTGTGCCATGCACTATGGTGTATTGTGCATCCATTGTGGTGCATGGTCACTTTTCTGCTGAAACACAGTCACAAAATAAAGCAAAAGGAAGAGAGAAAAACAAAGAGATGCAAGAGAGCAACTGAAGAGTTGTGTTAAGGCTTTGAGGACTTGAAGGTTTGAAGTGTTCTAAAGCCCATAAATACAAAATTTAAGCTTTCTAAGTCTAAATGTTCTTATCTTCTTCCCATTCCTTGATGTTAGAAGTTAAGGTTTAGGTAAGAATGATGATTTTCAGTTCATATAAGTTATGAGTCCGAACCAATTAACTCAAATAGAGTTAATGAAAGTAGATTAAGCTAATGGAACCTAGTATTATGATTTTATGATGATTAGTAGTTGGGGAGCTAATATGCAAAATTCCACCATAAATATGATGATTGGGACAATGTGGTTTCATTAATGGTTTTGTAAGAGTTCAATGAAGTTAATATGAGTTAAAGAAAGCCAAGAAACCCTATAGGTACTTTTATATGAGTAGAGAATGAATCTTGGGAGTGAAGAAGTGTTTAAGTTAATAGTAAAAAACTATCCATAAATGAATACTGATGAATTGTATTGTGATTTATTGTAGAGTAACTATTTTACTACCCTTCAAGCTTCTTAGAAACTTTGAAAGTGAGTATTTGAGGGGTGAGACCTTTGACTTCTCTAAGGTTTGAGGTAACAAGAGGAATTCTACCTTGTACTTTTGTGTGTTAATTAGTTTATTGATTAATGTTTAAAAATTTGAATGTGTGAATTTGAATAAATCGAATGGCATGAATTATTCAAACATCCACTATGTTGGTTCCTTTGTAAGATTCAATGAAATTGTGAATTGTGAGTTTAATGATTAAGTTAGAGTTCAATGATATAATTTGATGAGGAAGTTCAATGAATTTGTGAAATGTGATTTCAATGACTTGATTGTGAATAGTTCAATGAAATAGAAATTTCAAAGTTCAATGAAATAGAAATTTTGAAGTCCAATGAATGGGCAATTGTAGAGGTCAATGAAAAGCATATATTTAAGGAGTTCAATGATTGAATTATGTATCTTGACATAATTTTCATGTTTGAAATGGGTACAATAATGTTGATGGGCATACTCGTGTAGTGAATACTTGTGTGCTATGAATTATTTCATAAATATGCATCATATGATTATGAGATGTGGGAGTTTGCCTAGGAAGAGAAGTAGAGAATTAAATCCACGTGGTAAGGCTCCCATCCAAGTTAATGGCTTTCCTAGATTGTTATTTATATATTGTCCTACTTGTTCAACGAGGGATTATCCCATTGGTTCAATGAGGGACTTAAACCTAGCTAGTTATCCACTTACTTAACGAGGAAACTAGTCTAAAGAATGATACCCCACCCTATAGTGTGAGAAAATGGGAAAAACAGTGACCCGCAAGTGATAAAACCTTGGCCGAGTTAATCCCTCACACGTGTTAGGCTAAGAAAGCCTCAGATCATATACTATCCCAATATGATATAGCTTATAGTTTTTGTGTTAGGGAAATAAGGAAGATATAAGGGAGTTGCGAACATGCATGTAGTGAAAAAGGGCACATGATTGTTATATTGTGACCATAGTGAAATAACAAGTGTGAAGGCCTTGTTCTTGTGAAATGGCATTAATTTTATTCATATCTCATAAGTATGTATTATTGTGAATGAGAATGTGGATATACATTCTTGAAACATGTTTTATATATCAATATCGATCATGATCTCATATGTATGTCTTAATGAGAATGGAAAGATTCACTTATGCCTTTGAATATATCCATGTTTAAAATTGCTTTTTAATTTTTCACTTACATTTAAATTAATTGAAATGTATTAGTATGAGTTAGTTAGACCTTAGTTACTGAGTAGTTATACTCACCTCACTATCTTCGATATTATAGAAAGTAGCTCAAGAGGATAAGACAGAGGAAAACAGCTAGAGGCATAGAATTGTCATCCTATTAGTAGGCCTCCTTTATTTTGAGTAATTATGTGTATATGATGATTTATATTGCCAACTAGGGTTAATCCATTTTGGATATTACTTACATTATGTATTTTATGAGTTCTGAAGTGTACTTTGGGCTTTAGGGAGTATGTATATGTTTCATGATATTTATAGCAAGACCAAAATACTAGTGTAAGTGAGAAATAATTATAACTTGTGAATTTTGTGAATTGATTGTTGAAATAGGTAATTTTAGCTTTCCTTTCTATTTTAGAGATTAAGGGATTGAGCATTAAAAGTATGATTTATAAGTGTTACGTATAATATGGTGTATTACACAGGTTCATTTTAGACTATTGCATGTGGTCTTGGTGGTATCTATGGTTTTTTTGCTTTTAGGAATGTAATTGGATACTTAGTTTTGTGAAAATTGATGAAAATGTGTAAATTTTGAAATGAGTAATCATTAGAGTGTGAGAACTAAAGCCATTAATTAGAGCTTGAAAAATGCTTTTTGCAGACACCTAGTTTGCATCAATCAGACATCAAACGGAGAAATGGGGTATGTCGGAAGTTGCCCCAGAAGCTGTCAATTTGACAATAGAATTGTGCTATCATGAAACGTGCAATGCGCCATGGTGCATTGTGTAATGAGCCACGACGCATGGCACAAAGGCTCATGAGCCGTGGCGAATGCCTTTGATTCTGTAGAATTTCTTTATTTTCTAATTTCCAAGCAAATGCACTAATTCTTTAAATGATCCCCTAATTTCACATACTATTTATACTCTGATTTGTCAATTACAAAACCTTTTGAAATGGTTTTGATTTTGAAAACTTGAGATCCTGTCTTTACAACTTAATTGTGAACTTGATAAATATGTCTTTTACCTTAAGCTAATCCCTTATTTAGGGAGATTTAGAGTTAATCATGGATTTGAGGAGAAGGATATTACATATTGAGCGATGATAATCCAACTAGCATCCATGAATCAGAGCAAAGAAGAAGAATGTTGAAGAAGGACTAACTTTGAGTTGTTCAATTAAGGAACACGCCAGAGAAGAAGACAATGAAGCCACCAAAGATGATGTTGCTGCCTAGGTTGAAGAGAAGGCTCTACATATCACTATGGGAAAATGAAAATATTGAGCACCAAAAAAAATAAGAGGAAGAGAAAAGGGTAGTTAGTGAAATAAAATTTCACTCCCAAAATCTCTCCACTTTTAGAGGAAAAAGGTGGGGAGAAAATACGATAGGTCCCATACCTCATTTTCTCTCTCATTTTTTCTTCCTCATTCAAATAGGAAAAAATTTATTTTTTTCCCTATTTTTTTCTCATATTTTCTTTCCAACCAATCATAATAGAAAGGGTTGAAGCTTTTCCCCTTGGCTGTAGAACATGGGTCGAAGAAAATGAGGGAGGGAGGGAGATGTTCTCTCAATTTTTTATTTAAAAAGGACAATTTGATAATTTTACAAAAGATTAAAACCAAAATAAAATCCCTCTCTTGCACTATCAAAATTCAAACTCAAGACTAAATAAATTGCTAGTACATTCTCCACTAGGCCACCATGCTTAGGCATAGTATCTAGTCCAAATTAATAGAACTATAATCAAAACTTTAATTTTTTAGTTGACTTAAACTTCTGGGTTATTATAGCTTTTATCAGGCAAATTAAAAAATATATATAGCTTTTATCAGAGTTGAGTCACTGCCATGTTCATCCTGAAAGGTCATGTGCGTCCTCCAGAAAGTGATGTTGTAATTTATTTATTCAATTGGAAGCATGATCACTTCATTGAAATCAGTTTGTCAATATATTTATCTTATACACATAATAACAAATTAAATTTTATAACAGTGTTGCACTATTGGTTATTACCAACAAGGGAAATCTATTCAAGGACACTAAGCATATCATTAGTGAAGAGGAATCATAAGATTTCAAATTCCCTCTACGCATTCAAGGGATCAATATAAGGAAAAAATAGCATTAAGTAGACCTTTAAGACTTGTTTGTCAACCTATTTTAAGAATAATTTTTTATTCTTCAAAATAAAAAAGCAAAAAAAAATTGTTTGGTAATGTATTTTTAAAAAATATTTTGAAAAATAAAAAAAGAGAAATATTATTCTAGAGAATAAAAAAACAAAACTATTTTTTAGGTATTTTAAAATTATTGTTCTCGAGAACAAGAGATAGTGAGAAAAACACTTATTTTTATTATTATTTTATTATCAAAATATATTTTATAAAATACCAATTTTTAGAATAATAAAATAAAAATAGTTTCAAATAAGGTCTAACTGCTTATCAATTATTTGTGGTTATTTATTAATATGTGAATTCATGCTTGTTCTTTTTCAATTTTATCAAAATTTTAAGTTTTTTTTATTTCAATATTGATGTTTATACTTACTTTTTTTATGATCAATAAAATTATTCTTTCTGACCAAAAACACACACGACACCTCGCATAGATATTACTAATGAGGATAACATGTAACAACCAAAATATTTGAAAATTCAAAACAAAGACCAAATACTTTTTCAGAAAAATATGTGAAACATGTTATAAAGATTTGCCAACTTATGAAAAAAAATAATTTTTTAAAATGATTTATCTAATAAGTTTTATAAATTAATAAATTTCACTTGCAAATTTTTTAAAAATATAAAATGTTTGATAGGTTAAAAAGCATCTTATAGAAATTAAATGAAAAATATGTCTACCTTGTTGCTTCTATATTTTTTATTTTCTTTTTTTAAAATACTTTTTTGTGTTTATCATTCTCTAAATGAAAGTCCTTTGATCTTTTTCAAACTAAATCTTATCAATTAATACTAAATAATTAATTACTCCCTTCGATTTTCTTTATAGGGCAAAGAGAAAATGTTGTCAAAATGTATGTATATATATATATATATATATTTAATAGGGGTAGAGTTGAGAGCTTTTAAAATTTTTAGATGGAGTTAATGATTTTAAAGTTTTTATTGAGTTTGATAAAATATATTAAAAAATAACTTATAATTAAAATTAGAGAATTATAAACTATTCCATCCATTTTTTTTGTTAAAGAAACTGTTACTTTTAAATTTTTTTTTTGGGCAAGACTTATATACTTACTATATTTTCACCCAATCAAATCAAGATATATGAATTTTAATATGTTAATAATATTAATAACAAGAATTTATTATAGAATAAATAATTTATAATAGATACACATGTCTTGATTATTGAAAACAAGCATCTTAAATACATAAGGTTAAGTATATATTAAATTTTTTTCTTTTTTTTTATAAGCAAGATCACATATCCCAATAAACATTTATTACATATTTTGTAAATTATCTCTCATAATTAATATTAATAAAAAAATAATTAATATATGCTTATGTTAATTAACACAAGATATTTTAGTTAATTTTTTTTATTTTCAAACATAATCAATGTAATTAACTATTTTTTTTAAATTATGTGATATAATTATTTATTTATATATATATATATATATATAATGGAGGGAGTAACAGCTTGCAATCAATTACCTTAGGCATGGTCAGTCCAACCTAATAATTTTCAACTGACATTTTAATGCAAAACCATGGTAAAAATATTATGCAAAAAGATCAAGGTTAGGTCATGTCAGAAGACAAAATGCTTCTACAATCTATTGGAGCATCGTCAAACAAAGTAATATCAAAATATTTCCTAGAGACCTTCTAAGTTAGAAGATCAATACAATAATTTGTTTCTCTATAAACGTGTTTCAAACAACTGACACTTTTTACAATGTATTGATGATCCCGCATCATGATCAAGCTAAATCAAATCTGCAATTTTGATATTAATATAAAATGGTCAATAGCTCAATTAAACGGTCAGAACCAAGGTACGTAAAACCAGACCGGTCATGGCACTGGGTTACGGGTTAGTGGTTCAATTAAAATTAAACTGGGGGTTGAACCGGTGGCAAACCGGTCATGATTAAAATAATACAATTTAAATAAAAAGACATTAATTATAAAAACATTCAACCAAATCCAACCATTCAAAAGTCTAACAATAATAAAATACAACACTTTAAATATCTATCATTACAATTACAACTCTTCAATCTCAAAAGTCTAGAGAAGATATGGAGATAGAGCTGGAGAAGAGACGGAGATTGAGCTGGAAAAGAGACGGAGAGTCAGAGACTAAGCTAGAGAAGAGATAGAAATAGCAGAGACAGAGATAGAGTTGGAGAAGAGACGGAGATAGAGCTGGAGCCTGGAGAAGAGACGAAAACTAAGTTAGAGAAAAGACGCTGATTAGATTAGGGCAAGAGAGGAGAGACACAGATGAAAGATCAAACTAAATGCTATCTGAAAATTTGGATTGGACTTAGCGTGCTCTACCTCTAATTTTTCATTTTTTGACTTTAGTTTCACTTTTTTTTTGTTATCTTATTTTTGAAGTCAGCACTCTGAAAAATTAAAAATAAAAAAAATCTAAAAAAAATAACCTGGTTAACCCAGTCAACCCACTAGGTTGAACCTGGGTTGATTGGGTTACATCAGTTCATTTCCTAACCGATTTAGGAGTAAACCCAAACTGAATAAGGGATCGGGTCATTAATTTTTGAATTGACCCAATCAGTCCAATTTGAATTTCAATACCATGGTCAGAACAACTTCAAAAGGGAAGAAGACACTTTCCAAAATATAAATTATGATTGCTGCAATTATTATTCATATGATGACGTGCGATTGAATAGTTGATCCCTATCCATATTCTCATGTCCCACCCACATGTCTCTTTATCCATTAGGAGTCGTCCATGATTATGACGTGATTTATCTCTCTGAAACTTGCCAAGGCGGTGTACTAATGTTTAGTTAAAGAAATGCAATCAAACGTAATTTCAATTATATAGTACTATTCATTACCATGTTGTCATCATTTAATCTTCCTCTCGCCTTTTTTATTTATTTATTCTTAATTGGTTTGAGCAACTTGCCTATCCTTATTTATTGAAAAACTTACATCCAGATCTCATATAAAAATATAAAAATAATATAATATGGTTGGTAAAATCATTTCAATTAACTTAATTTTTGAACCACACTTATTATTTTACAAACTTTACTTATTAATATGATAAAATGAAAATTTGCAAAATAACATATTCATATAAGTAATAAATTTAGTTTTCAAACTACTTGTTTCTTATAACATAACAATTACTTATTAATTTTTAAACAGCACTTATTATTTTACTAAATTTACTTGTTAATATGACAAAATGAGAATATGTAAAATACATAAATTTTTAAATATCCTTATTTGTGATTAACCATGTCAAATTAATAAGTAATAATTTTGAAATAACAAGTTATGTTCAAAAATTAACAAGTCAATATTATGTTATAAGAAATAAGTGATTTGAAAACTAAATTTATTACCTATATAAATTTGTTACTTTAATGATATTTAAACTTCAATTTGGAAATGAGATCTTGTAAAATATATAAAATTTTAAAACTTTTAATTTGTAATTGATCATACTATATTACCAAATAATAATTCTAAAATAATAAGTGTTGTTCAAGAATTAACAAGTGACCCATGTTGTTAGAAACAAGTGGTTTAAAAACAAAATTTATTACCTATATAAACATGTTATTTTAATGACATTTAAATGTCAATTAACAAATAAAAATTCGTCAAATATATGAAATTTTAAAGCTGTTATTTATAATTGATTATGTTAAATTAACAAGTAATACTAGTAAAATAACAAGTGCTATTTAAAAATTAACAATACATCATTATAAGATAACATGTAAGTGATTTAGAAATTTGGGTTATTGTATGCGAGTTGGCTACCTAAGCTTTTTAGGTGGGTAAAAGGTTGTGAGATCAAACCTCCCTTAATCACTTTTAACCAATAACCCATTAAAATTGTTGCTCGAGCCAAGTTTCTAGTAATGCCCACAGTAGGGTCTTTGGCAACTGGCACCACCTATTATGATTTGACTTTTTAAAAAAAAAATCAGAGGTATTATTATCGTTTCATATTTAAACTTGTTTACATTTTAGTGCCTGGTCCGTGAGAATTCAAATTCTTTTAGTCCTTTTATGCTATAAAATATATTTAGAGGTCTTTGATTATTATTTTTTAAAAAAAATGTGCAAAATTAACAAACCCAACTTTTTGGGGCCCAAAAGCCCAACAAGTAAGAAACACTGTTTTTTTAACCCTTCTCTAATAAAAAGGCCTTATTCTAATATGATACAAATGCTCAAATGTAACCTTCCAGTATCAAATATTAAACAATCATATAAAAAATTTAGCCCATTTGATAGAGCTTATTTATTTTATTTATTTGTAATTGTAATGTTTCTTAATATCATTGTTATTGTTAAATAATAAATTTTACCATTGCTTATTATTTTCCAATTTTAAGTTAAATATGTTTCATTCTCAATGCCTTTTACTTTTTTTTACTTTATATTTTTTTTCATTAAACAAGTTTTTGATTTCACCCCACAACGACCCATAAAATATAGGAATACAAGTCTTTTACCGCCTGTTTGGTTTGAAAGGGAGGAAGTATTTGGATAGTAAAAATGGAAGAGTTCATCGTTCTTCCCTCACCTCTAAAATGAGAGTTGAGGGGCTTAGAGGTATTAATTTGATGTATTGTGACTAACATACCTATATTATATATTATACTATGAATATTTCGTACATATTAGATCATAAATAAAGTTTCATATTTAAAAATTAGAAAATAGATTATCAATATATGAGTTTAAGAAGTATCTAATCAAATAGCTTAAGCTATTTTGATAAAGTATACTAATATTAAACATACTTAATATAAAAAATTTAACATAGTATCATAACTATTTGATTGGGGACAAAACAAACAAACAAAAATGAAAAAAAATGAAAGACTGAAAGATAAAAAAAACAAGAAGATTAAAAAAGGAGAAGGAGAAGGAAAAAAAATTGAATAGATCGAGCCCTTTAAAATTAAAAAAAAGTACAAGCCTAGGCAAAAATAAAAAGACAATTGAAAAAAAAACAAAGAAAAAAAAGTAATAGAAAGAATATTAGGGCATAAATAAAGTCTCATGTCTAAACATTAGAAGATAGATTATAAATATATAAACTTAAAAAGTATTTAACTAAATGGCTTAAGTTATTTTGGTGGATTGTACTATCCTTAAGTATACTTAACATAAAAAATCTAATATGGTTTAGTTAGATATTTCTTAAGACTATATATTTATAATTTATCTTTTAATATTTAAAAGTGAAACTTTATTTATATTATAATATTCCATTCCCAAATAAACCCATGCTTGAACTGTTGAACACCACAACTCCATACTGTTCCTATCACGCCAGAGTTTAAACTGACCTGCAGCTCAGTTCGCTGTCATCGTCACTGTCCACAGTTAGGTCATTTTTCTCTGTTAGGTCTTCTGATTTTTCTCGTCTCCATTTGATTAGAACCTATGAAATCCCTCTATGCTCAGATTATTAGAACCTATGATATTGCTGGCTCTGATTCTTCCTATTCCCGACTTTGTCCCTCATTGTTTGCATTGGCTTGGATGATTCATGTTTTGCATCATTCGGAAAGCACTGTTTGGTGAACATCAATTGAAAGTGCACAAGGCTTGATTGACGATGCTTTTTCAGTTTAAATCAGTGCTATCAATGGCCACCATTTTTAATGTTTTATGAATAAATTTGGTATTTTGGAATATACAAATATGTGAGGTTGGCAGTTCAAAATTGCAATCGTGAGTCATGAGTCTAGAAACCAACCTTTGATGATATGTAAGCATACATTGTAGAGAATCAGAAAAATAACCAAGTTGACATTTGGAACTTTTGGAGTTTATTTCATTTTGTTGGGTGATTACAAACGTGCTGTACCAGCCTTTAAATATCCAGAAAGAAACAAGAATAAAGAAACAAGAAATACCAGCTTCAGTGGCACTGCTACATACACACATGCACTAACTGAGCCCAATACACAAGGCCCAAATATACACATTACAGACTAATTTTCAACACTCCCCCTCAAGTTAGTTCTGAATAGATTGAAGAAACCTAACTTGCTGATCATGCGCTCATGTGCCTTTCGACCAAGAGCTTTGGTTAAGATGTCTGCTTGCTAGTCTCCAGTCATCACATGATTCAAGCTAATTAATCCATTTTGAAGTTTTTCTCGCACAAAATGACAATCGATCTCAATATGCTTTCTTCTTTCATGGTAAACAGGGTTAGAGGCAATTTGAATTGCAGCTTTACTGTCACAATGAATGCATACAGGTGTTAAATCATAAACATGTAAATTTTTAAGTAAACCAGTGAGCCATATAACTTCAGAAACAACACTACCCATAGCCCTATATTCTACTTCAGCAGATGACCTTGAGACAGTAGTTTGCTTTTTAGATTTCCAAGAAATAATGGCTCGACCTAATTTGACTAAGTAACCTATTATAGACTTACGTGATTCTGGACATAAGGCCCAATCTGAATCATAAAATCCTTCCAGCACCATATTTTCTGATGAGGGAAATAGAATACCTCTGCCAGGATCCTTTTTAAGATACTTTACAGTATTTAATGCTGCTTTAAGATGTGATTTTCTATGACTGCTCATAAACTGACTCAGTAACTGAACTGCGTAGCTAATATCAGGTCTTGTGTTAGTCAAATACAGCAGTTTTCCTATTAAGCACCTATACCTCGTGGGATCAGCTAATAAATCATCTTTCTCCCCCTTTTTAGGTTCACTATAAAGCTTTAAACCTGGATTTATTGGAACATTTCTTGGTCTTGAGGCTACTAAACCTGTGGCAACTATCAAGTCTAGTGCATATTTTCTCTGATTAAGTACTAATCCTTTACTAGACTTAGCAACCTCAATGCCAAGGAAATATTTTAGTAAGCCCAAATCCTTCATTTTAAAATTAGTGTGCATAAAATCTTTAGTTTTATTTATCCCTTCTTGGCTATTTCCAGTTATTACCAGATCATCAACATAAGCCAAAACAATAATAAACTCATCTGCATCTTGCTTAGTAAACAATGAATAATCATATTTGCTTTGAATAAAACCTCCAGAAATTAAAGCTTCACAGAGTTTTATATTCCATTGCCTAGCTGCCTGTTTTAAGCCATAAAGTGATTTAGCTAATCTACAAACCCTTTTCTCTCCCTATTTGGAATCTTCATATAGACTTCCTCATCTAAGTCTCCTTGAAGAAAAGCATTGTCAACATCCATTTGAGTTATATTCCAATTATGATGTGTAGCAAGTACTAGAACTGAACGTACAGTTGTCATCTTGACAACAGGAGAAAAAGTTTCAGTGTAATCTATTCCTTCCCTTTGGCTAAAGCCTTTAGCCACTAACCTAGATTTTAGTTTATTTAATGTCCCATCTGCATTATACTTCTTTTTGTAAACCCACTTACAACCTATGGGTTTCTTTCCTAGAGGTAAGTCAACTATTTCCCATGTCTTATTATTTTCTAAAGCGCTTATCTCATCTTGCATTGCCTTAATCCACCTCTCATCTTTAATTGCTTCCTCAAAAGTATTAGGTTCACTAATATCATCTATTACAGCTATGAATTCCTTATATGAGTCAGAAATATTTGCATAATTAACACTGTGTTGCATAGGATATAGTATTTTTCTATTTCCTTTCTTGTCTATTTTATTGATAAAATCTGTATCAGAACAGTCATAATCTCTAAGCCAACTGGGAGCCTTTCTATGTCTGACAGGTCTGTGACTATCTGAGCTACCTCTTGTATCATTATTTAAATTAGTATTGCTATTTGGTATGCTGTCACTGTTGTAAGTTTCAAACAAATGCTCATTATTTGGGCGTAACATACTATTAGATGGGGTGACCTCAGAAGCACCGATATGCGAAAATGGCCGGCGTGTCCGTATCGGATACGTATCCGACACAGACACGCGTTCAGGACGGGGGAACGGCGCGTCCCTTTTCCAAGTTTCTGGCGGACGCGGGCAGATGCGGGTCGAGACGGGTTGACGAGGGTCGGACGCGGGCTGACGCAAAACTCTGCATTTTTCACCTCTTTTTACTCAGTCCCAACTCCAAAAACCCGATGCCCTAAGATTTTCAGCTCCAATCGACCCCCTTCTCGTGTTTTCCGCTCTGTCGCTCATTGCTTGTGTCGACCGCTGTATCGCTCTGAGTCAGACGCGTTTTCACTTCTCACTTCGCACGCTGCCTCACTCTCACGTCTTCGACCTCATCATTCTTCAGTCTTCAGTCTTCAGCTTCAATCTTGATAATTCATTCAGCTTCAATCTGAGCTCTGCCTCAGCGTCTTTGACCTCATCTCTATCTCTTCTGCTTTTCACTTTTTTATTGTTCAATGTTGTGCTGCTGCCTGATGGATATTTATTGGGATTATTGCATTGCTGGACAATGAATATTTATTGCTCAATTCTTCACTGCTGAACCGAGAGAGGCAGAACAACTGATCAATTTTTTAAATTTAATACTGAATTATTAAATTTTTTTTATTTAGATGGATTATTTTATTGAGTTAAACATTGATTTATTTTTAATTTTTATTGACTCTCTTTATGTTAAAATTTTTATTAGAATTATTTTAAGTTGATAATTATTTTTTGCCACTTGATAGTATTTAAGTACTTAACTATTTGTTGTATTATATTTTATGATGGCATTAAACATCTTGAAATTGTATTTTTAAACATTCAAATATTTAATATTTAATTATTTATATAGCCGTACCCGTATCCTAAAATTTTAAAAAATAGCCGTGTCCGCGTATCGTATCGTATCGTACCTGACACTCGTACCCGTATCGGTGCTTCTTAGGGGGTGACAGGGTTAGGAATATCATCAAATATAAAAGGATCTTGTGAGCGTACCTGTTCTTGTTGATTGTCATTACACAGCTGATTTGAAAAGGGAAACTCATTTTCAATGAAAATAACATCACGATTTACAAATATATTATCACTCTTAATATCATAGAGGATGTACCCCTTTTGACTGTTTGGATATCCTAGGAAAACACATCTAACAAATCTCGGTTGAAACTTTTCTAGTTTCCCAGGTATCTTAGCATATGCTAAACAACCAAAGACTTTCATTTTTGAGATGTCAGGCTGCCTCTTATACAATATTTCAAATGGTGTTTTATAATCCAGCACCTTTGAAGGAATTATATTTATAATATGAACGACAGTCCTGATGGCTTCCCCCCAAAACTGAATTGGTATGTTAGCCTGGAACATTAGGCTACGAGAGACCTCTAATATGTGTCGGTGTTTTCTTTCAACAACCCCATTTTGTTGTGGAGTGTGAGTACAAGAAGTTTCATGAATGATTCCATTTTCAACAAAATATGCAAAAGTGTCACGGTTTACAAATTCAATGCCATTGTCTGTTCGAATTCGTTTAATCTTGGTTGAGAATTGATTAGATATGAGACATATAAACTGCTTTAGATAATAAAATGTTTCATATTTGTTATGCATAAGATAAGTCCACGTGGTTCAAGGGAAATCATCAACTATAGTAAGGAAAAACTTGTAACCTTGATGAGTAGGGTATTTGTAAGGACCCCAAACATCGATATGAAGCAAATCAAAGAAGTGGGAAGTCTTTATTTCACTAGAAGGAAAAGATAAACGAGATTGTTTTGCTTTAAAACAAATGTCACAACCAGATGAATTAATAGATGATAACTTGTCTTGCAAGGGAATTACATGTTTGAGAACAAGATCTGAGGGATGTCCTAATCTGAGGTGCCAGATATTTGTATTGGAAATGATATTACTAGTATGAATACTAGATGATGGGGTAGAGTCATTATTAACCAAATATAGACCAAACTCAACTCTACCAATCATCTTGGTTCTGCCACTGAAGAGATCCTATAACAGACACATATTAGGAAAAAAGCAACGACACAATTTTGATCTTTTGTTAACCGAGAAATTGAAATCAAATCATAACAAATACCAAGTGCATAGAGGACATCTTGCAAGATAACATTATCAAATATTCTAATACTCCCAATGTGTGTGACAGTGAGTTTGTCAGCATTTGCAATTTTTATTTTAAGTGGGTGTCCATTATAGTTATTATAAGTGTCAAAGTAAGACAGTTTACTCACAACATGGCAGGAAGCTCCTGAATCTAATAACCAGTGTAGTTATGAATTAAGTGTAGAAATGTGAGAGAATGAATAGAAATCCAAACCTGAGTTTCTTCTCGAGTCATTGGTGGTCATTCCTCCCATTGAAAGAGATTTAGTTGAGAGGGCCTGAATTTCTTTCTTTAGGTTCTCGATTATTTTCTCATACTCTTTTAGCGATAGAAGTTGGCGTTCAGATGAGGATTCGGATTGTGATTTGGAAGAGTTATGGAGACTTGATCCATCAATATGATTTACTCAACTAAAGGCACTGCCTCATCCCCTGCCTACTTGAGGATTAGAAGGGAACCCGATAATATGAAAGCAGTTGTCCCTTGTGTGGCCTCTACGATGGCAATAAGAACACTCTTCAGATGAGTTGTTTCTCCCTCTTCCTCTTCCAATCCTTCCATGACCTCTAGTAGTAGTGGAAGCAGAGTAGTCTGCTGTTGGTAAGGGAAATGATGAGATCGACCGTTGAGCTTCCTCTTGAGAGATAATTGGGTCTGCTTGGTTGACCGAGGGTAGTGGGCTCATGAGGAGAATCTGACTTTTGATGGATTGGTAGGAATCGTTAAGGCCCATGAGGAATTGAAATAATTTTTGCTGCTGAACATGCTTCGCATATTCAACCGAGGATGGGCATTTGCAGGCGAGCAAAGGGACGATAGTGGAGAATTCTTCCCATAATTCTTTCAATCGAGTAAAATAACTGGAAACGCTCGTACCTCCCTGGGTAAGTGTATTAATAAACCGATGAAGGCTATATACTTTAGTTCCGTCGGTTATGTCGAATCGTTCGCGGAGGTCGTTCCAAACATCTTGAGTGCTTTCGGAAAATGTTATACTGGCCGCTATTTCCTTGGAGATCGAGTTGATTAACCAAGATAGTACGACAGCATTGCTCCCATTGGCCTTGAAAACCCTCGATTTGTAACTCTTTCTTGCAAGATCCATCGATAAGGCCGATTTTATTTTTTGCTCTAAGTGCCATTCGGATGGCATGGCTCCAAACGCTGTAATTGGTGCTGCCGATAAGTGGTTGAGGGACTAAAGTTGCGGCTTGGGTGTTTGAAGGATGAAGATATAAAGGGTGGTTCATGTCAATGGCAGAAGCGGAGGATCGTGTATAATCGGAATCTGCCATGAAGGATCTTGAGGGATGGCTTGGATATATGGGTCGGTGATTTGAAGAACTTCGAGAGGAGCTATGCGGTGATGAAGGGGATGAAGAATCAAGATTTGGAAGAAAGAATCTGGTTAGGTCAGGAAGGGGTGATTGGACCGGGTCGGTGGGAGTAGATCGGGTCGGTTTATCGACCTGGCTCTGGTACCATGTAGAGAATCAGAAAAATAACCAAGTTGACATTTGGAACTTTTGGAGTTTATTTCATTTTGCTGGGTGATTACAAACGTGCTGTACCAGCCTTTAAATATCCAGAAAGAAACAAGAATAAAGAAACAAGAAATACCAGCTTCAGTGGCACTGCTACATACACACGTGCACTAACTAAGCCCAATACACAAGGCTCAAATATACACATTACAGACTAATTTTCAACATACACTTTCTTCTAAAGCTCATTTTTTTCATCATGAATAATTAATTATTTAGCATAGAAAAGAAAATAAACACTTTCGAATTCGTTTTGTGTTAGGCAGCTGAAGTTATGATATTGTAGGCATAATGCATATGAAGTTATTCCATATTGGAAACGTGATCCATATTTCTCATGTTTCTTGTGTCAAAAAATGCACCATATTAAGGAGGAAAAGAGTGGTGTCGTTATTGCTGTTGGTGAGAACTTGGTCTGCTTCCTCAACTATATCAGACACTCAATTTTTTAAAAATTTGATGATGATGACGCAGTTTTTTATTCATGATTCCTCTCGGTTCATAGTAGCTGGGCATCAACTTGTCTTTTAAAATTTTGTCCTTTTTGAAACTCCCATCATAACTCTCTGTAAATTATGGCAACTCTTGCATTTCTTTAAGGTGGTTTCTTATTTGATGTTAAAATCTGTTTCAATAACAATTATTTTTCTTTGTTTCATAGAGCACCACATTTTCTATTGAGATGAATGGATTTTTTTAATCTCATTTTATTATATATTTAATGTCATAGCTTAATGTTAAGAATGAATAGTTTTTTTAGCATGCAATTATATAGTTAATTATATATATTAACTACATAATTATGATACATATATATATGTATAATTTTGGATGAAAAGTAAAAATTATAATTTAGCTGACATTCTGTTTTTATCAATATTTTTTTAAAAACTTTACATGTTTATTTTATTTTTTTCGTTCAAATGCGTGTATATTTTATTAAGTATTCATAAAAAATGAGGATATAGTTGTCTATAATACAATTATTTTCCTTCCTGCTCCTCCTTTTAAACCAAACTAGTAAAGTACCTGTGCGATGCATGAGTTTTATACTATAGTTTTTATAAATAGATTCAAAAAAATAACTTGTAAAAGATATTTTATCCATATATATCATCATATATGCAGTGGAGTTGTATAATTATAATCATTAATATTATATATACATATTCAAGTAAAGAAAATGGTAAAAACTAATTGCATATTGTGTAAATGGATATGATGGGAGGTAAATTAATAAATTTTTATAATTATTTAAATCAAATTATCAAATACATCTTTATAAACGACATTAAAAGTTATATCTCTATAGTGACTATCCTCATCAAGAACTAATATTTTTAAACTCTCCATGCTTTGAACATGAGAAATAACATATAATTGGTCATCGATAAAAACAGGATGAGTTTTGTGCAAACTAATATGACATGGGATCAAATTCTAGCTCTTATCAATGGAAACAACAAAGACTAACATAATGAGAAACTACTTCCTTCTCATAATAAATGATAATCTTAAATCAGATAGATACATAGCAATACCTGATATACATACTTTCATCTTTATAGTTGATCCAGACATTTATTAAGCTTTAATAATTTCTAGCTCATGTAACCATAAGACGTGTACCATTATACAACCCATAAACTTCTCAATGTTTTGGTTCACATTAAAATTGGGACACATATTTTAAGATTTATTTCATAATTCAGGAGGTTTGACATTGTAATTTAATTTAAAAAATGTGCAAAATGCAAGTCATTAAGTAAATTTATATCTCCAACATGTTTATAACACTATCAAAGCTCATGTATACAACTTTCTCTCAAGAAGTAAGGTAACATGTACTTATTCACTTATTCAGTCACAACCTACATAAGAGCTAATACAGTCATATCTTTAAAATATGAAGAATTATATATATTGGCAAGGAAAATTGAGAAAGTTGAATTAACAATAGACTTAACGATTATATTAAGCAGTTGTTCTATCAACAATTGAGATAATTCAATCAACAAAATTTTAAAGAGCATTAATAGATACTCCATTATTTATTTATAGAAGTCTCATATCTATTGTTAGTGTCAAAAGTTGACAATTGTCTTAAAATAAAAAGTTAATGATTACAAAAATAATGTCTTCTCTTGACCCACCTAGAATAACAGGAAGGCCAAATTTACCTTAGGTCTCCATCAAACATAGCAACTTTTCCTTCAAAAGAAAGATCACCAGCTAATAGGCTACTTAATTTTAAAATATCATTTAGGCATTTGTCAAGAACTTCAAGACAAAACTTGTGTGCCATTAAAGCCTCATCTCATATGATCAATGATATGTGAACAAATAATTTAGCCAAGTTGCTCCCATATTTCATGCTGCATATAATGTCTTCAATCATAGAAAGAGGAAACAAAATTTGAGTGAGTTGTATGTCCTCCTGATAAGCTATCCCGCTTAATGTTGTATTGAGAACTATTTTACCTTTAGATCTTAATGAAGTAGAAAGTGTCTTTTAAACATACGTCTTCCTAACACCACCATATCCATACATGGAAAAAAAAATCTTCATCAAATTCAGCAGCATCATCATAAATCTTCTTTTTTCTCAAAAGTTAGGCTCTAAAACATTCTCATCAATTCATCATATAATGCAACCCTATTATAATTTAGCTTATTTTTTATTAATTTATTTCTACTTGTCTAAACCTGACACGTCAAGTGAAAGTATAAGCTTGTAATCTCTGGGACTTTCTTATTAGATTGTAGTATTTTTTTTTGATTTCAATTAGAGCTGGTAATATAAGTACTCGTGGATCGAACCTTATCAAAGAGTGGCAGGTTGGGTTGCATAATTTGAAGCTCGATTAGATGTTGGGTAGTTTTGACTCATACCATTTAACCTAAGCTCGCCAACCTGTGAGCTAACCTGCTTATAATTTTTTATTTTATAAATTTTTTATTGTTTAATTATTCAATCCTTTCTCTTCCAATCTTTATCATTTTATTCCAACACCTAATTAAATTAATCTTCTTTATTTAATTAGTATAATATATAGCTAGAATAAAATGGTAGTCAATACCATTTATTTTAATTAGAGTAAAATACAATCTTCTCCCTCCATTTTCCTAAAATTACACAAATTTCTTTTTGATTTTAAAACCTACATTTTAATCTAATTTTTAGCCCCATTTGGAATATTCAGTTAAATATTTTAAAATACTTTAATTTTTTAATTTTAATTATATTAAAAACTTAAAAAAATTAATTTACCCTTGTAATGTATTTGTATATTCTCTCCCCTCCTCAAGTTAAGGAACTTTAAATAATTAAATGTGAAAATTTTAAAATAAGTAATTTAAAAATTTTGTGATCAAACTAATAAAATTTAAAGAAAAGAAAGCATAAAATACACTAACTAATTTATTCTCATTATGCATTACTTCCCTATTTCATTAAGCTTTTTGCATATACATGTTTAAAATATTATTTTAGATAACTTGAGTATTTATATTTTAAAAAATAATTAAATAAATAAGTTTTCAAAACTAAAAAGTTTAAAATATGAATAAAATGTTTAAAAAATATGTGCATTAGACTTTTTTTTTAGATATATTGAATAATTGCTACATAACATCTACATTTAAATAGACTATTTTGATCTAATATATGACTTAATAATCAATTAATAATTGGGTGAATAGAAATAAAAATTTTAAAATAGAAAGAAGATTTTTGTTATAAAATTATTAATTTTAGAAAAGGTTCGTGTATGTTTAAAAAATAAAAAGGATGTATATTTAATAAAAGTAAATTAGAAGAGAAGTTAATGTATTCTATTTTTTAATTATTATAATATATACATGGATGAAAATTTAAATTAAAATTGACAATCTTTTCTAATCATCATATATTAAAATTTTAATTTATCTAGCTTAAAATTCCAAATTTAAACTTAAATAATTTTTTTTATTAAGAACTAAAAGTCTTTTTATTATTAACTACATTATATTGGCAATCCAAAATAGTTGAATATATTGACCAATATTATTAACTTATCCTACTCAAATTATAGCATGCCAAAATTTTAAATACTCCTCAAAGTTATGATTAATTTGGGAGAATTATTTTACCAAAGATATGTTTTAGAGATAATTTTTTGTACCTTCAATTGATTGATGTGTTTTTCACTTTTAACTTATTTTGATAACATATTTGAATTTCAAATCTCAATATTTACTAATTAAATAAAATGATTAGTTAAGTAAAAATATCATTAAATTAATTAATACTATTTTTAATAAGAAAATATAAATAACATTATTTAATTGAAAAATACTAGTATTTTTAGATTTCAAACTTTACACAAAAAACAATCAATATCTTAACCTTATGAGAATATTAAATTTTATGAAATTTCATCAAATTTTAATATTTCACAATAATTTAATTTTTAAAGATTTAAATATAGATGAAGATGAATAAGAAATTATATTTTTAGAAGATATACCATAACCATGTTCTTTTTATTCTGTATACATAAATAATTAAAAATTAAGTTTAAATATATTCACAAATTAACAATCAAACTTATTTTTTAAAATATAAAATTATTGAAAGAATATCAAAATAAAATCTTACATTTATATAAATCAGTTATACAAAAAAGACTTGAGGATTTCACAAAGTTAGTTAAAGGGTTAAATAATAAATTTACCTTTAAACTATAGGTCCAAAAGTATTTATACTCTAAATTTATTTTTGGTGCAATATCCTCTTTTAATCTTAAAAAATAGTGTAATATCGTCCCTATAGTTAATTAATAATAACTTTGATTGTTAGTTTATTAAAAAATTACTAAAAAGAATCTCAAAAATTATAGAAAAGAGACCAAAAAATTTTTCTTGATACTTTTGTATATTTTTTAATCATTGTCTATATTTTTGGATCTTTCACGATGATTTTTTGTTCAACTAACATTCAAAGTTAATTTTTATTAATGTTTAGAGTGACATTACTCTTTAATTCTTAATCAAATCCGTAAGTATGAAAAGAAAATAATAAGCAACACCACTTATTTGTAACTGGTATAATATCTAAATGGGAGGAAAATTTGATTTGAATTTGATAATTTTCTCTAAATTATAGATCTTCATAACTATATTAGTTGAAGTTTTGAAATTCAAGTAAAATTTTTTGAGATCTAAAAAATTATATTAAATATTATCAACCATATTTTTTTGAACTTATATAGATCTAAAAAAAGAATACATTAATTTAGAGTGCTTGAAAAGGAACCACGTGTCATAATTTGAAATATACACAAAATGACATGTGGTATTCAAATGACTAAATATTAAAATAATTATTGTTTAGTTAATTTAATAACTTTCTCCCAACTTCTCACTAAAATATTTTATCATGAGATTAATTTAAGTAATTAAAATAACTTTCAAAATTTGAATTATATTTAGTATAAATAATTATTATGAGTAACTTTAAATTTCAAAATTTGAAAATGAATCCATCTTTAAAATTCAAGTAAATATATCTTTAAATTAAATGAGATAAAATTTGATTATATAAAATAAGATGTTAATCCATCAATGTAAATATTTAAAATCACATTTTAAAATAAATTTAAATATATAAATATATATGTATATATATATATATATATATATATTGTGACTACCTTTCTAGTTTATTTGTAAATATTTAAAAATTTAGTCTGAACCTATTTAAAAACTAACAATAAAGCCTAGCTTACTAAGCATAAAATCATGTAAGAGATACACATAATGCTATTACCATTAATTCGCTCGACTTTTATGAGCTTAGCTTTTAAGAACTCAAGCTCATAAATTAAATTTTCTTAACTTTTTTTAAGTCTGACTTTTATTAATAGGATTTAGGGCTAAGTTTGAAACTCATATAATTTTTAATTTTTTAAATTAAAAAATTTTAATTATACTAATATATATATATATATATATTACAAAACACCTTAATTAAATATCTAAAAGATAATAATAAAATTTAAAGTATAATTAAAATAATACTAACCTTAGAATATAATATAAGCTGTATAATTCCTAACTTTCTATCATCTAAAATGTAAATATAATATTAAAATACCTTGATAGAAATGTATTTATAACTAAAACTGTTAATATGATTTGAAATTAATTAGTTGTAATTTAACATATATTCAAAATTTAATTGAAATATTTTTTATTTTGATATGAATCATAGAATTACATCCTAAAACTGTTATTGGTGACTTTAAAAAATTTATATAATATTGCATGCATAAAATAAAAATTTATAAATGAAAAAATCCATTTATATATATAATAAAATAAATAAATTCAATTATTAAAAATATATCTTAATAAAATAATTTTTTCCAAAAAATTTAATTTTAAAACAATAATTCTTGTTTAAAAATAAAATAAAAAAATTAAATTGAAAATACTTTTGAAAAGCATGGTTAAAAAATAATTAAATTTAAAAATACTATGTTGTAATATCTAATACAACAAATATATATAATATAAATAAAATATTTAAATTTTTTAAAAAAATTTAATTGATTAAAATTAATATTTATATTTAAATTTATTTTAATTATATAATATATTTATGTATTTTATAAAAAAATCCAATTTATATATTTTTTGTATCCATTTAAATTGTTTAAAATAAATAAATTTATATATTTTATTATTTTATTTTTCAAACCGCACCCGTCAAAATATAACTAAAATTCAATTTTATTATTGTATAAAAATAAAAAATAATTTAATTAATTCATTTTAAATTGTTCAATTTGAAATTCAAATAGATAAATATAGTTAAAATAAAATAAAAATAAATAAAAATGGTATGTCATCCCAAACCTAACTTCACACCCCAAATCTATCAAATGAATTGGTTTAAAAGGATAAATAATTCTTTCAAACTTATTTATTAAACATATTAAATAAACAATTTATTATTTTCAAAAACTTGACATATTGAACAAAGTTGTCATTACTTTACTTTTTAGTTATCTTAAACTAATTCTGTATATCATATGAGATAGTTGAAAACTTGTTATATAAAATAAGATTATTTAATATATATATATATATATATACACACACACAATCTTTATATATTAAATAATATTAGATAATCCACAATTAAAGTTTTTGAATTGATGCTAAAGAATTAAGATAGGGAATTATTTTAAACGTGCTAAATAGAGTTTTCAAAGAATAAATTTAGAAAATTTAAATACATAACAAGTAAGTAATTATCATTTGTTGTCTCTCTGTCTGTATGTTCTGAAATGTTAACAAAATTAAACTCAAAATGATGGATGGATGGAATCCACCTCAAAATACAATTTCACATAAAAAACATGAAGCTAATCTTGTAAGGATAATCTATTGTCCGATATGATCAGGAGCATTGAAAGACATGCAACATATCTCTAGAATATCTCATAAAAGGCTTCCGAATGACTACAAAGATTTGGCTACCTTATAGTAATATTGTCCTATAAATAAGATAAGTATTATATATTGAATGTAATTGATGAGATCCAAATTATAAAAACAAATACAAAAACATAAACACTTATCAAACATCCTAGAAGATCAATTCAATACCCGTTAGATTTTTTGAATATATTTCTACTTAGCAATCACTAAATATGAATTATCCTAACCACAATGTGTCAATCCTTTTTTTTTTTTTTTTGTTATATTAATGATGCGAATTGCATGCATCTTAAATATAAAAGCCATTGATAGTATAAATAATAGTTGAGAGGAGATTAAACCAAATGTGATTAGAAGTGAGACAGATGTGAAGGTGTAAAATATGCTATTGGCCTAATCTAATAATTTATAATTGAATAAGGTTGAATTGAGAGAGAAAATTAAAGGGTAATTTTTAAAAATAAGGATAATAGATATTAAATATTTATTTTGGTGAGTATAAATATTTAATGTATTTGAATGTATTTGAATTTTAACAAACTTCATGAGAGCCTTTTCAACATATTAGTATTATTCAAAATTTATATTAAATAGATTAATATCTATACTTTATCATATTTATGATTCTCTAAAATCATGATGATAACTAAACATTCAAATACATATTTCTTTTTCTAAATATTTAAACAGATAAATATTAGTTTAAATTTGAATACCAATATATTTGCATATACATACTCGATCATATGAAGTTATGAACCTAAATTTTTGATGGTAGATATTAATTTGAATTTAAATATGATGAGATTTGAATTTCAAATAGGTAAAAAATAATTTTTATATATATCTAAAAACTAGTAAGTCATCCTACATCTAACTCCAAACCTAAATAACATATTTTATGTACATTGAAAATAATAATTAGCCCAAACCTAACTCCAAACTAACTCCAGAGCACAAAAACGCAGGAAAGACATCCTGAAGCATTGAATTACAGCAAACATAAAAATGGATACATAACATTTTCTCGTAGCCTTTAACCTTACTTATATATAGATATATAATGATGGAGTGTTAATATCAATTGTCAAAATGATGGCCGTAGCAATTGACCTTTTATTGATTTTAGGTTAAAATATATTTTTATTACTCTAACTTTATAAAATATTTTAATTTGATCATTTAATTATATAAAGTATCTTTTTAGTCTTTTAATCTTAATATCATTAGTTTTAAATGATTATTTTTGTGTCAATCATTATTATATATTTAAAAAAATTAAACTTAATATATCAACATTTAAGAATGTTTTGTCACTATTTAAAAGTTTAATATAAAAATTTATTTAGATAAAACTAATAGTGTTAGAGTTAAAATATCAAAAAATATTGAGAAAATTTGCTCAATGGCTTCAAAAAATACAACTTTCATAAATTATGAAAGAAGTTTTTGAATATTTTGGAATATGGCCCATTCAAAAATAAATTAGATGTGTTTTTACTCCTTTGTCCTCAAATTCATTCAGTTATTTTTATTAAAATAGAATATAACTGATGTTATTTTTATCTAATTTTCTTTAATTTTATTTCTCCATCCAGACGGTTATTTTTACCATCTTCATCAGGGATCACAGAACATATTTTATCGTACAGTGCTTGCCTCTCTCTGTTTATCTTCTCTGTTTTTCTCAGACATTGTCATCACATTGAATAGGAAACTGCATTATCGAATAGAAATTGTCTTGTATTCATTTTTCTGGAGGTTGAAGAGAATCATCCATAATCGAATTTCTATCATCTTCGTATATTCAGGTAATATATCTATTGAATCAGTAAATCATCTGTTCTTAATCTATTTTTTATTGTCATTGATCATGCAATTTGCTTGAATTTCGAACACAAAACATATTATTTTCTCACTGTTCATGATTTTTTTTATTTCAGGTATTTGATTTTCTATGATCAGCTAAGGCGTCTATAATTTTTTTCAAACCTAGTTTAATCTGATTTGGGTGAAGGAATATGGCGTTTTTGTGTTTTTAATTAATGTTAGTATATCATTGATATACTATAGTATCTCATTGATGGCATTTTCGTGTTTCTAATTAATGTTAGTATATCATTAATATACTATAGTATCTCATTGATGGTGTTTTCGTGTTTCTAATTAATGTTAGTATATTATTGATATACTACAGTATCTCATTAATAAGTAATATTCGTGATAACTTACTAATACTATGTCATTTTGTAGATATAGGGATGTTTAATGTCATAATTTCTTATGATGAAAAATGAGATTTGAACAACCGTTACTTCGATACAAGATAGGGTGTTTTCAGCTCTGAATAACAGAGAAATCAAGAGGTCTAAGCATTTGATATACAGCCCTACATCAAGGATTCTGTGAAAATACTTGGTGAAGTAGGATGATTTTTCCTCTTTGGCACCATTGACAGAATATCTGCAAAATCTTTGGTTGAACTCTGGCTTGAGTAACACAGTGTCACTGGACTTCCTCACTTTGAAGCTGTAGCAGTAGTTGTTCCTCACCTTGGCAGCATTTTTGATTTTTGACATCGAATTTGTAGCAGCAAGTCTGCCTCGCTTCACCTTGCCTCGCGTTTGTGTGTTTTTCCAGATGAATGCAAAGCTTCAGTCTGCCTCACCTAGCATTTGTGTGGTGTCCTTGCTAAATCTCTGACTTCGTTTGTCCACTGGTGGCAGCTATTTCGTTGCTTGCTGTCAATTTCTTTGCCCACAGTCCAAACACATAGCACTGCCTCCAGGTCTTCGTGTGGTGCAAGCGAAATGCCGTCTCCAAGTCTCCAAGTTTTCGATTTGAGAAAGGCAATTAGGGTATTATAGTCTTTAAGTGTTATTTCGTCTTTTAGTTCTAAGGGAAATTAGCAGATCGGCCATTCTCTTAATTTAAGAAATGGTGGGTTATTAATTTTATTTAGTTATATAATATTGGCTAAATATGTTAAAGTCCCAAAAATATTTTGTAAAATTTAAAAATTAAAATAAAATATTATATAAAGTTAAATAATTGAATATATATCTTAACCTTGATTTTAATATTGGCCGAGTTGTCCTCACTATCGAGTCGCTCCAGATCGGTCGGCACTGGATCCGGATTCTTTGCTACTCTCTTTTTGGGACTGCGGAGGGGAGGGCATAATTTTTCTGCATTATGACTAATTTACCCATGTCAAATTTGATATTCCAAAAATACCCCTACCCAACTAAGACTTGTACTTCTTCATTTTCGATCGACCATGCTGCCGGTCCTCTTGCGCTCCCAATCGTGACATGTACCAGTGTCTGTCATCCCTGTCGCCACGCATTTTGCCGTCGCCATCGCCGTCCCAGCCGTCACCATTGCCACAGGTTTCAGTCGTTTCTTCATCACCTGTGTCTGTGTTAATTTTTCTTATTTTGCTGATGCTGCCTTTTATATCCGTCTCCTGCTACTGTGAGTATCATTGGGAGTATGATTTTCTTACTTATACTAAATATGCCGATTTGTTGGAGTAAGGTTGCTGAATGGTTATTTAGTCGGATAGCGACAATTTGCATTTCGGACTCTGTTGGCAGATTTTTCTGAAGTCCTTTGATTGTTTAGTCACTTTGTCGAACTACTCTGATTTTTTTGTTTGCCGGATTGATTATTCAGTTAAGAACTTTTTTGTTTTGCATTTTTGCAAGTTAATTGTTTCTTCATGTTTCCTTTCTCTCGAGTCTTGACGCCTCACTTTGCCTGTCTTCAAAAATATTGTACCAGGTTCCTTATATGCTGTCATTTTTAGTAATGGTATCATATATACCAATTGCACATTGACCAGGTTCCTAGAAATTCTTCATGTCACTTGCAAATTGATCTGTTTAGCTGGCAAGTTGAAAAAAAGAAAAAGAAAAAAAGAAAAACGGAAATTAACTCGTTCTGAACATTTTTCCAAACCTATGTGTCATTGTTATGTGGTAAATACAGTTTTATCTTATTGTTTAAGCTATGAAGTTTATGGACAATTTCTCGTCAGTATTTTCTCCAGTCTGGCTGCCATTTTTTACTTATTGTTTTATGTTCCCTGCTTGTCTCTTTTCCAAAAACTACTATGTATGATGAGGCTGCCGGGGTGGACTTATAAGAGATACAATTGCTAACCAAATGTGGATAGATTGGCAAAATCAACTTAGGAATAGAAGTTGATGTATTTCGTTGAGTTTGGACCTTGTTGTTCATGTATTCACTTGTAGCTTCTAATTGGTCTTCACGCTGGGAAAAAATTGGGAGATTATAGTTAATTATATATATCAACTATATAATTACGATTAGAGTTATATATTTTGGGATGAAAAGAGGAGATTATAGTTATATATTGTAATTATAATTTAGCTCCCATTATGCTTTTATCAGTATTTTTTTAAGCTTCACATGTATATTTTATTAACTATTTATAAAAGATAGGGGAAAAAATTATAAGATAAGGGTATAGTTGTCCATAATATAATTATTTTCCCTCCTGTCACCTTATGAACCAAACAAGGTAACATTAAAAATTAAAAACTCTTCCCTCTCCTTCCCTCCCCCGACCCAAACAAAGTGTTACATAATGTGGTTGGTTTTATGCAGTAAAAACCAGAACCTGAATTGCACTTTGTGTGGTTCGGGGAATGGAGGGATGTTAATGTTTAATATTATCTCATTTGGTTTAGGAGGAGAGGGGAGAGAAAATAATTTTATCATGAACAACTATGCCCTTATCTTATGAAAATTTCCCCCTATCTTTTATGAATAGTTAATAAAATATACATGTGAAGTTTAAAGAAACACTGACAAAAACATAATGTGAGCTAAATTATAATTATTTATAACTATAATCTCCTATTGTCATTAGAAAATATATAACTCTAATCGTAACTATATAGCTAATAAATACAAGTGAAATACATCAACAACAAAGTCCAAACTCAAAGGAATACATCAACTTCTATTCCTAAGTTGATTTTGATAATATTTACAGATGTGAAGTTTTTAATTTTGAAGAGAGGGCAAGAATAGAAATTTCCTAATGTACAAAAAGAGTGTGTATCAGAGAGCAGTAAGCCGCGGTCACTAGTTAAATCTTCATAGCTGGCGCAAGAGAACGGGTACTGTGATCACTGGTCAGGATGAATAGGTTTATTTGGGGAGGTGCATTTTTGGATTATGACAATGTAGTATGGGAAAAATAGTGTCACAATACAACAAAATTATACCCCTCCCCTCCATAGCCCCCCATTTTGGAGGGGAGGGTTTTTAAGGAACATTTTCCCTCCCCTCCCCTCCCCTCCCCTCCATTTTCAATACCCATACAAGGGAAGGGGAGCAAAATCCCTCCACTTCCCTTAAACCAAACATTAGAGAAAAAGGCAAATGGTGATGAAAATATAATAAAGATTTGAACTTTACCCTATTTTTTGTTTTATCATTATCATTAATCAATAATAGTTGCTGCTATGGTATTGGTAAGCTCCTCGTGTTTCCCACTAAGGCTTACAGAAAAGGCTAAAAAGGATTTTAAATTAGAGGCAAGAAAATTTAAACGGTTGGATTAAAAGAAATTAGTGGCTTTGTTCCCCATTCATTAATTTCATTAACATTATAAAACCATCAGATTAATCTATACCCATCTTAGGAGTTAAAATATATGTATATTTCCCCTAGTGAGGCTTATTTTTCTTTTTTACCCTTATTCTCTGCCTTGTAGTGGCCATCACCTCTGCTGCACACCCCCAGCTGCTCAACGTAGAATTCACGCTTGTCTCATACGTAAGGTAGTTGGTTTGATCTCTCCTTCATATTTTCTTCCTGTTATTGGCACTCTGACTCCTTCTCCATCTCCGTCTTTGTTAGCTTTTTCATTTTCTTTTTTGTTTTTTTTTACTCTTATGGCTTCAGTGAACGTGTAATGCTTGTTACTTTCTTTTTGCTATCTGATATTTATTTGACTTTTTTTTTAATCAGGATTTGCACTTGGATCGTTTGCATTTTTGCCTCAAGAGATCAGTACAGCTTCTTCAGGGTATATCTAATCCTGGTAGGTTTTTTGTCCCGTAAGTTTTGGATGCTAAAGTTGGGGTACATGGAAGTGAGAATAGGGTGAAAAAAAAAAAAAGACTCATTTGTCTGTTTTCTCTCTTTGACCATGAGATTGAGACTTTCCTCATATGTAATGAAACTAGGTTCACAGTTAGTTGATTGAAGTTTTGAAATACGTGTTTTCATGTAACATAATTGGATTGGTGTCTCCTGGTTGTTGATATTTATTTGAGGAATTGCTAAACAGCTTCTCTGTACCTAGTCTAAATTCAATTGTTGGCATGCAACTCTTTCAGATTTCAATTACACAACTTTAATTAGCTGCACATCTGGCTACCTCTGAGTTTAACAAGAGAAAAATTTGTGTAGGGCCACTTGAATTCACATAAAGTGGCAAATACATTTATACATGTGCTGTTGGATTATGCTTATGTGACATTTCATTGGTCCTGCATGATTGTGTAATATTAAATGTTGTGAATCATAGACTAACTATTGGTCAATTTTTGGACAATGTTGTTTGATAAAAAGTGGTTTCTTAGATTTATGTCTAATTTGGTTACTTGATTTTTGATAGAGCTTGCAACAAATATCAATGGCTTACAGACGCTGTCTCTTGATAAGAGGAAAACTCATTGATCAGAAATGCCACCCATCTTTAAGTTATCTGCTCCATAGTGATGAACGTAAACGTGAATGTCCAGATGGAAAATTACCTGCAGCAGAAGTTGGTCATCTTCTCCAGAATAGGTCATTTGGCAGCTCTATAAATGTATCACCAGGGTTTGCTGCCACTTCTCAGCTTGCCATAAATTCAAATAGTTTCCTTGTCCCATGCTCTGGATATTCTTTTTGCCGATATATGTCTACAATCAATCAGGGTTCTAATGATATTGAGTTCACGAGTGATGTAGCAAATATCCTAACAGACACAACCATGGAGGCTGTTGCTTCCCAGGCTCCTGTACTTAATGAAGTTGCAATAGCTTCTGCTGATTCGTATTTACCTGTTCAAGCTTTGCAGTATTTCATAGATTATGTGCATACCTACACTGGATTAAACTGGTGAGTTTATACATACCTTGTCCCGGTACTTTCCAGAAGATATATCATAAGAAAATAAAATCTTGAGCATTGCAAAATAAGATTGAAGCTAAGGAACCACATAATTAAACTAAGAAAGCCATGGGAAGATATCTTGTTGTATAAGGCCCTGAGAAGTTGTTGCTTATCTTACAAACCAATCTGCATGGATGTGAAGGATTTTCTGGCACACGTGTGCTTTGCATGTGCTTTTTGATTTCAGGGATTATGGGTCTGAATCAACATATCCTTTTGCTTTTTAAATAACTTGTTTGGTTCATATCGATCCATAGCTGTTATTTGTCCAAATACCAACTTTTATTGGATACCATCGATCAGCCCAAAGAATACTCTCATTAAAGATATTACATTTAAAGACTCTTTTTAAATGATTTGGGGATTTCCAGCTTGATATGGAGAGCACTATTTAATTGGGAGTGAATTCTATGATTGAGAACAAAGGAGAATTTGAATTTTCAGCTATTCTCTTGGCTGCTTAATTTCATTTTATGTTAACGTGATTGTTCTTTTGCTCATTTATTTTATAGAACATGATGAATATTCTGGGTTGATATTCCAATTTTCTTTATTCATGTTCGATAAGGGATTTGGCACACTAAAATTTTGTAACAAAACATTTTACTGTATTACTTCTTTCTTTCAGGTGGGCAGCTATTGCTCTAACAACCCTCCTTATTCGAGGTGCAACACTCCCACTCTTAATAAATCAACTCAAGGCCACCAGTAAGCTTACTGTATGTTGCACTGCCTATTACCATGCTCTTGTTTCTTGCAGAATCTAAGTGAAGAAACAACAATTACTTCCCTTGTTCCTTCCCTTTATTTTCCCCAAATTTAGAATTGACAAAAATTTGATGGGAATTGGCCCTTGGCCCTCCATTATTCCCTTTCTCAATTTTTCCTTATTAATTAAGACCGCCCAACAAGGGTTAGACTGTACAGAGAAAATTCCCTTTCTTCCTTCTCCATCCCATCTTTCTCCTTATTCTAAAAAGGCCCTTAAGGTCTTTTCCGTGGTTGCATTCATATTTGTTTTCTACTTTTAATTTTGTGTAGTTATAAATCTTGGCACCTAATTATGCTGTGTCATGTGCTCAGCTAATGAGGCCTCACTTGGAGGAAATTAAGCAAGAGATGCAAGATAAGGTAACTGTTTTATATGTCATAAAGTCATTTTTCTTGATTAGCGGTAATAGTTGCTATTACTAAACTGGTAGTAGTGGAAGCAATGCAGCTGACCCTGTTATGCAAGTATCAATGCTGCTGTGCCAAGAAAAGTTGTATTGCCATGATCCTATATTTGAAAGTTGTATTCTCTGACATTCTAAATTAGACCCATTTAACCAGTCTCTATTTGCTGTGTAAAAATGTGGTTATTCAATTTCAAGGGAAATACAGTCTAGAAGATTTTGTAAATACAATGCACAACGGGTACCAACCTGAAATATAATGCCTCTTGGGTAAACTTGTAAAATTTTTGTCTAAATATTGTTCTCTTGTTTGTTGCAAGTGTTCTCTTATATCCATTTTGTTGGATACATGTATTAGATGCTACCAAGTGTTTTTCTTCTTAACAAAAGCTTCTCTAAGTACAATAACATTCTTATTTAGGGAGATACAGTCCAGAACCTGTTGTAAATACAATTTGCAATGGGCCCAACCTGAAATATGACTCCTCTTTGTGAATTTTATAATATTTTTGTCTAAATTTTGTTCACCTTTAAGTTGCAAGTGTTCTTTGACTGGGGGGAAAAAGTTGCAAGTTTTCTCTTATCCATATCCTTCTTGTTGGATACATGTTCTAGATGCTACTAAATGTTTCTCTGAAAGAAATGCTTCTCTAAGGACAATAACATTCATTGTTTAGGCTATGGATCCCATGGCTGTTGCTGAAGGTCAAAAGAAGATGAAGAAGCTGTTCAATGAGTAAGTAGTTTCTGGTCTTACGTTAAGGAGCATCTTTGGTAGTTGGCATTGTTTTTATGGTAATTTTCATGCCATGATTGAACCATGCAATCTGTTATCTTATGTAATTTTCATTTTCATGATATATTGTTTTGTTGAAACAATCTTTGTGACGGTTACTGAAGCTGAAATCAACAAATAGTCTAGACACGATTGGAGAGAAGAACCGAAAATAGTGAGAGAATCAGAGAGATTGAGAGTAATAGAGAGACAAGAGGAATTTGGAATAATATGCAAATCTGATTGTTGACTTAGCATGAGAGATTACAATAGGGTTATAGGTATTTATAGGCTCTTAATCCTCATAACTACCCCATGGCTATTTCCCACAACTAACAGTAACTAATATAACAGTAACTAACATTTATTTCAATATTACAATTACATAACAATACCCCTTCCCAAAAGACCTTTGCCCTCAAAGGTCATGTATAGCAATTTGAGGGAACTTTTGCTGAAATAATGAAAAGAGAGCATGAAACTCCCAATGTTGTTAAAGGCGAAAGGCGCACTCAAGGCACAAAGCTTGTAAAATGCCTTAGGCGCAAGGCATTAGAAATGTGCGCCCCTGAATGGAGCAAGGTGTTGCCATAAGAAAATGCAAGATATGTAAACAACTGACTAGATAAAATGACAAATATAAATTCACTTAAATCTTCATATAAAACTGTGTTCTCTATCATATTTAAAAATTCAATAAAAAATAATTTCTTATAATAAATTAAAATCTTTTCTATTCTGTAATTGTTTTCTCTTATTTAAAATTTAAATCTTTCTTTTTTTTTTGTGTGATGTAAGTTTCCTTTTTTTTTTTATATCATATAATAACTTTCTATATTTTATATCATATTTTAATATGTTGTTTATCAAAATATGATATAAAATATAGAAATACCCACTACCCCTTCACGATCATGAGTCATGAGTAAATGGATGAATCTTCCTCTCTTCCATTTTTATAAAAATTGTGACTTATGACTTTGCAATGCCTAATTGGCTACCAATAGCCAGATGGTGGATGAATCATCTTCTTCTCTTCTATACCCAGTTGACATTGTCCTATTTCGTTGTCTTCTCTTCTGCAATACCCAATCCCAGTCATCATCTTCTCTTCTCTACTGCTTTGAGGCGCTATCAAGCGAGCGCCTTTTGGCCATGCAAAGCGCACAAGGCGCTCTCAGGCAAGCGCTTGACTAAACCCATTGCCTCTCAATGAAGAGAGGTGATGACCATGCTCAGAGCCTCGCCTTTGCGCCTTTAACAACGCTGGAAACTCCTGGAATTTACTGTTCACTATTCACTGTCACTGTTCAATGCTTGAATAAGTGAAAGAAACTCATTCAGACTTCATCCCAACGGCATTTTGATCAATTTTCCTTCGCACCACATCAAAACTAGGTAAGGAGAAACTGAATGAATAAAGCCCAGCAAATATTTTCCTGCATTATTGGGCTCATGCAAATGATATTGGCCTTGTTCTTTGACCTATGAGCCCATATGCAAAGAGTGGATGATAGCTGGCACCCACTAAGACTGCAAAAACAATAACCATTTGAAATAGAGGATATCTGTCTTTGACCTATGCTCCCACTTGTGCAATACTCCTTCCAACCTAACACTTGTCCATATGCCCAGTCATGAGAGACCTTAGCCATGCTGCTTCAATTTTTGTCCTTTTCCTTCTTTCTTTTTTTAGTAGTTGGTACCACCTTTACGGGTTCTACCAGAAGAGATGGGTGCTTTTGACTTTTCAACACTTAAGGCACATTCCCACGTGATCTTTTGAGCAGGGAAAAAAGAAAACTCACCCAGAATAACATAGACACATGGTATTTCAAGAAAAAGAAGCAGACAATAAAGGAAGGTATCTGGCTTACAAAGAGTTAGGCATCCCTGAGAAGAAAGCCAAACACAAGATCATCATTGTTCAGTTTAATCGATTAATCCTTCAATTCTTTTTTCCCCCTTTGCGAATGTGTTCTCAAATTTTGCCGTCTTTGGTTGCTGTTTGTTGGTAGCTTGCTTGTTAGTCATTGCTTGGTATGTAGCACAAGTTAGGCTGTTGATATCTTTGTAATGAATCTGGATTGTGGATATTTGGGGGGCAATGTTCTCCGAATGCTTGACGGAGGATGGATCCCTTTTGATTGATATAATGGATGATATTGGAAATGTTTCATAAAGCCAATTTGACGTACTTAAGGTTAATGCTATGCAAGAAGTCTAGCAACCTCCAGCAATGGTGGATTTGAAGATCTCTTACCCTCCATGTTAGCACCAGTCATAGTCATTCTTGATACTTGGCGAGGAGACTAAGAATTAATGTTGAAAACTAACGAAGCTTGGAGCTATTTAATGGTTTGGGCACTCTTGCCCCTACTAACATCACTCTATGGGCTAGCACCTCTCTTCACTTAAGGATATTGGGTGTCTTTGGAGGAAAAGTTAGTGGGTATTTTTGCCCCTTCGCCCTATCAAATTAGAGGTGTAGAGGCTGAGTACCGGCTCCAGCACCCACGTTCGCACTATTCTTGATAGATGCCTTCTTCTCAGCTTGCCCTTGCAACGTAATCTCTTGTATCTGTGCCAAACTTCTCGCTTCTTGCATTGTTCTTGGTTTAAAGAGACATACTTGATCAGCATAGTCTTCACGCAAGCCTCTAATATATGCATCCACCAAATAATCTAGTGTAAGTTGCCTCTTGCAAGAAATGGAATCAAAGGAGTTGTTGTAGTCTTTTAAAGTCCCTTGTTGCTGTAACCTCATTAAGTTACCCGTGGGTGCTTTAATGCTCCCTTGAGATTATCACCTTCTAAAACCCAAAGCATTCTTTAATGCTCCGTTGAGATTATCACCTTCTTCTCGCTCCCTCATCGGCATTTGAATCTGATTAGACAACTCAATAACCTGATCGGTGAGATTATCAACTGCTGTGATCTGTTGTTCGATTCTGTCCAGCCTTATTTGCATTGCTTTCTGAGGGTTTTTTGGCCTTGGGTCTTCACCATAAACTGTCGGAATGAAGGAAAGAAGAGAAAAGAGAAGAGAAGAAAAGAAAAGAAGGCCAAGGAATGCCTGGCTTTGATGCCACTGTTATGGTAGAATAATATTGGAAGAGAGAGAAATTGAGAGGATTGGAGAGAAGAATAGGAGTTATTTGTGACCGTAAGGTGCCTAATAAACTTAAAGGAAAGTTTTATCGTACTGCTATCAGACCGGCAATGTTATATAGTAGTGAATGCTGGGCTCTAACGGGACAGCAAGAGCATAAAGTTGGAGTAGCAGAGATGAGAATGTTACGATGGATGTGCGGACATACACGTAAAGATAAAATTCGAAATGAGTACATACGTGAAAAAGTGAGGGTGGCACCTATTGAGGAAAAAATGGTAGAAAATCGGTTGAGATGGTTTGGGCATGTACAAAGAAGACCAAGGGAGGCACCAGTGAGAAGAGTGGAACATATAACTTTGAGTCCGATTAAGAGAGGTAGAGGAAGGCCTAAGAGAACACTCTTGGAAGTTGTTGAACGTGATCTCTTAATTAATAATATTTCTAAAAGCTTAATAAATGATAGAGCACAATGGCGTCTTGCAATCCATGTAGCCGACCCCACCTAGTGGGATAAAGGCTTGTTGTTGTTGTTGTTGTTGGAGAGAAGAATAGGAAAGAATGAGAGAATGAGAGAGATTGAGGGGAATGGAGAGGCGAGGAATTCTGAATAATATGCAAATATGGTTGATGACTTAGCATGAGAGATCACAATAGGGTCATGGGTATTTATAGGCTCTTAATCCTCAAAACTACCAAATGGCTATTTCCCACAACTAACCTAACTAACAATAACTAATATAACAGTAACTAACATTTATTTTAATATTACAATTACATAACATAAAGAGTCTTTGGCCATGCACACGGATTTGAGATTTAAAAGTTGGCTTTCAAATAGCTGTGTGATCATTGAGTTTGTGGAAGAATACTTGTTATAAGTAAACATTAGAGAGCTGGTCTATGGCATATTGGAACTGGCATTTGTTGCATAAACCAAAACTAATGGATGCTCTGTTTCACCATGCCTCTTTGATCTTTGTGATTTTGGTGGTGCAGATATGGTGTGAGTCCATTTACTCCATTGAAAGGACTCTTTATTCAAGGTCCTATCTTTGTCAGCTTTTTCCTTGCGGTAAGACACTTTTCAAGTTCATTTCTACCTATTAAATTTAAATTTTTGAGTTTGAATCTAGTAATTATTTCTTACCTTTTTTATCCTTGTATTATTTGCTAGATAACAAACATGGCTGAGAAAATGCCATCATTCAAAAATGGTGGAGCCTACTGGTTCCTTGATCTCTCAACACCGGATAGCTTGTACATTCTGCCAATTCTCACAGCATTGTCATTCTTAATAACAGTAGAGGTGGGCATTTTCTCTATGGAAATTTGTTTTTCAGCTTTATCTCAATTCTCTTTCTAGATTTGTCTTCTTTTTTCTTGCCTTAATGTTTTGATTGTACTCATTTTCTCTTCTCCTTTGAAATTTATCTTGTAAATTTACTGTGTAAGAGGAGGTTAAAAAGGTAATGTAACATAGAAACCATAATGTTAAAGCTTATTTGAAACATACACATCCAAATTTATCTTATTCTATGTGAACTTTTGGGATTGGGACAAATCCAAAGGATAATACTTCACATCCAAGCAAAAAAAAAAAAAAAAGGCTGAAGAAAATAGAGTTTTGTAGGAATGACCTGTTCAATTTTCCTCTATATTTGTTTTCATATTTTTCACTATGACCTATTAGGGTCTTGTTACTGTAAAATAACTTGATAAGAGCAGTGTTTTCTGTTATTTTTTTAATCCATATTTATAATTGTTATTTTCACTTATTATTCTATAGTGCAATATGCAAGAGGGTATGGAAGGAAATCCTGTTGCTGGCACCATGAAAAATGTCTCTAGGGTTCTTGCTGTTCTCACCGTTCCTTTTACCATGGGATTTCCGAAGGTAAACTCTTCCAGCTTAGCCTTACTTGAGGGGAATACATTCCCTTTGCTCCAACCTCTGCACTTCAAATAATTGCAGCTCTGTATTTTTTAGTTCCACTAAAGTTGGTTTCATTTGATGTATTTAGCTTTTCTGTAATTAAATTATAAAGGCAAACTTTTTATGGGGCATAAAGTCTATTTATGATTTCAGCCTATAGAATAGGACCAATAACATAATAGTTTTAGATTTTCAGAAAAGGCAAGTGACTAATGGCAAATGACATATAATAGTCACTTTTTCTATATGTTATAATTATTGGTTATCCTGTGTTCGAAAAGAAATGAAAAACATATTCTTGTCTGTAAATGTCTATTCAAAGCTTCTTCTCACAATCTTTCTCGATCTTTCTCCTTTGTCTCCACTAATGACAGATAGTGGGGGGATTTATCTTTACTTTGCTTCATCATCTGTATGCAGTCTCACATGTCATTTGTGTAATTGTGCAGGCTATATTTTGTTACTGGGTTACATCAAATTTGTTTTCACTGGTGTACGGACTTGGTAAGGCACTATAGGTTCTTGTCTTCTTGATATAAGCAGAATTGTTTTATTAACACTATTTTGGACATGCATGCTTAATCATTGTCTTGTAAGGCATATACTTGGATTTCGTTTTCATGGGTAATTAAATTGGACGGTGACTTTCAGCTATTGGTCAGTTGAGATCTTCCTATGGTCTCTATTGTGGGGTCTCTGTTGAATTTAAGAAATGTTGAGCTTAGTTCAACTTTTTGTCAGTTGTTTCATTATTTTGTAGATTTCATTGTTAGTGGCTTCCTTACGAGCACATTTTTAGGTCACAGTTTGTAATCCTTTAAGAAAATTGATCCTTCTGAACCAAGACCTATTTTCTGGTACTCCTGCCAAGTTTAATCCCCCCAGCATTTTTTTGAGTACTGTTTAATCCACTGCTATCATAATTGGGGGTGGTCATTTGGCCTCAATTCTGTTTTTAGAGGAATGTTAATTCTAGTGAAGCGCCAAGACGGTCTAAAATTTCAATAAAGGACCTTAGGTCCTTAAGTGGGCAAAATTTAAGAGTTGAATTACTTAAATGCCCTTGTAATTTACTCCCCCTAATAACATAAAATCGTTTGGCCAGTTGTTTGACACTTTGTCTTCCTAGATTCGCAATTTTTTTAGAAAATAATTTGCAGCTGACCTTGTTCCTTTTAAGATGAGTCACTGCAAATTTAATTGGTAAATTCTTTTCAATTGTGCAATTAGTCAAGTTCTTTTGAAATCATTTCACATAATGAATGAGATAAAATCCCATGTTCTGTGTATGGATTTTGCAGGGCTTAAAGTTCCTGGCGTTAAAAAAGCATTAGGCGTTCCAGAAATACCTGCTGCTGCACCCACCAATAACACATCACAATCTCCATTCTCTTTCTTTCCAGCACTAAAGAAAGACTCATCTGCGACAACAGAATCAAACTCAGCGCCAGTTGAACAATCGAAGTTTCCAGGTCAGAAGATATCTTCTTCATCTATCATTAGTCAGAGGCTTCGAAGTTTAGAGAAACAAGTCAAAGGAAGAAAGAAGAGCAAGAAGCTCTGAGCAAGAGTTTCACCTGCCACTGAATGTGGCTATGATTTGATTTTGTAATATTTATTATCCTCTGATGTAGCAATTATGAATTATTATATATTAGTTCGATTAAGAGAGACTAGGCAATTAATCCTATTAATTTATGATTATATGCGATTTCCTGAGGGAAATTTTTGTTCTGGATTTGTTTTTTGGGAATAGGTTGCTGTGAAAAAGGCAGCCTTGATATATGTATTCATACTGATTCATCATGGCGTCGAATGTTTGTTCCTGGGAAACGCTCGAGTTTTCAAATATTAGAACTTCTTGTGCTACGGATATACAAAACACAATTTTGTTCGGTGTCCTACCGTATGTGATAACGGGTTACAAGAGCAAGAATTATTTTTACTTTCAACTTTAAATTCATGTCATTTTTTCCATCCAAGGACCTTGGTGAACAATGGATGTACTCTTGTGGTTTAGGTAAATGTGAATCCTAGATGCAAGAGAAAATACGGGCACTTCCTTCACCTAAGCTTCTTATAGTTGACAAGTCTCATTGCTTGGATATAGACGTAGAAAGACCAGCACAATTGAATTTCTATAAAGATGCTGTGGACTATTCCTTAGTCCTAAAAGTCTGGACCATTGCTTTTCAGGACTTAACAATGGGTTATTTTTAGTTGCCATTAAGCTGGACCCCAGAGTTGAGTGGAGAAAACTTGATACAAAAGAGGCTTAAAGTTTTTTTTTTTTTTTGAAAAAAATAATCAAGAATTGAATCTTTCTAAAATCTAATTTCATTTTTAAACCTTTTTACGAGAACTCCCTTCAAAGCATAATATAAGATATTTTTTAAAAAGTTTATCTAATTTAAAATATAAGACATTTAATAACTTTTATATTTATTTTTTCAACTATATCTCTATTTCATTTATTACTCTTTTTAAAAAAATTATGGTTGAAATTTTAATTACTATTATTAAGGCTCTTATATAGAGTATTTAATGAAAGTATAAATAAAAAATAGAGACATTTAAGAATTTAAGATTTCAACTAACATTATTTATAAATTATGAATTAGTTAGCCATGATTTATATTGTGATCCAGAGAGAGTATATTACTTTTTATGTCCCAAATTATATTACACTTTTACACAAAATCACACATCAATAAAACTGATTAAATATATTTTATAATTTTAATTTTTTAAAATAAAAATATAAACTTTCAAAGCCTTTTATTTAATACTTCATTTATGAAAAAGAAAATTAAAGAGAGAATATATTGTGTGAAGGGTAATATTAAAAAAAATCATTAATGAAATCTTACTTTTGTTAAAATGTCTTATATTTTGAGACGTTAAATATTCTTTAAAAGTGTCTTATAATTTGAAACAGAGAAAATATTTTTGTGACTGTTTTCTAAGAAGATGTTGATAATTATAGGTATAAATTTAAATACTTCTAAACTTACTCATACTTGATTTAACAAAGACGGCAAGATCCACATATTTTTTTATAAATTATAAAATTATAATTTATAATGTTAATTTATGGCCCCGCGTGTGTGTGTATGTGTGTGTGTGTGTGTGTGTTTTTTTTTAAGGATTACAAAGGCAAGTAAGAGCTTGAGAAACTAAAAATTAAGAACTAGCCTAAAAACTACCAAAAGAAAATAAGGAACACACTTAACTAACATATTGCTTATCTTCTAAATATATTTCCCCAAGCATTCTGGAGGAATGAGTTATTTTATTAACAGCTAGATATATTGTGAATTTATTTCTTTTACATTCACGTGCGCACGCACACATATGTATAATGTATTTAATATTATTATTTAATTTAATTATTTAGTCTTTATCAAGCCATAAAAATCAAGACTTGCTAACTTTTTTGTCTTCACTTCCAGCTTGACTTTTAAAACATTTAAACGTTGGTCTGGACGAAATTGTTCCATTTGAGTACTGATGCATACAAAATGTTTTACTATGAGTGTACGAGTTAATATATAATATAATAATATGTCAATCCTATAAAGAATTAAACAAAATAGCAACTAGGTAATAAAATTTTTAATTTTATTTACATTAAGCAAAATTAATTAGAATTGATTGATAAACCAAAATTAAAAATTAAAATGAATAAAATGTAATGAAAATCTCAATCCAACAACTGCATATGACTAGAATAATTTAGAGTTACTAATTCCTTTTTAGTTTTAAAGATCTTGCTTTTATCTAATTAATAAATTTTAATGCTAATTTTGTTAATTTAGAGTATTGATAGCTATAAGGGCCTTTCGAACCTCAAATAGTCCTCTCCCAAATTGATTATGTTATTTAAAAAGAAAATTAAGAGGCAACTTCAATTCCAGCTATATGGGGCGCTTAGATATATTTCTATTCTAATCACAAATTAGATAATAATCTAATCTCATATTACTCAATCTAATGGTCTAAATAAAATTTTTTTTATTAAGAAAAAAACCCGAAATACCCATATTCATATTTGATGGTGGCCAAATATCAAGTAGATAATTATATGTAAGATTGGGCAGTAAAAACATGTTCTAATCCACCAAATTCATAGTTATTCTAAGTCAGAAATTTCTAGCCACTAACAACCATGAAATTAACAAAAATCAACAGATTATACATCTAAACGAGAAAAAAAGGAAGAAGGAAGCTTAGGAGTGATGATTTTTTTCACAAATTGCAAGATATCCAAGAGTTTCCCAAGCTTCTTCAACTCTTTCTCCACCTCAGAATGCTCCCTACAAGTGCAACTATTGGTTTAAGATGAACTGGAAAGAACAATGGTCCTCAGAAATCCTTAAAATCAAAATTAAGTGAAATTATGCATTTTGTAAAAAACTAATATATTGTCACAACATCCAATTTGATGTTGTATCATCATTGGGTAAAACTCAAATTTGCCGTGGGCTTTAAAATTGACAAATTTGGGCCCATAAATTGGGATACCTTATATAAATAAAACTTAAATTTAATGTCATAATTAATCTAATAACTTATAGGACGAATTTCAAATAAGGATCATAAATGTAATTTAATTATTAGTAAGTCCCAAAAAAATTTTGAAACTTCAATTTAGTTTAGGAGTATTGAAGTGAAAATAATTTTAATGGTAAAAAGATCAAAGTACTCTTCACTTGTTAATTTTGTTTGAGATGCATAATTATTAGTTGTTAATTTTTTTACTTCACTCATTAATTTACCAATATGAGTTATAAATTATATCAGTTTGTCAAACAAGCAGCAACATTAATTGTTAATTTATTAAGTTTTTATTAATTTACTAACATTAGTTGTAAATTACAAGACCCGCCGGTACGTAAAGTTAACAATTTAATAACTGATGTTGTTGCTCGTGATTGAATAATTAATGATGAGTCAATTCATGCAATTTACAATTTATACTGGTAAATTAATAAATAAAATAAAAAAATTAACAACTAATGATGCTGCATCTCAGATAAATTTAATAAGTGAAGGATATTTTAAACTTTTTATAGTTAACATTATTTTCATTTTGAACAAAAATTTTATATTTTTTGAGGCCCATTAGCAATTAAGTTACATCCTTGATTCTAAATTGAAATTCCCCCTAGATTTTACAATTATCTTGAAACTTATCCACATCCATTCTAAAAAATAATAATCTATTTCATCATAAATTTTTTAATTAATTTTACAAGATGACTTTCAATTATATCAAAAACTCTAATAAATTTATTAAAATATTTAAAGTGATCAAGAAATTACATATTTTCAAAAAACCCCACTTCATGACTATTATGCCAACACCCCCCAATTTTAAATTTTAATGTTTGACTTTCATGGTCTTTGAATATGCCAGTTTTTCTTTAGGCTGATATGAGACGTGCAAGTTAAAGTTGGGTTGATGTTACTCTGACACGTGACTTGGGTCGGGTCCACTGATTTAACTTAATACGAAAAAAAAAAAGTTGTGCTTTATTCAAGCATACATGATTAGTTTATTTAAGTGACTATATGTTTTTTTTTTGGTCTAAAATTGAGAGTTTTTTTTTATTAATCAAAGTCCGATATCAATGGGGCTATTTTTCTTTTAAAAGAAAATGTATTAAAATTAGACAGAAATATGGAACTTTAGAAGGAAACAAAAGTTTGGGATAAACACGCAATATGCCAAAGGTATTGTTCAACTTGATAATTGATACTATCATATTATGCTATTCCAGACATATATGCATGTGTTTGTCCTCGTTAACCGGATACATTCAACACGTAATGGACCTAAAAATATTAAGAGAAAATATCCAAAAAGATCATGGGATGAAATTTATATCAATTAATGATTACTTGTTATTAAAATTTAAATGAATACTTGTCGATTTGGATTAATTTTTTATCAATAAGTATCCATTCAGATTTTAACAGTAATTCATTTTAAATTAACAACAATCCTTTCGCACTTACTTTTCATTCAGATATTAACAATAATTGATTCTTGACTAACATAAATTTTCTTTAACAGTCTTTTATTGTTATTTTCCCAAAAATTAAATCATGGGGGCAAATTTTTTTTAAATATTAATTTTTTTAAAAGTATAATTTTAAATATTTATTAAATTAAATTATTAATTAACTATTTTTTCTTTTCATTCTTTTAAAAATATAATTTTAAATATTAATTACTTTTGTTTAGTACAGGATTTTTTGTGATAAATTTTTCATTTAAACAAATAATTTTTTTTAAAAAATTAGTATTTCTTTGTCCTCAAACTATATCATTATTTGAAATTATAACATATATGTTATATTTGAGTTAAATAAATTTTTAGGAAGATAAGTGAAACTTTCAAGGAAACAAATGATTTTTCGCCCTTCAAAAGGGGGCAAAGAATTTTTTTTCTGTCATTTTATATAAAAAATTTTCTTTCCCTGTGGGAGCATTTGCCTCCTCTAGCGATCCGTCCCTGTGTGGATGTTCTATCAGAAAATCTATGCACTTCATCCTCTAATATATTAGTGGTTAATTATATTGGAAAAACAACCCATTTGAAATTCAGTACTTGGGTCTAAGCTTCTAGGGTTGCTTGTCAACCTTTCCAATGTTCTTCGTTTTTTTTTTCAACCATTAATATCTATTTAGAGAAACGACATTTTCTGATTTTGTCACATTAGCACTTTGGAGTTTTCACCAGTCGCGTTTGAATTTGAAAGGACATATTCATAAATGAAGCTCAAAACATTATCAAATTTTGCTGCAGGTGTTTGACGTTATCATTTTATACATGGTTAATTACGGAATACAAACTGTTATGTTGCTATAGGGAATTATTCGGTTGAGATTTATGGAATACTTTATATTTATTAGGATATGATTGCCATTGTTATGTTTATCTATGTATTGTAAACATTTTATATTAATAAAGCATGGCACTTTTTCAGTCTCCTTTCTTTCTCTCGTGACTTCTTTCAATAACAAAATTTCATCCTCCACTACTACCATTGTTGTGGCACCATCACTAGCCACCAGAGCCACCGTTAGCAGCTGCCAGAGCTTTTACACTAAGGTGAGATTTGAATTCACAACCTCTTGATTCTCCAAAAGATATATGATGTATATAAACTAGACCTTGCATGTTATCTAAAATTTGAAAATAAAAAAAGAGCTAAATCAGGTGGCCTAAGCCTTTAACTTTTTTTTTTATAAATTATAAGTGGTGAGCCCCAAAAACCTTTTCATAATAAAAAAAAATCAATTTTCAAGGTCTGGACTTTTTTTTTAAAAAAGAGTTTAAATAGATAGTTTGGGGAGCTCAATCCGTATTCTCAACCTTCATTACTTAATGACCTAATCACCTTTTTAATCTTCTTAATTTTGATAAAATAATTGGAATTACCTTATAATAAGAATTGGAGGGATTATGTTAGAGAGAAACAAAAGAAAAGGTAATCAAGTATTATACGCAAGAAGGTTATTTTGCCTGCTGGAGATTAGTTATAATGCAAACATAACTGTCTACTTCAAGTAAACAAAATCGAAAGTTCTTTTGAAAAGTGATTGAGATCAAATATATCCTCCTTCAATTGGTAAGCACGTGCGTTTTCCAGTAAATTCCGGCGATCATTTAAGAAAACGTAGACAATAGGAGATATGTTTTGCTTATTACATTCTGGAGAAATAGTTCATTTACTATAACAAGTCATTCAAAATAAATGCAGCACCGAATTGTCAATATTAAAGGCTTTGAACTTCATTTCTTCTTCAATATCATCATCCCTGCGAAAAGTCAGAATAAAAGTCTTCAAAATATGTGCCAATTATTATTATTTTTTTTGTAAAAAAGTCTTCACAATCCCATTATAAAAGCCTTCAATGCCATTTTTTTCCCTCATCGTTTCAAACCAATATAGCAAACCATGGCCTCTATCTCGTCATCATCATCTCTCTCATTTTTATCCTCCGTTAACGCATCTTCTTCTCCTTCTTCCTTTTCTCCATCATTCTCTCAACGACGAACCTCAAGAAATACCAAACCAAAACGCTATCATGTTTCCAAAATCTCATGCAAAGCCATGCATAATGAACCAGAAAACCCTAAAAATATCTCCCAAGAAAATCAACAACTATCTCATGTTCTAGCTAACCGGAGGAATGTTGTCCTTGGCCTTGGAGGGCTTTACGGTGTCGCCGCCGCAAACCCTTTTGCCTTCGCAGCTCCGGTGTCCCCACCAGACCTAACCACCTGCGGCCCACCGGATCTACCATCTGGCGTGAAACCAACCAATTGTTGCCCACCAGTTTCGACAAAAATCATAGACTTCAAGCTCCCTTCCTCTAACCAACCCCTTAGGGTTAGACCGGCTGCTCACTTGGTCACCGCCGATCACCTAGCAAAGTATAAAAAAGCCACCGAGCTTATGAAAGCTCTACCTTCCGATGACCCGCGTAACTTCACTCAACAAGCTAACGTTCACTGTGCTTACTGTGACGGTGCGTATCACCAAGTAGGGTTCCCTGACCTCGACCTCCAAGTCCATAATTCTTGGCTCTTCTTTCCCTTTCATCGTTGGTACCTTTATTTCTACGAGAGAATCTTGGGGAGTTTGATCGGAGATCCCAGTTTTTCGTTGCCGTTCTGGAACTGGGATTCTCCCGGGGGAATGCAGCTTCCGGCCATTTACACAGATTCTGATTCATCTCTTTATGATGTTCTTCGTAGTGCTAAACACCAACCTCCCGCAATCACTGACCTTGACTTTAATCTCGAAGATGCTAATTCCACGTCTCAGAATACTGGTAATGATCGAAGCTTCGTCACCAGTAATCTCACCATCATGTATAGGCAAATGGTCTCCAACGCTAAAACTCCAAGGTAAGTTTTCTTACGTACGTACGTAGAATTTTATTTTTCAAATGTTTGAAAAAAAATATACGCGTAGATCTGATCACCTAGTTGACTTTAATTAGTCCAGTTTATTTATTTAATAAAAACCCTTGAATTATGCTAATGGCTAATCGTATTTTGTGAAAACGTTTAAAATTTTATATATATATATATATATATGAACGTTTCTCTAACCACCCTGAATATTTTGCCCTCAGTGTGAGGTCTTCCTTGTCTTCCCCATATTATTTTTCCATATCTAATACTATTTTTTTATTTTTATATACAGACTATTCTTCGGAAATGCCTACCGAGCAGGAGATGAGCCGGACCCCGGTGCTGGCTCGATCGAGAACATCCCTCACGGTCCGGTCCACTTATGGACCGGCGACAACAAGCAGCCAAACATCGAAGACATGGGGACCTTTTACTCAGCTGCCAGGGACCCCATTTTCTTCTGTCATCATTCCAACGTTGACAGAATGTGGAGCTTATGGAAAACCCTAGGAGGCAAGAGGAGAGAGATAACGGACCCAGACTGGTTAAACTCAGGCTTCCTCTTCTACGACGAGAACAAGAACCTCGTACACGTCAAAGTCAAGGATTGCCTCGACACAAGAAACCTAGGGTACGTCTATCAAGACGTCGACATTCCATGGTTGAAATCTAAGCCCACACCACGTCGTAGGCCTTCATCAAAAACTCAGAAGGTATCCCTGGTTCCTCAACTTTTCGGTGTTGGAGCAGCTCAAGCTGCTGAGACTTCTTCAAAATCTGCCAAGTTCCCTCTAGTTCTGGATTCTACAGTGAGTACTTTTGTGAAGAGGCCGAAGAAGGGGAGGAGCAAGAAGGAGAAGGAAGATCAGGAGGAAGTGTTGGTGATTGAAGGGATTGAGTTTGAGAGAAATGACGCAGTGAAGTTCGACGTGTTTGTTAATGATGAAGATGATAAGGTTATTAGGCCAGATGATACAGAGTTCGCAGGAAGTTTTGTAAGTGTGCCTCACACGCATAAGCACAAGAACAAGAAAATTATAACATGTTTGAGGTTGGGGCTGACTGATTTGTTGGAGGATTTGGAAGCCGAGGACGATGATAGTGTTCGTGTGACTTTGGTTCCGAGGTATGGGAAAGGGAGTGTCACAATCAGAGGCATAAAGATTGAGCTTCTTGCAGACTGAGATTTCTCAAGAGCTTAGCTTGATGGTGAATATTCATGGTGGCTCGCTCCGATTGGTTTTTTTTAACAGTTTATTTTCCTTACTTTTTTTTTTGGCAGCTAAAATCATTAAACTTCACGATGTAAATTTTAATGTCCACATAAGATGGCACGTGAGACCTTTTCATGAGAATAAAAGAAAGTTGGCTCGTCTATAATTTGTAGGATGAATAGATTTTAATTTTTTTTTGTTTTATTGGTATGAATTATAAAATTATTTAGTTGACAAAATAGACCATTACCATGTATAGATGCAGAAAGATCCCCGCACAAGAATTTCTATATAAGGCTGTTGTTGGCATTTCTGTCCTCTAAACGTGACTATTCCTTGGTCCTAAAAGTCTCAACGGGATTTGAGAAATTACTTTTTTCAAAACAACTTTACATATTAAATCAATATTTTAACCAGTTTAACAAAATGATAACTTGTTTAAACACGGTTCAATTACAATTTTAACTATCAATCTTCGAATTAATACTTTAACCAGTTTAATGATAGTTTGGATTACGGTATCTACTTTCAAATATTTGTTTTTTGGGCCAATATCTACTTTCAAACATGAATATCAAGGTTTATGATACAAGATATGCAAACTAAGGCTGACTTGAAATGGGTTTTAAGACAAAAATGCAACCCAGAAACGTAGAACTTGACAAGGAAACAAAAGTTTGAGGTTACACGTAATTCCATAGGCACCATTCAACTTGATATTATAGTGGGAGGATGACAGTTAAGCCCGAAATGAGTGAATTAATAACAGTTAGGTTTTCAATACAATTTTTTACAAAATAAATTATAAATATTAATTCAAATAGTTACAAACAGAAATTCATGTTATAATCTAAGAATTATATTTGATACTTAAATACTTATTTGTAATTAAAATCTTTAGATTTGTAATTATTTGGATTGATATTTTCAATTTATTTTTGTAAAAAATTTGTCAATGACTTAATTGTTACTAGTTCAATGTTTTGGGACCTAACTATCATTTTTTATAAATAATATCTAAGTGAAATTAGAAGATAATAAACCAATAGTGGCTAGTTTAAGAATGGTAATGCACAGTTTCATAAAAAAAATAGCTCACCTAATTAAAGATTTATGAATTTTGATGTTTGACCAACAAAGATTATGAATTCAAAATCTATAAATAAAAAGTTGTGTTGACAAAATTATATTCACATAAAACTTGACAATGCTTGAACTTTTGAAACGATGATTGACACTATTGTCGAATAGCATCAAAATTAATAAAAACTAAATTTTACAAGAAAACGTAACCTAGGTTATCTCTTTAAGACTTAATAGAGTAATTATTTAAATTATGATTATGAAAAGCTAAAAAGTGGGGGGATTTTTTTGTAATGAAATTAATTAAAAAATCTAAATTAAAATTAAATAAGAAAAGAAAATTCAACTGAGAAAATTATCAAAAACAAGTAACGCAATCAATTACAACCCCAATCATCTAAACTTAATTTTCCTTATCCACAAAATAAATCAATTTTATTTAACTTTATTATTCTAATTTTATTATTTATTTCTCAAATTATCATTCAAGAATTAAGCAAAAAATTAAGTTATAGATTAATTAAGATCTTCTTTAACTCATAACCTAACAACTGTTTCATGTTAGTCATACCATAAACAAAGTATGGATAATCACTTAAGTTAGGCTAAATTACTCTTACAATGCTATATCAATTGATTATAGCAAGGAAAATCTCATATAAAATTTGTAAAGCAAAAATTATGCAAAAAAAAAACTTTAATCAGTAATAACAGTTAAAGTATAAAATTCAGAAGCAGAGAGAAGAAGAGTAAATTGAAATAAAGCTAAAATAAAATCTTCTTTAAATATTAAAGACTAATTAAAATTTAAGATCATAGTAATCACACTAAGAAAAATAACTATTCATAGAACTAAAAATTAAACAACATGAGGTGACAAAAAAAGAAGCCATCACCTAAAAGAATTGGAGAATAGAAAAAGACGACGATCACCACAGCTCCCCGTTCCTTCTCATCTCTATTATGCTCCGCACTCTCTTTCTTTCTTTCGTCTCCGTAAAAGTTGTGTGTTGCTTTTGCCTTTTATATTAGAAGTCATGTGTTGTGTGTCGTACGTCTCTTCCTGACTAAATAATTTAATAAAAAGATAAAATTGCCTTAAATAACCCTAAATGAAAACTATACTAAAATATCCAAAAAAATAAAAAATAATTTTTCAAATTTAATTCTTGATTTTATCTTTAAGTATGCTCATATTCTTCTCATTCAAAATAATCTCTATCAATATCTTATAAATTGAATCTAGAAGATCTTCACAAATAAAATAAAATTAAGTAGCAACTGTGCAAAAATATTGAAGATATCATTTATGTTTTAAAATCATAAATTTAGATAGTTAGAATCCCAAAACTGAATATTGACTAATAAAATTAAATAATATCTAATTAAACTTAATTAGCTTCAAATAAATATTTAAAAGTCTAAATTGAAAGGATTAAAAATATATAAAATTATCATTTATCAATTCCCCCACACTTAGACTTTTGCACTATTGGGCAAAACTTAAATCTCAAAATTCAAGAAAAGAAATGTGGAAGCAACAAAGAATAAGAAACAATCATAACTCTTCAACATTTTAACACTTTAATCAATATCTCTTATATCCAGAATAAAAAGTATCATGATAATTTTATTTGGTAAGAATAAACCAAGCAATAGCCCCTCACAAAGGTCAAGTGTTTAACTTTCAACTCTTGAATATATATAGCAAGTGTTTCACTCAAGTTTTCCTATCAAAACCTTACTACCATAGGCTTGTATCATCTAGGTCTTTACTATCTATATCATAAGCAATGCAAGAATCAATAGGACTTTATTTTAGATTGTAATAGGGCTTAGGTAAAGGTATAGTATATAAAAATGAAAGCTAATAAACTGTAAGAAAATAAAAAGCATATTTGAAATGAAACATATAGAATGAAAGAAACAAAATAAATTGAATTGGGTTTATTTTTCTCTCTTTGTTTTGTTTTCCTTTCCTTTGTTTCATGCCCCCCCTTTTTTTTTTGCTTTTTGCGTTCTGCCTTTTATACTCTTTCTTTTCTTTTTTTCTTCCTTCCTTCCTTCCTTTTTTTCTTTCTTTGCCTTTTGGCTCCCTCTCTTTTTTTTTTCAAAATAACCCAAATCTCTCTTCAAGCATATTCTTTTATTCCAACAAATATTATGATGCATTTTTCATTGTCTAAAGTGGGGTGAGAAAAATAAAGGAAAAAGATTTTTATAGGTTATGTTTTTAGTTGGCTAAAATTTTAAAGAAATGTTTTAGACTCAAAGGGGCTAACAAGGGATCAATTGCATGATAAGATGTCTATTTGGCTAAGTAGGCTAAAAGAAAAGAATGTCTAAATCATCTTCATGCAAAGTATATGCAATTATAGTTTCAATTAAGAATCAAAACAAGTTCTAGAGTGGGAGTAGTGATAGAAGAATACACACAAAAAGAGAATACTATTAGGCCCAAATCCTCACAAGCTAAAGACTATCACATTAATTCATTGAAACCAAATTCATTACCACTTAACTTGAATTTTAAATATAAGATCAATTACTTATTATGCTTAAATGCATCCAAACCAAAATTGTCTTAAATTTGTAACTTTGCATAATTTTTTTTCAAGAAAACAAGAACACAAATAATAAAAACGGAAATAAGAAAAAAAAATAAAAAAAAACAAAATAGCCAAAACCTCCCCCCTGCACTTAAAATTTACAATGTCCTCAATGTAGAACATAGTCTAAAAGATATATTGGAAAATGTAAATTAAAAGTGAAGAGAAGGGATATAACCTGATCGATTAAATGTTATCTTGGAGGAAAAACTCCTTCATAATGTCTGTCTTGAATTCATCATAAAAATATTTTAATCAGTGCCTGTTAACTTTAAACTTTGCTCTAGTAGACTTTGCCATAATTTTTACTCCACCATAAGAAAATACTTTAGTAACTATAAAAGGACCTTCCTATCTAGAATAAAGTTTTCTTGGCATAAGTTTCAATCTAGCATTATAGAACAATACTTTTTGTCCCACTTTGAACTCTTTTCTAATTATCAGCTTATCATGCATCAACTTGGTGTTTTCCTTATAGATCTTGAATTTTCATATGCTTCCAAGTGAAATTCTTCAAGCTCTTGCAATTGATATTTTCTTTGAGCTCCTACTTTAGTCAAATCCATGTTATATTGCTTCACTACCCAATAAGCTTTATGCTCAATCTCTACAAGTAAGTGACAAGCTTTCCTAAAAACAAGCCGATAAGGAGACATTTTGATCGAAGTCGTATAGGCAGTTCTGCATGCCCATAATACATCATCAAGTCTCTTACTTTAGTCCTTCCTATTGGGTTGCATTGTCTTTTCAAGAATTTGCTTCATCTCTTGGTTAGAAACTTCATCTTGCCCATTAGTTTGGGGGTGATAAGGGATAGTTATCTTATGCACAACCCCATACTTACCTAACAAACTCTGCATGCTTTGATTACGAAAATAGGTCCCTTGATCACTGATAATAATAGCCTTTGGAATACCAAACCTGTAAAAGATATGTGACTTAACAAAATTTACAATAATAACAGAGTCATCAGTTCTGGTGGATTTAGCTTTCACCTACTTAGAAACATAATCAACAGTTAGTAAAATGTAAGCAAATCTAAATGACATAGGAAAAGGTCCTATGAAATCAATATCCCACACATCAAATATTTCATAGAAAAGTAAAGGTTGTTGAGGAATCTCATTTCTACGGGAGATATTTCTTGTATGCTAACATCTAGCATAATGCTTACAAAATGTATATGCATCATGGAATAGAGTAGGCTAATACAATCCCCAAGAACTTTTCTAGTAGTGCGTTGTGGACCAAAGTGTCCTCCACAAGCAAGTGTGTGACAAAAATGCAATATGAATTCAAATTCAATGTCAGGAATACATCTCCTAATAATTTGGTCACTATATATGTGCTAAAGGTATAGATCATCCCAAATGAAATATCTAGCTTCTCTCTTAAACTTATCTAATTGATATTTCTTTAAATGCACAGGCAATACAGAGGTAGCTAAGTAATTAACTAAGTCAGCATACCAAGGAGTAACATTATACATAGCATATAAGCATTCATTAGGAAAATTTTCATTAATAGAAATAGAAGGAACCATAGGAGATTCAATGCGACTTAAATAGTCTATGATAGAATTCTTAGCTCTACTCTTATCCTTTATCTCTAAATTAAACTCTTGTAGCAAGAGCATCCATCTGACTAATCGTGGCTTCCTTAAGAGATACTTTAATGTTGTATGATCAGAAAACACAACTTTTGCATTCAACAGATATGATTTAAACTTATTTAATGCCAAAACAATAGCTAAAAGCTCCTTTTTAGTGGTAGTATAGTTGGCTTGGGCCGCATCTAAAGTTCTGGAAGCATAAGCTATGACATATAATTTCTTATCAACTCTTTGTGAAAGCACTGCACCAAGAGCATAATTAGAAGCATCACATAATAATTCAAAAGGTAAATCTCAATTTGGTGGTTGAATGATTGGTAGAGTGGTCAATCTCTTTTTTAACTTATCAAATACTTGTTCACAAGCTTTATTAAATTTGAATTCCACATCTTTCTGCAGCAATTTTGAAAGTGGCAAGGCTATCTTGCTAAAATCTTGTATAAACCTCCTGTAGAATCCTGTATGTCCAAGGAAAGAATGGACCTCTCTAACACTAGTAGGATAAGGTAAAGAATTAATCACATCTACCTTAGCCTTGTTAACTTCTATCCCCCTTTCAAAAGCAACATAACCCAATACAATACCTTGTCTAGCCATGAAATGACACTTTTTAAAGTTTAATATAAGATTTTTCTCAATACATCACTCAAAGCAGAAGAAACAGTAGCTTGTTAAGGATTATAAAATTAAGGTTGTGCACACATTTGTGGAGGATACGCCTATGGAAAAATAGGCACTACTGGTGAATTTATTAATTTTTATTGTGTTAAGGCAATATGCCTAACCACGTTAAAGAGCTCCTCCATCTTGTTCTCAAATTTAGGATCATATTGTGGTGTATGAATCTCATTCACTCCTTTGACCGCTTGGTTAACTCGCGTACCAAATTGTTGAGAATTCTGTGCCATCTTAGAGATGAGATTCATGGCATCAGTTAGAGTAAGTTTTGCCAAAGCACCACCGCTGCGGCATCAACAAACCACCTATATGCTGGTAAGAGACTTCATAACTGATAAGGTATTTAATGGTGAGGGCAGCTTGCACATAATTTCTTAAATCTCTCCCAATATTTGTGAAATGTCTCCCCAGTCATTTGATGAATCTCATAAATATCTTTTTCAATTGCTGCTGTGTGAGAGGCAGGGAAGAATTTTTCTAAGAATAACTGTGTCATTTAATCCCAACAGGAATGGCACTTGGTTGCAAGTAATATAACTAATCTTTTGCCACTCCATCCGATAGAAAAGGAAAAGCTCTCAATTTGATTTGCTCTTCTGAAACTCCTTGAGGCTTCACAGTGGAACACACAATATAAAATTTCTTTAAGTGCCTATGTGGGTCCTCTCTTGCAAGACCATGAAATTTAGGTAGCAAATGTATTAAACCAGATTTCAATTCAAAACTAGCATTTACATCTAAATTAGGATATTGAATGCACAAATTTTGACAGTGCATATTAGGGGCAGCTAATTCTTTAATTGTCCTATTACCATTATTATTTTCTGCCATGTTTTCCAACTTAATTGTAGAGTCAAAGTCAGATTTATAATCACTAATAACACTATCAATCAATTCAGACAAAATTTTAGAAATCACACTATCCCTAATTTTACAGTGCTTTTGATTCTTATGATTATTACGACAAGTTCTTTCAATCTCAAAGTTCAAATCAATTAATTTATTTGGTAAAGATCTTGTCATGCACTAATATACTAGAAAAAAATGAAAAACACCTAAAACAAGTAAAGAAAAAAAATAAAAAATATGAAAAAATAAAAATTCCTAGAAAATTAAAAATAATAAAAATAATGAGAAAGGACAACAAAAACTAACAACCAAACTCAAGAAGTTAACACCTTTGACTTCCCGACAACGGTGCCAAAATTTTGACATTATTGTAAAATAGCACCACAATTAATAAAAACTAGATTTTATAATAAAGCATAACCTAGGTCATCTTCCTAAGAGTCAATTAAGTAACTATTTAATTTATGATTATGAAAAATTAAAAAGTGGGGAGATCTTTTTTTTGTAATGAAATTAATTAAAAATATAAATTAAAATTAAATAAATAAAGAAAATTTAACTAAAAAAATTATCAAGAATAGGCAGCACAACAATCACAACCCCAATCACATAAACTTAATCTTTCTCGTCCACAAAATAAATCAATTTTATTTAAATTTATTATTCTAGTTTTATTATTTATTTTTCAAATTATCATTCAAGAATTAAACAAGAAATTAAGTTATAGATTAATTGAGATCTTCTTTAACTTACAACCTAACAATTGTTCTATATTAGCCATACCAGAAACAAAGTATGGATAATCATTCAAGCTAGGCCAAATTATTTTTATAATACTATATCAATCGATTATAGCAAGCAAAATCTCATAAAATTTATAACTCAAAAATTATGCAAAAAAAAACTACTCTAATTAGCAATGGCAGTTAAAGCATAAAATTCAGAGGTAGAGAGAAGAAGAGAAAATTAAAATAAAACTAAAATAAAATATTATTTAAATATCAAAGACTCTGATTAAAATTTAAGATCATAATTTATGATTGATCATATCAAAAATATTAGCTATTTATAGAATTAAAAATCAAATAACATAAGATGATAAAAAGAGAAGCTGTCGCCTAAAAGAATTGGAGAACAGAAAAAGACGACGATCGCCACAGCTTCTCTGTTCCTTCTTATCTCTATTATGCGCCGCGCTTTGTTTCTTTTTTTCGTCTCGGTAAAAGTCATGCATTGCTTTTGCCTTTTATATTAGAAGTCATGTGTTGGGTGTCGTATGTCTCTTCCTAACTAAAACTTAATAATTTAATAACGAAAAAAACTGTCCTAAATAACCCTAAATGAAAACTATACTAAAATACTTAAATAAATATAAACAAAATTTTTAAAACATAATTCTTGATTTTATCTTCAAGTATGCCCATATTCTTCTCATCCAAAATAATCTATATTAATATTTTACAAATTAAATCTAGAAAATTTACATAAATAAAATAAAATTAAATAGTAACTGTGTAAAAATATTAAAGGTATCATTTATACTTTAAAATTATAAATTTAGATAGTTAGAATCCCAAAACTTGGCTAATAAAATCAAATAATATCTAATTAAATTTAATTAACCTCAAATAAATATTTAAAAGTTTGAATTGAAATAATAAAAATATATAAAATTATTATTTATTAATGCTGTTTAAATTTAAACCAGTGGGTACGTGATATCAAATACAATGTTTGTTAAAAAAAAAAATAGTGATAAATTCAAACGCAAGTGGCGTGAATCAATTCAAGATGAGGAAGTCCAAACTCGAAAGTCGAAAGTCCTGATTTGATAATAAAATCATAAAATGTCGTTTCCGTCGAGAGATTAATCGTTGAAAAAGAAGCATTATAAAGGCTGACACGTGCTGGGGACGTATGAGTTTGACGAGGTCCAACACATAGGTTGACGCGGTCTCGCCAACAAATTGTTTAAAAAAATAAGTTGAAAATATTTAATTAAATAATTACAAATCTAAAAATTTTAATTGCAAACAAATATTTAAATATTAAATATAACTCTTATATTATAATAAAAAAATTTATTTGTAACGGTTTAAATTAACATTTATAATTTATGTTGTTGAAAATTTTGTTGAAACTTAACTATCATTAATTTATTACTTTTCCTCTAATCGTATTTATAAAAGAAAGCTAAAAGATTGATTTTGATTTTATTTAAAAAAATTTATTATTTTTTATATTTATCTTTTACATTTTGGTTTTTATTAAATGTTAATAAGAAAAATTATTAAAAATAATTCTTTTTATCCTTATTAAGAAGCAGATATATAAACTTACTAAATTTTAAAATATAGTAATAATGTTTAATTTCTTTTTAGTTATGAAATATGTTGGAAGTGAGTTATAAATGAGTATAATTGAATTAGACTATATATGTATATATTCTCAGTACCTAGAAAATTTTTTAAATCAAATGGAGTATCATTTATTAGAACGTTTGTTCACAATAAATTAATAGACAAAATGTTGATAATTTGGAAGGATTTCGAACAAACTCCTTCTGATCTGTCATCGAAAATTTTATTGGATGAAAGTGATGCACTGAATCCATCAAAGAATTTTTTATGTTATTTATATCATATCATTTCATCATCAACTCCCAAATATGAGGTTAGGAAAAATGGGTTTAAGATGATAAAGGATGATTTGGAACAATGTTATGAAAATCAAACCAGCCATTGAACTGATCAAGTTATTGGTTCACGATTCAATGGTCAGGCCATGGTTCATGATTCAATAAATTGATATATTTTAAATATTATATGTTTAAAGTAGAAAGAAATAATCATATATAATAAGAAAAATAAATTTTTAAATTTCAAACCAAATAATATACAGTAAAAAAGATAATATCCATCAATATTACATCATTTTCATCCAAAATATATGTAATTATTTCATGATTTATAATTTATAACTTTAAAATATATGCATATATACATAATTCATATATATTTCTAATTGTCTAAATTATATTTTAGAAATATAAATTAAAAATAAAAAATAAAAAGTAATATGTCCAGTTCAACTCGTTCATGGTTGTTTTATAGAATGAGCAATTTTTTGTTGTAATCAAATCAGACCTATGACTAGTTCTTAGTTCAACCAATTAGATCGGCCAATCTGGTCCATTTCTAGTAACAGTGATTTGGAAAGCTGCCCTAAGCTATTCTCCTTTCTTTTAAAAAAATTTTTCCCAAACAATAATATATAGTAACTTCTAACCATCTCATCCCATACCATTTTATCTTTTAAAAAAAAAAAAAACTCTCAAATACGGGAATGCTACCTAGGGCCTCACTCGGTTTGAGTTTCGGGAACAATTTTATGTTGAGATGACCTGATCCAGACTTAATTTGGATGTCGAAGTAAAAAAAAAAAAATTGGATGGCCCATATTTAATAATTTTTTTATATTTTTAATAAATAAATTAGTGTTTTAATTTTATAATCGTCATTCTGACATAAAAATAATTTTTTATATGAAAAATGACAGGTTAATTTTTAAATCTAAATTATCCAAAATTAATTTTGAATGACCCAAATTTCATCAGTGATGAGGAACAAAACCAAACGATTTTGACAGGCTTTAAGCATGACTTAAGAAATGATGAATTTTGATAACTACCATCGTGGGATCTCATTAATAAGATATTTTTAAATTTATTTGATGCTATATAATATAAAATATTTTGAAAAAAATAATGATTTGTTAATGAAGTTCATTATAAAATAGACATATTTTATATATTTAACCTTATATACATAAAATATTTTGCTTTTAATCCAATCAATACATATGAATCAGCATATATATATATATATATATATATTTGCCGGCACATATGAATCAGATTATGAGAACGTTGGAATCATAGGATCTGGTATATTCTTATTATTAATATTTTAAAAGACCAACTTGTTTTAATTTGATGGGAGAAAAATATATTAAATAGACAGAGGCTAAATATATAAGTCTTCATCTTCTAAAGTCATCCTTCATTATTTCGCTGGTCGAATATTCTCTCTCCGGCCCCTCATTAAATGAAAGACGTTTTTAAAATTTATAGTTTTTATAAAGAAATTAAAACTATATTAAATTGATTTTATTAATATTCACAATTTTACCGGAAAAAATCTCATACAATGGAAAGGAATGAGTAAATGTATAAATGTAGTGTTGGGCTTTCTTCGTGATACTAATGGGTCCATGGATCTACGAAATTCGTGAGAATTCTTACAGTTGCAATTTGGCAAACGATGACGCTATGAACCTTTTAATTTTGACAACAGGAATATTCTTATATTTGGTAGAGATCTAACATGATAAAAATGGAAAGATATAGTATTTAGTGACCACATTATTATCTTAGCAAGCAATTTTTCTATAGGCAAATAAGACTTTTCATTTCCTGTTCGTTTATGTTCAATGATATTCAATAAGCTTAGCAAAGGAATAGGCCGCACATGGACAAGGTCAATGTGCTTACTTTTTCTTCAACACGGCCAACATGATGACCTCATCGTCGTCGTCGTCTCGCTCCTTTTCGTCCTCCATTAATGCCTCTCCTTCTACTTCTTCCTTGCCTCCTTTCTCTCACCCACGTCGACCCTCCAGAAGCACTAAACTAGAGCTGTCATGGTTCCAAAATCTCATGCAAAGCCTACTGAACCAGAAAAACCTAAAAACATCTCTCAAGAAGAAGAACAAGCTTGGAGGGCTTTGTGGTGCCACAGCCGCCGCCAACCCTTCCGCCTTTACTGCCCTGGTGTTGCCACCTGACCTGACCGCCTGTCAATCGCCGTACCTACCAACCGGAGTGAAACCAACCGATTGTTGCCCGCCAGTCTCAAAAATCAAAGACTTCAAATTCCCTCCCCTTAACCATCCCAGGGTTAGATCGGCTGCTCACTTGATCACCGCTAACCATCTAGCACAGTACAAAAAAGCCACTGAGCTTATGAAAGCCCTGCCACTACAATAAAAAAAAATAGAATTTCAGCAACAATTTTAAAAAGTTGCCGCTGAAAATAAACAATTTACAATGACAAAAAAAGTTACCACTAAAAGTTTGACCTTCTGCGACAACATTCAAAGTCATTGCTAAAAGGATGACTTTTTGTGACGATAATATATAGTTGTTGCTAATTGTCAAACTTTTAGTGGCTACAAGTGCATGATACAATGAAGGTTTAAGTTTCAACAGCGACAAATAAGTTGTTACTGAAAGTTCACAACCAGCAGCAACTTTTTAAAGTCACCACAAAAATTAAGACTTTACTGATACTTTTTTTTAGTAATTTTTATATTTTTATTAAAAACATTTTAAAAATAATTTACAAATAAAATCAGAGGGCATATATATGCTATATGCATCCCCTGTTATCCTTACATTAAGGTATTTTCAACATTTTCATATATCTTGAGAAAATATTGTTAGATGGCTAAAGTTGTCTTAAACATTCAAAAAATTAGTTTTATTGACCTTACTAATTAAATGGATGTCAAATTTCACTCATAAAAACTTCTGAGAGGCAAAAATTAAAAATTATTATGTACTTTTACATGAAGTATATGATTTGGATTAAGAAAATCTCCTAAACAATCTTATATAAATAAAGGACAATGGAAGGTATAATTTAAGGTCCCTATAGAGTCCCTCAAAAAGAATTCTAATTATTAAAAAGTCCTGCCAAAAGTACAAATGATTATGAGGTCTCTAGGTCCTTTGTTATAAATAAGATTGGAGACAAAATTACTATATTGTCATGGTGGAGTAAATGAAAAAAAGGTTGAAAACGTAGCCACCAAAGGTCCAAATTTAAACAGCAACACATGTGAAGTAATAAATTCGGTCAAAAGTTTGATATTTTAATTTAAAATGCATATAATATGATAATGAGTCTCTATTTTAAAATATTTTATGATTAAATTAATATTTTAAACAATAAAATTATTGTTTATAATAATTAATTAGACATATGATAGTTAAATTTATTTATGTATAGAATGATATTTCAATTCATTTAATTTTTTAATTTAAATTCTAAATTTAATAACAATAACTTTGAAGCTTGATGCCAGTTGAGAGGTTTTCAATTCGATGGCCAATAATAGAGAAGAGGAAGATGAAAAGAAGATAAATGAGATATTATAAAATTTTACTTTTAACTATATCTATGTATGCGATGCTATGATTTTTTTGTTTGATGCTATCTTATGACATAAATATAAAAAAATTAGACAATAAAGTGTATAATTTTCTTATAAAATTATAATTTAAAAATGAAAAATAATTAAAAAATAAAATGTAATGTAAAAACAAGCCAATTATATTACTTAATAAGAGTTATTGTTAATGAAAAGTAAATATAAAGTTTTAAATAAAAATAGATAAAAAAAATAAATAATCATGATCTAATGTATAATCATCTATATTTTTATTATTTATTCTTGGATAATTGAATATTATAATTATAAATGTGAATATTAAAATAAATAATACAATAATCTTGAGAAGTAAAAAAATTAAAATAAATAATATAAATGATATTGTATTAGTTATATTTATAGTTCATTTTAGACAAAATGATAGTATTTTATAATATTTAATATTTAAGATAAATGTGGGTTTGTTTAGTTTAATAATATAGAGATATATATATATATATATATATTTAATTATGCAATGAAAGATTGCAAGTTCATTTCAGCTCAATAACAAAATAATGGGACACAAAAAGAAATTATGAGTTCAAATCTTAGAGGAGGCAATTTATGAAATAAAAATATAAATTAGTGACATAATAACACGTGGTGTAAGATGAGGATAACATGTGGAAGGTGACAAGCCGCCATATAGATGGTGACATGTGGCAAGTGACATGGCACCACATGAGAGGGTGATATGGCACTATGTGGCTAGGTAAACTAGTTTTAACGATAACAAAAAAGTCGCTCCTAATTCTCAATATTCAGCAGTGATTATATAGTTGCTACAGATGTGTAGTTTCTATTACCGTCAATTCTCAATTTTTAATGACAACTATGTTTTTGGGATAGAAAACCTTTCTTTTTGTGGGAACATTTGTCACTGTTGATTGAATATTTCAACTGTGACTTTTATTATTGCCGTAGGTAAATTCATTGACAAGAGTTCAAGTTGTTGTTAAACACTTTTAACGATGATTTTAAGTCAATTTTTTTGTAGTGTGCCTCCTGATGACCCACGTAACTTCACTCCACAAACAAACACTCACTATGCTTACTATGACGGTGCGTATCACCAAGTAGGGTTCCCTGACCTCGAACTCTAAGTCCATAATTCTTGGTCTTCTTTCCCTTTCCCCATTAGTACCTTTATTTCTATGAGAGAATCTTGGGGAGTCTGATCGGAGGTCCCAGTTTTTTTTTTTTTTTGTCATTTTGGAACTGGGGATTCTCCTACAGCAATGTTGATTCCAACCATTTACACAGATTCCAATTCATCTCTTTGTGACGCTCTTTGTAGTGCTAAACACCAACATCCCACAATCATTGACCTTAACTTTGGGAGCGACGATGATGGTTCCACTTCTCAGGATACTAATAATGATCATAGCCTTGTCATCAACAATCTCTGTACCATGTTAGCTTTGAATTAAGTTGACCAAAATTAAATGTAAGGTTTGCGTGAAAGTATGAAAATTGGATTAAAAAGTATTTTAAAATAAGTAAATTGATTGAAACTTTGAGTTAAATAGATAAGGACTTAAGATTATTTTTTCTCTTTATTATGAGTCATAAGACTTAAATTAATTCCTCTCAAAATGACTTTTGATGAAAATAAGTATTAGTTTAAGATTGTAATTTACTTGAAAAAGCTTTTTCAAATAAAAAAGCAAGCATTTTTGCAAATATTTAAAATTCTCAATCTTTTGAAAATAATTAATGAAAACAAGTGTGAAGCTTTAATCTTAATTTGACTATAAATTGTTAGTAAAATATCACTGTTTTACTAACAAAATTATCCATTTTATTTTTATAAATTTCAAGTCCTGCATTATTTTATTCAAATTTTATGTTCAAGTTAGCTTTCTCAAACAAAACTCACACAGACAAAATAGTCCAAATGTTGGCCAAACATTTAGAAGCATTGATATAGTGATCCTAAACTTTAAATTGAATAAAATTTTTCTTTCAATAAATATTTTATTTAAATAAATTTTATAATAAGCAAAAATTGATGGTTTAAATAACCTTATGCTAGAAACCTTTTTAAAGATTCAAAGAGCAAATTTTTCGGAACAAAAGTTTGGTTTTAAATTATAAAAATGTTTGTGCTTTTCTGATAATTTTTTATGCTCTTTCTTATAATTTTCTCAAAAACTTTTTTGGATCAGATTCTTATTTCTTCAAGAGGAAAACAGAGCATTTCATTCATTTTTTCTGACCGCCATTACTCTCCTCTGGTTCTTCATCATCGGTCCATTTCTCTATCTCTTCTCATCAATTTCGTTTGCACGCCTTCAACACGGGTGCTCTTTCACTGTTGTTCTATCGTCTCTCTCAGGTGGAGAGGTTGAATATCTTCCTCATTTTTGCTCTGTTTTATGGCGAACGGAGGTGCATATACGGGTGATCAATTTTTCCCTTTTCTTCCTTCTCTGCTGTTGAAGTCCAGTGTGCATATGTGTGGTAGCTGATTATTTTAATTGTTGGCTGAAATTATAGTATCTTTCCTTCTCCTGTGTAAGACAGATAGGAGCTCTTGTCTTCTTCTTCTTCGATGCTGGTCAGTGGCTGATTTATGTTTGTTGCCACTGAGCTTTGTTGAGGTGAGATGCTATTTTCTTTCCTTCCTCTTCGGACTATATAGCACCACCGAATCATTCCCTCCTTTCTCCAGCCGATTGATGCAGTCCCTGTTTCTCATTGTTGTTGGCATATTTTTAGTTAGGATTAAGGTGATGCTTCGGTTGATGTAGGAAATTGTTTTATGGTGATGTTGAGATTAAATTTAATTATAAAATTAAATGTTGGGAGTTGTGGGAATTTCTTGGATGTATTTGTTTCATAACTTAATTGATGGAGAATGTCGTCAAGGTGTTTGTAGATATATTTGAAAGAGAGATTGATGGAAAGAATGTTGTTAAATTGACATAATACAACTCGAAATAAAATATGTGAGTGGTGGCTAGAGCTATTGATTGAAATACTTTTTTAAGGATCAATTAGGATACATACAAAATGACGTTAAAATGTTTAAAAGAGTGATTTGGTCGTATTAAAATGATTAATTTTTATATAAAAGTTTAGTAAAATATATGTGTAACTGTTTGCATCTATATGTAATGTGGTGCTAAGCTTGAAATATATAAGATAAGAATTTAGCAAAACGTAAGTTGTTTAATTTTTACATTAATTAGTTTTGAAGGAATATGAGTAAGTAGTGATTTGAGTCATCAAATTGAAAGCCTAAAGTAACTATAATAGAGTATGTTAAAGTAAATGATAGTTGCGGTTGAACATTACTTAGTGTTGTTGACTACATAATAGATCAAGTTGAAGGGTTTGTTGACAGTTTAAGAGGTTATTGAGAAATTTAATGAATAATTGAAGATCTTAAATGTTAATTTTACTTGCTTATATTAAGAAGGAAAATCGTAGTAACATAAAATGTATTGGTTTACATACTACATTAATTTGGAACATCATTGGAGTAAGCAAGAAATTAAGGAAGCATGAATATAAGATTTTTAAAACCCAGGTGAGTGGGTAGCATTTCAAATAAATTTTGATAAAATATTTATAAAATTTTTTTATTTAAATTTAATATCATTTTTAAAATGTATAAATATCTTTGTTCATCTGTTTCTATAATAATTTTTGTTTTTATTATTTATAATGATGTCTTGATCTTATTGACGTTTTAGGTTGTTAAATAGCAATGACAGAAATGGATATATGGCAAATGGAAATTAATAGTTTGAAAGTGAAATTTAAAATCTATTTTCTTGCTTTGTACATGATTGATTTTATTAATGGGGATTAAGTTCAAAACGCTGGATGATAACAATAGTTCCGTTAATCCTTAGTGTGTCATGATACACATAACTATCAAGGTGTTTATAGGAGGTACTAACCCCATGCACAAATCAACACATGTGGAACAGAAGAATGAATATTTATGAGTATTGTGCTCATGCTTGTTTCATGGCTTCTAATCACACTTGATTATTTTGTGGCTTTAAATTGTGTTTATGGGTTGTTCACCCATATGGATTGTGTGTTTATACCTGATTGCTTATTTACTCTTGTAAACTGTGTATTTACACTTGTTATCCATTCTGATAAAGTCATCCTAAATTAAAATTTTACTATTTCTATATTAATTTTCTAAAAGCATTTTACCTAATTGTATTATTACTTGAAATTTTTATATTCTATGTGTAATACAAATTTTGTTGATTTATGTTGTTCTACTGGCAATGCTAAATTTCACGATTTAACTATTGAGAAAACTTACTCCTTATTATTAGTTCAAGTATATATTTTATTATTTTATTAAATTTTTTAAATTAAATTTATTAGTTCTATTTTTATAAATTTTTATTATAATTCTAATTAGAATGCTACTCACCATAAATTTATTTGATTTTAGATATTATAGCTGACCCGGCACTTCTTATAGATCATTGAAGGGCCCTACTATTTCTTTTTGAAAGGAAGAAGTACACTATGATTATTCTTTTTGGTGAAACTATGCATGATTGATATTATATATATATATATATATATGTAATTAAAAGTTAGTGCTTCATATACACTGTAATTAGATCCTAAACTTTACAAACATTATTATTATTATATGTAACTTATATATCAATAATTTAGCTTAACCTCTAGTTAATTGAGGCTTATGGAGTGAGAGTTCATCTCATACTTCATGCCGATCATACTCTTAGCACCAGGGTCTGACAATTGAGCATAGGATAAAATAAATACATATATATCATTAACTATTTAAAGAGAGGAGTAATCAATTTTAATCCATATAAGGTTTAAAATAATTATAGAACAAGTAAATTAGCTACACATATTCAGAAAAGAGCAACAAACATCAAATTGTTCAGCACTCATATGAGAAACATAGAGAGAAAAGGGAAGAGAAGCATAAAAACTAAAGAAAATCCACTTGAATATTTTCAAATCTTATTTTCTTAGCTAAATCTCCTTCAAAAATCCAAAACCCTAATAGAGCTAGCCTTCAAGAACCTTTGAGAATCTTGTGTGTCTTGTTGGAGGCATGGAAATGAGCCTATATAGACTTAATTTTTGTTCTGTATCTCAAAACATTCAACAACATTTAAGTTGTGTGCCACAACATGTCATTGCGTTGCTGCATGCGTGAAAAAAGTGTGATGTGCTTTGTGGCATTTTGTACATGTGCTATGGCCCACATGCAATTCTTAAAAATTACTTCTCTATGCTACATGTCATGGCATATTATATATGCACCATGAAACATGACAGAGAGAGTTTAATCTTCATTTGTGGTATGCTTTTAGCTATCTTTATGCTTCCAAATATATCCTCAAGCATCATTTTGGCTCTCTATTATCATGATCACCCATTAAAAGTCACCTAAAACAATAGACATAACTATGAGATCTTTTAACGATTAAATTAAGGCAAGAGTTTTTTTTTTCCAAAAAATTGCCAATAAATTCTACCATCAAGGCTAAATTTAACCAAAGCTCATTTTCTTATATTTTAACTCAAAATATTCACAATTGATCCAAATAGTGTATGAAAGTGTAGGAAAATTTGTTGAATTGGCATCAATTTCAACATGTTATCATTTACCAATATTAGTCGTAAATTACATCAATTTGCCAAATAAGTAGTAACATCAGTTGTTAATTTGCTAATTTTACTTATTAATTTACAATATCAGTTGTAAATTACAAAGCTTGTTGGTAATTTAAAACTGATGTTAGTATGTTAATAAATAAAATTAACAATCTAACAACTGATATTAGTACCTGTGATTGAACAACTAGTGTTTAAGTCTTGTATAATTATTGAAGAATTAATTCATGTAATTTATAATTTATATTGATAAATTAATAAGTGAAGAGTATTTTGATCTTTTTACTATTAGCAATTATTTTCACTCTAGTCCTCTTAGACCAAACTAAAATTTCAAATTTATCTTGAACCCACTAGTAACTAAGTTACATCCCTGATTTTTAATTGAAATTATCCCTAACTTTTACAATTGTTTTCAAACTTATCCACAATCATTCTTACAAATAATCATCCATTTAATCATTAATTTGATAATTAATTTTACAAGATGATTTCAAATAGCATTAAAAACTTCAATAAATTCATTAAAATATTAGAAGTCATCAAGAAATTACATATTTTCAAAACAACCCCCATCCTTTGTGCTAGGCTTCATGTTTTCACTATTTTGCCCTGCGTCCCCCAATTTTAAATTTTAATGTCTGACTTTAATGGTTTTTAAATATGCCAGTTTTTTTTAGGCTGGCTTGAGACATGCAAGTTAAAGGTGGGGTTGATGTTAGTCTAACATGTGACTTGGGTTGGGTCCACTAATTTGAATTAATATGAAAAAAATTAAGTTTGCCTTTACTCAAGCATACATTATTAGTTTGTTTAAGTGATTATATATTTTTTTGGTCTAAAATTGAGATTTTTTGTTTTTATTAAGAGAAAATTAATCATATGGTCCTCATAGTTTTGACCCAGTTATAATTAAATTCCTAAACTTTAATTCATTATAACTCAATCTCTGATATTTTGACTTGGTTGTAACTTAATTGCTAAATTTTGTCTCTTACAATCTAGTTCCTATAATTTCAACTTAAATGTTGGTTCCTATATTTTAAAAAATAAAATTATAAAGATTAAAAATATGTTAAAATTTATCACTAATATTTTAAATTACCAATTAACTCTTTTAATCTTTATAAATATTATAAGTTTAAAATATTTTTAATTTTTAAATTTTATTTTTTTAAATATAGGAATTAATATTTAAGTAGTTGAAATTATAGAAATTAAATTATAAAAGGTAAAATTCAGGAATTGAATTATAATCGAATTAAAACTATATGAATTAAGTTATAATGAGTTATAACTAAATCCAAATTATAAAGATTGGATGATTAATTATTTTTATTTTTTATTCAAAGCCCTATTTCGGGATAAACACGCAATATGCCATAGGTACTGTTCAACTTGATGATTGATACTATCATATTATGGTATTCTAGACGTATGTGCTTGTGCTTATCCTCGTTAACCTGATATTAAATTCTAGACATATCTGCACGTGATGGACCTAAAAAAATTAAGTAGTGGGGGCAAAAATTTTACTCAATAAAATATTAAATGTTTTAAAAATGTAATTTTAAATATTTAGTAAATTAAATTATAGGCAAAAATTTGTTAAATAGTTATTAAATAATAAGTATAAGGCATAAAATTATAATGGTGTATTAAATAAAACTGCCTAATAAAAATAAAATTTAACCACTTTTGTGTAGTAGAGGATTTTTTGTGATAGATTTTTTATTTAAACAAATGAAAATTATTTTTAAGGTTACTATTCCTTCATTCTCAAACTATATCATCATTTGAAATAAAAACATATAGGTTAGGTTTGAGTTAAATGAATTTTTAGGAAGATAGTGAAACTTTCAAGGGGGCAAATGAATTTTTTCCTTCAACAGGGGGAATGGATTTTTTGTTTTTTTGGGGGCAAAGAAAAATTTTGGGTCATTTTATATAAATTTTTTTCTTTTCTTGTGGGGCCATTTGCCTCCCCTAGCTACCAAATAGATTATCCCTGTTCTATCAGAAAATCTATTCACTCTATTATTGTTAAACTATCTCGTTGACTGTACGAGTTTATCATTTTTACTAGATCACAAAATCATATTAATTTATACATAAACTTAGATTAGAAAAAATTCAGTTAAATTTGCAAGCTAATTTTTTGAGTTTACTGTTTTTATGTTTTTAGTTTATACAATCATGTCAATACGCTCATAAATTTGTTAAGCAAGATAAGCATATGTTATGTAAAATTTGATTCATAGAAGCGATGGGATTTGGCTCAATGAAAAATAAAACTAAAAAACCAAAAAATAATAGTAATAAGAAAGAAAACAAAAAATACCAAAAGTAAGTTGTCATATTTTGAAATTTCTATGTCAAGCATAATAATCTATAAATGTAGATAGATTTAATTTTAATGATTTATATTTAAAATATATTTAAATTAAATTATGATAATCATATTTTATATTTTAATTATTTAATTATATACCTTTAAAAGTATTTATTAATAGAGGTAAAATGTAATGAGTTTAAAATTGGAGTTTGTATTTTGAGTTTATATCCTTGTCATGAGTTTTTTGAAACTCATGAGTTTAACAGCCTTGATTCACTCCATTCTTTAATCTATTTATTAATTAGCTTTGTTTGTCTCGTCATCCTTTCCAATGTTCCTTGTTTTTTTTTTCCCAACTATTAATAACTATTTAGAGAAACGACATTTTCTGATTTTGTCACATTACCACCCTGGAGTTTTCACCACTCGCGTTTCAATTTGAAAGGACATATTCATAAATAAAGCTCAAAACGTTACGAAATTTTCCTGTAGGTGTTTGACGATATGATTTTATGGTCAATCACCAAAATATTCTTTACTAATAACTGTTATAATATATTGAGATTTATTCTTGAAATCGAGGAATACAAACTGTTATGTTGAGATAGGGATTTATCCTGTTGAGATTTAGGAAATACTTTGTATTCAGTAGATATTATTATGATATGATTGTTATTATTATGTTTATATATATATATATATATATATGTTGCAAACCTTTTTTATTAGTAGAGCATGACACTTTTCCAGTCTCCTTTCTTTCTCTACTGACATTAAGGTGAGACTTGAACTTACAACCTCTTGATTCTCCTAAAGATATATGATGTATATAAACCAGAGCTTGCATGTTATCTAAAGTTTGAAAATAAAAGAAGAGCTAAAACAGGTTGCCTGAGCCTTTACCTTTTTTCGAACTTATAAGTGTGAGCCCCAAAAACTCTTTTATAATAAAAAAAGAATCAATTTTCAAGGTCCGACTCTGGAAAAAAACAAATGAGTTTAAATAGATACTCTGGGGAGCTCAATCTGTATTCTCAACCTTACTTTCTGACTTTTTTATTTTCTTAATTTTGATTAAGTAATTGGAATTATCTTATAATAAGAATCGGAGGGAGTATGTTAGAGAGAAACGAAAGAAAAGGTAATCAATTGTTGCACGCAAGAAGGATATTTTGCCTGCCGGAGATTAGTTATAATACAAACAGAACAGTCTACTTGAAGTAAACAAAATCGAAAGTTATTTTGAAAAGTGATTGAGATCAAATCTTCCTTAAATCGGAAAGCACGTGCGTTTTCCAGTAAAAGCCGATTATCATTTAAGAAAATTTAGGCAATAAGAGACATTTTTCACTTATTACATTCTGCAGAATTAGTTCATTTACTATAACAAGCTATTCACAATGAATGCAGCACCGTATTGTCACTATGGAAGGCTTTAAAATTAATTTCTTCTTCAATATCATCATCCCTACAAAAGCTCTGAATATGAAAGTCTTCAAAATATGTACCAATTATTATTAATAATATTATTAGTATTGTTATTATTATCTGTAAAAAAGTCTTGACAATCTCTGTATAAAAGCCTTCCATTTTTTCTCAAACTAATATAGCAAACCATGGACTTTAAACAACCCCTTAGAGTTAGACCGGCTGCTCACTTGGTCACCGCCGATCACCTAGCAAAGTACAAAAAAGCCACCGAGCTCATGAAAGCCTTACCTTCCGACGACCCACGTAACTTCACTCAACAAGCTAACGTTCACTGTGCTTACTGTGACGGTGCGTATGACCAAGCAGGGTTCCCTGACCTCGACTTCCAAGTCCATCATTCTTGGCTTTTCTTTCCCTTTCATCGTTGGTACCTTTATTTCTACGAGAGAATCTTGGGGAGTTTGATCGGAGATACCAGTTTTTCGTTGCCGTTCTGGAACTGGGATTCTCCTGCCGGAATGCAGATTCCGGCTATTTACACAGATTCTGAATCATCTCTTTATGATGCTCTTCGTAGTGCTAAACACCAACCTCCAGCAATCACTGACCTTGACTTTAATCTGGACGATGTTGATTCCACGTCTCAGAATTCTAGTAATGATCGAAGCGTCGTCTCCAGTAATCTCACCATCATGTATAGGCAAATGGTCTCCAACGCTAAAACTCCAAGGTAAGTTTTCTTACGTACGTACGTAAAATTTTATTTTTTAAATGTCTGAAAAATAATATACGCGTAGATCTGGTCACCTAGTTGACTTTAATTAGTCCAGTTTATTTATTTAATAAAAATCCTTCAATCATCCTAATCGTATTTTGTGAAAACATTTAAAATTATGAACATTCCTCTAACCACCTTGAATATATATTTTGCCCTCAGTGTGAGGTCTTTCTTCTCTTCCCCATATTATTTTTCCACATCTAATACTTTTATTTTTATTTTTATATACAGACTATCCTTCGGGAATGCGCACCGAGCGGGAGATGAGCCGAACCCTGGTGCTGGTTCGATCGAGAACATCCCTCACAGGCCGGTCCACTTATGGACCGGCGACAACAAGCAGCCAAACTTCGAAGACATGGGAAACCTTCCTCAGCTGCCAGGGATCCCATTTTCTTCGCCCATCATTCCAACATTGACAGAATGTGGAGCGTATGGAAAACCCTAGGAGGAAAGAGGAAAGAGATCACGGACCCAGACTGGTTAAACTCCGGCTTCCTCTTCTACGACGAGAAAAAGAACCTCGTGCTCGTCAAAGTCAAGGATTGCCTTGACACAAGAAAACTAGGGTACGTCTATCAAGACGTCGATATTCCATGGCTGAAATCTAAGCCCACACCACGTCGTAGGCCTTCATCAAAATCTCATAAGGTATCACTAGTTCCTCAACTTTTCGGTGTTGAAGCAGCTCAAGCTGCTGAGACTTCTTCAAAATCTGTCAACTTCCCTCTGGTTCTGGATTCTAGAGTGAGTACTTTTGTGAAGAGGCCGAAGAAGGGGAGGAGCAAGAAGGAGAAGGAAGATCAGGAGGAAGTATTGTTGATTGAAGGGATTGAGTTTGAGAGAAATGATGCAGTGAAGTTCAACGTGTTTGTTAATGATGAAGATGACAAGGCTATTAGCCCAGATAATACAGAGTTCGCAGGAAGTTTTGTGAGTGTGCCTCACACGCACAAGCTCAAGAACAAGAAAATTATAACATATTTGAGGTTGGGGCTGACTGATTTGTTGGAGGATTTGGAAGCCGAGAACGATGATAGTGTTCGTGTGACTTTGGTTCCGAGGGATGGGAAAGGGCGTGTCACAATCAGAGGTATGAAAATTGAGCTTCTTGCAGACTGAGATATCTCATAAGCTTAGCTTGATGGTGAATATTCATGCTGGCTCGCTCCGATTGGTTTTCCATCAATTTATTTTCGTTGCGTTTGGTAAAGGAGGAGGGTTGTGTTAGGCCATCAACAGCCAATGTAAAAATTTGTTGAATCTATTATGAACATGGACAATAGACGTTATAATGTTAATGCTAGGTCGTTGCCCGTAAGTAACGCGCTGCATGGCTCGAGTACAGTGATAAGTGAGTTAGAGCCGCTGCATCGGCGCCCGGATGTAGTGTTAAATGAGCAAGGGCTACCGCGTCATTCTGGACGCACACGGCTAAAGAAGTTAGTCCATAAGAGCAAAATTAGATTTGATACTTGGAATGTTGGGACATTAAATTGTAAATCTGTAGAGGTTGTAGGGGTTATGATTCAAAGGAAAATCAATATCCTTTGCTTGCAAGAAACAAAATGGCGTGGAGAAGGAGCTAAGGATATTCAAGGTTTCAAACTTTGGTATACAGGAAAAGTAAGTGCACGCAATGGAGTAGGCATCATTATAGATAAGGAGTGGAAGAAGAACGTTGTAGAAGTTAGCAGAATTGGAGACAGAATTATTTCTTTAAAAATGATAATTGGACGTGAGACTGTTAATATTGTTAGCGCTTATGCGCCGCAAGTCGGGACAGAAGCCAGTCTTAAGGAATTATTTTGGGAGGATCTGGAGGGGTTGATTCGACACATACCACAGAGTGAAAAGATTTTTATTGGAGGAGACTTTAATGGGCATGTCGGGAGGGAAGCTGGTCAGTATGCGAGGGTGCATGGTGGTTTTGGTTTTGGAGAGCTAAACAATGAAGGGCAAACTCTTCTTGATTTCTCATTGGCGTATGATTTTAAGATTGCCAACACTTGTTTCAAGAAGAGAGATGAGCATCTCATCACTTACAAAAGTGGAGCCTCAAGGTCGCAGATTGATTTTCTTTTGGTTAGGAACACAGATAGAAAACTTTGTAAAAATTGTAAGGTGATCCCTGGAGATGCTGTAACGACACAACATAGGGTCCTAGTCCTTGATGTGTGTATTATGAGTAAAATCCAAAAACGTCGACAAGTAGTAACACCAAAGATTAGGTGGTGGCAATTAAAAGGTGAGAAGCAAGATATTTTCAAGCGAAATCTTTTGGATAAAGGAATTTGGGATTCTCAGGGAAGTGCTAACATCATATGGGAGGATATGGCTAAAAAGATACGGGAGGTTGTAAAAGTAGTTTTGGGAGAATCGAAAGGTTCTGGTCCGAGAGATAAGGAGTCTTGGTGGTGGAATAATAGTGTACAGGACAAAATCAAGTATAAGAAGAACTGTTTTAAAGCCATACATTTGTGTAACAATGAGGAAAATTGGGAGAGGTACCGTATGGCTAAGAAGGAAACTAAGAGAGCTGTGGGTGAAGCTCGTTCCAAAGCTTTTGAAGAATTTTATAAGAACCTTGAGACGAAGGAAGGAGAGCAAAATATTTATAAGATTGCCAAGAGTAGGGAAAGAAAATCAAGAGATCTAGAACAGGTAAGGTGTATTAAGGATGAAGAGGGAAGAATTTTAGTTACAGATGATGAAATTAAAAATAGATGGGAGACTTATTTTTCTAAACTTTTCAATGATGGAGAGGATTCATCTAGTAACTTGGAGGATTTAGTAACTGGTGAAGGAGAACAAAATTTGTCATTCTATCGAAAAATACGTGATAAGGAGGTAAAGGAAGCTCTTAAGAAAATGGCAAATGGTAGAGCTAACGGACCTGATTGTATATCTATCGAAGCGTGGAAATGTTTAGGTGAAGAAGGGGTGAGATGGTTAACTAAGTTATTTAATGTGATTTTACGGTCCAAGAAAATGCCTGATGAGTGGAGGAGAAGTACATTAATTCCTATTTATAAAAATAAAGGAGATATTCAGAATTGTACTAACTATAGAGGGATTAAACTCATGAGCCACACAATGAAATTGTGAGAGAAAGTAATTGAGCACAGGTTGAGATTGGAGACAAGTATTTCTGAGAATCAATTTGGTTTTATGCCAGGTAGATCAACTACAGAGGCAATTTATCTACTAAGGGGATTAATGGAAAAGTATCGTTGTAAAGATAAAAATCTACACATGGTTTTTATTGATTTAGAAAAAGTTTATGACCGTATACCAAGAGAAGTGCTTTGGAAAGCGTTGGAAAAAAAGGGAGTACGGATTGCTTATATTAAAGCCATACAAGATATGTATGAGGGGGTAAAAACTAGTATAAGAACGCCTAGTGGTCAAACAAAGGATTTTCCTGTAAAGATTGGACTACATCAGGGATCATCTCTGAGTCCTTATTTGTTCAACTTGATTTTAAATGTTTTGACGGAACATATTCAAGAGGAAATCCCGAAATGTATGCTCTTCGCGGATGATATAGTTCTTATAGCAGAGACAAGAGAAGAGGTTAATTGCAAACTTGAGTTATGGAGGAGGACATTGGAGTCGAAAGGTTTTCGTCTGAGTAGAAGTAAGACGGAATATTTATATTGTAAATTTGGTAAAGGACTATTCGAAAATAATTTGGAAGTGAAATTGGGAGATCAAATCATACCTCAAATGGAAAAGTTTAGATATTTGGGAGCCATTATTCAAAATGATGGCGAAATCAGTGGAGATATTTCACATAGAATTCAAGCTGGGTGGTTTAATTGGAGAAAAGCTAAAGGAGTTATTTGTGACCGTAAGGTGCCTAATAAACTTAAAGGAAAGTTTTATCGTACTGCTATCAGACCGGCAATGTTATATAGTAGTGAATGCTGAGCTCTAACGGGACAGCAAGAGCATAAAGTTGGAGTAGCAGAGATGAGAATGTTACGATGGATGTGCGGACATACACGTAAAGATAAAATTCGAAATGAGCACATACGTGAAAAAGTGAGGGTGGCACCTATTGAGGAAAAAATGGTAGAAAATCGGTTGAGATGGTTTGGGCATGTACAAAGAAGACCAAGGGAGGCACCAGTGAGAAGAGTGGAACATATAACTTTGAGTCCGATTAAGAGAGGTAGAGGAAGGCCTAAGAGAACACTCTTGGAAGTTGTTGAACGTGATCTCTTAATTAATAATATTTCTAAAAGCTTAATAAATGATAGAACACAATGGCGTCTTGCAATCCATGTAGCCGACCCCACCTAGTGGGATAAAGGCTTGTTGTTGTTGTTGTTGTTGTTTTCTTTTGAAGCTAAAATCATTAAACTTCACGACGTACATTTTAATGTCCACATAAGATCGCACGTGAGACTTTTTCATGAGAATAAAAGAAAATGGCTCATCTATAATTTATAGGATTAATATTTGTATTTTAATTTTTTTATTGGTATAAATTATAAATTATTTAGTTGACAAAATAGACCATTCCCGACTATTAATTGGTCCTAAGTCTCGACAGGATTGGAGAAATTACTTTTTTCAAAACAAACTCAGCCATGTTCATTAACCTCCATGTATTAAATCAATATTTTGACTGATTTGATAAAATATTTTGTTCACGATGACTTGGTTTAAACAAGGTTCGATTATAATTTTAACCACCAATCTTTGAATTAGTTCTTCGACCAATTCAATGATAGTCCAGATTTCAGTATTTACCTTCAAATATGAATATCAAGGTTTATAGGTCATGCGAGTTTTGTTTGCGCTGATATAAGATATGCTAGCTAAGGCTGACTTGAAATGGGTTTTAATAAAACAAAAATGCACCCCGAGATCTCACACTTGGCCATCAGCTCAGCACGTTTGAAACGTAGAACTTGACAAGCAAACAAAAGTTTGAGGTTACACGTAATTCTATAGGCACCATTCAACTTGATATTGTATTGGGAGAATGACAGTTAAGCCCCAAAAAAATGAATGAATGACAATTAGGTCCTCGACAAAATTTTCTACAAAATGAATTATAAATATAAGTTCAAATAGTTATAAACAAAATTTCATGTTATAATTTAAGAGTTACATTTGACACTTAAATATCTATTTTTAATTAAAACTCTTATATTTATCATTATTTGGAACGATATTTTAGCTTTTTTAAAAAAAAATTTGTCAAGGGTTTAACTTTTATTAATTCAGTGTTTTGAGACTTAATTATCATTCTCTCTAAACAATATCTAAGTGAAATTAGAGGATAATAAACCAATAGTGGCTAGTTTAAGAATGGTAATGCATACTTTCATGAAAAAAAAAAAAAATAGTTCACCTAATATTTACGTAAAACTTGACAGTACTTGAACTTTTGAATGATGTTTAAATTTAAACCAGTGGGTTCGTGATATCACATACGTTTTTTTTTTTTTACAAAAAAAAAAAAGAAAGTAGTGTTAAATTCAAACGCAAGTGGTGTGAAGCAATTCAAGATGAGGAACTCCAAAGTCGAAAGTCCTAATGAGATAATAAAATCATAAAATGTCGTTTCTGTCAAAAGAGATTAATCGTTGAAAAAGAAGCGTTGTAAAGATTGACAAGCAAACTTAGGCTCAAATTCTGACAAGACTGACCCGCGCTGGGGATATTTGACGAGCTCTGGCTGATAATTATTTTTGAAAAATAAGTTGAAAATATGCATCTAAATAATCACAAATATATGAATTTTAATTACAAATAAATTTTTAAATATTAAATATAACTCTTAGATTGTAATAAAAAATTTTGTTTATAACTATTTGAATTGACATTTATAATTTAATTTGCAGAAAATTTTGTCAATACTTAAGTGTCATTAATACACACCATTGTGGGATTTAAGTGTCATTCTCCCTATTGTTTATTACTTCTATTCATAAAAAGGATAAAGAGAAAAAATTAATTTTAGTTTTATTTCTATAAAAAATGTGCTATTTTTTATATTTATCTTTATATTTCTGCTTTTATCAAATGTTAAAAAAATTATTATTAAAAATAATTTTTTTGTCCTTTTTAAAGAATGAAGGTAGAAACTTATTAAATTTTAAGATATAATTAATAATATTTAAGATTTTTTATTTAGTAAAATATGCTTAAAAAAATACTTATAAATGAAATGAAAGGAATATAACTGAGTTAGTCAATATATGTATATATTCTCTGTACCTAGAAACTTTCATAAATAGAATGGAGTATGGATCATTTATTAGAACGTTTAAAATGTCCTTTTGGAAGGATCGCAAACAATTCCTTCTTATCTGTCATCTTCGAAATATCATCAACCCAACGAAAACGATCTGAACAAAAAATCTTCACAATCTCATTATAAAAGCCTTCAATGTGCTACTTTTTCTTCAACTTCTTAAATCACCATGGCCAATATGATGACCTCATCATCATCATCATCATCCCTTTCCTTCTTGTCCTCCATTAATGCCTCTTCATCTACTTCTTCCGTGCTTCCTTCTTATCACCCACGTCGACCCTCCAGAAGCACCAATCCAGAACGCTATCATAGTTCCAAAATCTCATGCAATGCCATGCCTAGTGAACCAGAAAACCCTAAAAACATCTCTCAAAAAGAAGAACAAGCAGTGACACCACCACATGTTCTAGCTAACCGGAGGAATGTTGTCCTTGGACTTGGAGGGCTTTGTGGTGCCACAGCCGCCGCCAACCCTTTCGCCTTCGCCGCCCCGGTGTTGCCACCAGACCTAACCACCTGTGGCCCGCCGGATCTACCAACAGGCGTGAAACCAACCAATTGTTGCCCGCCAGTCTCAAAAATCATAGACTTCAAATTCCCTCCCCCTAACCGAATGAGGGTTAGACCGGCTGCTCATTTGGTCACCGCCGACCACCTAGCAAAGTACAAAAAAGCCACCGATCTCATGAAAACCCTACCTCCCGACGACCCACGTAACTTCACTCAACAAGCCAAGATTCACTGTGCTTATTGTGACGGTGCTTATGACCAAGTAGGGTTCCCTGACCTAGAGCTCCAAGTCCATAATTCTTGGCTCTTCTTTCCCTTTCACCGCTGGTACCTTTATTTCTATGAGAGAATCTTGGGGGCTCTGATCGGAGATCCCAGTTTTTCGTTGCCGTTCTGGAACTGGGATTCTCCTGCAGGAATGCAGATTCCGGCCATTTACACAGATTCTGATTCATCTCTTTATGACGCTCTTCGTAGTGCTAAGCACCAACCTCCCACAATTATGGACCTTAACTTTGGTGACGATGATGATAATTCCACTTCTAAAGATACTAATAATGATCGCAGCCTTATCATCAGCAATCTCTGTACCATGTACAAGCAAATGGTCTCCAACGCTAAAAAACGGACGTAAGTTTTCTTATTAAATTTAGTTTTTCAAATGTTTGAAAATATACGCGAAAGCTAAGATCTCACTTGTTGGCTTTATTCCCATTTTAATTTTTTAAATAAAAATCCCTCATTCTAAACATATTCTTTTGACGAAACTGAAATGTTTCATAAAGGATATTTTGTGAAAACATTTAAAATTATCTCATCTATTCTTTTCAGATCCGTCCTACTTATTTTTATTTTTATATACAGACAATTCTTTGGAAGTGCATACCGAGCCGGAGACCAGCCAGAACCCGGTCCTGGCTCGATCGAGAACATCCCTCATGTTCCGGTCCATAGGTGGACCGGCGACGACACCCAGCCTAACGGGGAGAACATGGGAATCTTTTATTCAGCTGCCAGAGATCCCATTTTCTTCTGTCATCATTCCAACGTCGACAGAATGTGGAGCATATGGAAAACCCTAGGAGGCCGGAGAAGAGACATCACCGACCCAGACTGGTTAAACGCCGGCTTCCTCTTCTATGACGAGAAAAAGAACCTCGTACGGGTCAAAGTCAAGGATTGCCTCGACACAAGAAAGCTAGGGTACGTCTATCAAGAGGTCAGCGTTCCATAGCTGAAGTCTAAGCCCGCCCCACGTCGTAATTTAAAAGCTCAAAAGGTAGCATTAGTTCCTCAACTTTTCGGTGTTGGAGCTGCACAAGCTGCTGAGACTTCTTCAAAATCTAATGTCGAGTTCCCTGTGGTTCTGGATTCTATAGTGAGTACAATTGTTAAGAGGCCGAAGAAGGGTAGGAGCAAGAAGGAGAAGGAAGAGGAAGAGGAGGTGTTGGTGATTGACAGGATTGAGTTTGACAGAAATGACGCAGTGAAGTTCGACGTGTTTGTTAATGACGAAGACGATAAGATTATTAGGCCAGAAGACACAGAGTTCGCAGGAAGTTTTGTTAGTGTGCCTCATTCGCACAAGAACAAGAACAAGAAAACTATAACATGTTTGAGGTTGGGGCTGACTGATTTGTTGGAGGATCTGGAAGCCGATGACGATGATAGTGTTCGTGTGACCTTGGTTCCCAGGAAAGGACGTGTCACGATTGGAGGTGTAAAGATTGAATTTCTTGCAGACTGAGACTTCTCAGAAGCTTGGTGATGAATATTCATGGTGGTTCGCTCCGATTGGTTCTTTCATCAGTTTATTTTCGACACTTTCTTTTGTTTTTTGTTTTTTGTTTTTTTGCCCGAGCTAAAATCATTCATCATTCAACTTCACGATGTGTAATATTTTGTCCACAAAAGACGGCACGTGAGATTTGTCAGCATGTGGGGAAGGGAAAGAACGAATAGGAGTTGGCCTTATCTTATCCGTAATCTGACCGATATTGGAGCCAATGAATTTTAATGTATAGGAGTTTTTATATCCATCATATCTATCACCGATAATGCCGTCATTAATAATAACGATCCTATTGCATAGGGGTTTGGATTAATTTAGACAAGGGGTAATACACAAGAAGATACAGGACCATGGAATAAAAAACAATATCCATCATATTACTTCCATTATAAATTCGAAGACGTTTTTGGGAGAGATTTCATGTCTTAAAATATAAGAGATTTAGATAAAAATAAAATTTTCTTAATGACATTTTTTTAATATTATTTTTTTCATTGTATTCTTTCTCTTTAATATTCTTTTATAAATAAAGTATTAAATAAAATTTTTTTTAATTTTATTTATTTAAAAAAAAAGTTATAAGGTATATTTAAAAAACTTTATTGATATCTATATATATATATATATATATATAATTTTATTTAAAAATATTTTATAATTTAAGGTAGAGTATATAATTATTAAAGCCGTCAGAACGAGATAAATGACGACTCAAACAGGTCAACTTTCTGCGAGTTGCGAGCAAAACATATTAGTTCATTTAATTTTGTACGAAAATGGAATTCACTGGCCAGACGAATTAAATGAACCAACAGGCTTGACTCAGCTAACTTGCAATCACGTTAGCTTGCTCATTCAACTCGCAAGTTAAATGAATCAAGTTCATCTGATCCTAACAAATTTTATTTTCTTAGAAAGCAGACTAGCCATATTGATGAGTTAGAGGAGCTAGCTCACAGGACTTAATTCTTTTCAACGGCTCTAATAATTATTTAATTTAAATATAGTATTTATTTATTATGGTATTTAGCAATTATATTTATATTTATTTGACAAAATATAATTTTAAATAAAAAATATAAAGGAAATAATATAAAGACTTATGAAAATATTTTCTTCAACTCCTAATGTATTTTTTTTCACTTTAGAGATAATTTTATATGATTTTTTTATTTTTTTCATTATATATGTGTGTATATATTAAAAGTTCATTTTACGTTTATTAAAAAAAATTGTTCTTTTTATCCGCACACCATGCCTGTCCCTACGTGGCATTTTTTTTTTTTTTGCCCCTTCCGTCCGATTAAGTCAACAAATCTTGTCTTCCTGAAATGATGAGGGAGAACGAGCGATGATGAAGCCCCATCTTTGGGGAACAATGAGTTCCAAGACGATGTGAGAACGAGAAAAGGGTTTGACATTGAGATGGGCAAGTGGCAAGACTGATGAGAGGGTTAAGGGGTCCGTCTTCGGTTCTCAGAACCGACATGCTCATCAATCCATAGAAATCTGGGTCATCCAGATTCTCAGATTTTTTTAATTTTAATTTTATATTTATTAAATAAAAATTTATAATTTTTTTATTAATATGTTTATCATCAATCTAGATAATACTAATCTAATTTAAATAGTTTAATTTAATATTTTAATTTTTTAAATTGAATATATACATGTATTCTAGACAGTCCAGATTCAATATTAAATTTTTATCTGCAAAGTTTAAATTTAAATTTTTATTTTTTATTTTGATGAATATAATATTAAAAATAAAATATATAATATTTTGACTATAGCTTTTAAAAAAATTAAAAAAATTACAAGTTAAAAATTTTAAACTTGGACTATATAGAATATATCTAGATAATCAATATATAAAAATATAAAAATTTTAATATCAAATTAGACTCTAAAGATTACATATAAATTAGATTAGTCATAAAAAGATTTATTAAAAATTTTTATAAATTTTTATTTTAAAAATATAAAATAAAAATATTAAATTAATTCTTTAAATCTAAATCATTTAGAGTTTGAATTGTTTCACCTTGATGAACATCACGGTGATGAGCACCCAAGATAGATCCAAGGGTTAAGAAGTGATTAGGATTGACATTGTTTGTATTCTCTTTCATAGGTTATAATTTGCAAAAATCATGCCTAAGTTTTACAAAATAAATTTAATTATCAATAGGTCTCATAAAATGAATAAAATACCTTAAGTCTCAAATCATAAATATTTATAACTTGGCAAAAAATATGTATAATTTGATAAAAGAAAATGACAAGTTGATATTAAACTTATACCTAAGCTGTAAATACCCTTTGCCAAATTATTAATACTTAGAGTTTGAAACTTGAAAGTATTTTATTTATTTTATGAGATTTTTTGGTAATTAAATTTATTTTGTGGGATTTAAGTGTGATTTTCATGTATAATTTTGAGTCAATTTCTAGTATTCGCAGTTCTAAGATTGAAAAGCTTGAAAAGGACGACGTTAAATGGATCTTGGATCAACCCTTGAGGAAGGAATGAACGGAAACAGAGTGAAGCGGGTGTTTTAAAAAAAGAAAAAAAAAAGAAAAAAGAAAAATTGCGAAGTTGAAATTTCTCTTCGTCCAACAGTTCATACTGCTTTAAAAGAAAGAGTGAGATTTGTCCACGCTGGATAGAGCGGGCGCGAATATGTTGGGCAGGATTAGGCTACCTGGGTTGTCGGGTTACCTGCACAACTCTAACGTAAATTGCTCCACCAACAAGATCCATATGCCTAATTTAAATTATATATATTTGAAATGTGTTTTATTTTTTAGGTTAAATGAGAAAATTATCTCTTGAAAATTAAGTCAAGCATCACCATAGACCTAAGAATTGTTTATCATACAAATTGTTCTTCTAACTTTTAAAAACAGTATAATATAACTTGTTTTTAACAAAAATCAACTTTAATCTTTAATTGACTAGAAAATTACAAAAAGAAAACTAAAAATTATAGAAAAAGACAAAAAAGTCCTTTTTGTATTTTTTTTGGATTCTTTATTATAATTTTTATCATTTTTTATAATTTTTGTCATTTATTATCATTTTCTGATCAATTGATAGTCAAAATTAACTGTTAATAGTAAATGTTATATTGTATTATTTTTAAAAATTAAAGGAATAATTTACACAATAAACTATCTCAGGTTTTATGGTGCTATTAGACTTAAAATTCATAGGATAATTACTCATTCACTCTTTTTTTCATTTTATTTTTGACTGGTTGTAAATGAAAGAAAATTTCATTTTTAAATATATTAATTATCATATATCAACTATATATATCAAAAATATCAATGTAGATGGCATTGGAGAAAGTGTCAAATAATGAAAAATAATAAAGTAATAGAAAAAGTAAGATAAAAGTGAAAAGAACTAGGAAGGGAAAAAAGAGGAAAGGGAAAGCAAAATGGAAAGAGGTAGGAAAATTTTCATTTAAGATCCCTTAACTACACTTAATAAAAAGAAAGCCCTTTAAACTTTGAAAATTCACTTCGGGCCAGGGGTATTGAAATAAAATTAAAATGCAAAGTAAACTTATCTTATTGTCCCTCATCCCCTCTGATTCTCTTCTGGCCAAATATCCATCTCTCTTCTAGTCCATACTAAAGTTGTTCATTAATCTATAGGAATTGTTTGTGCCATTACTAAATCTTGAGTTTATTTCAATCATTGTAATCATAGTAAAATGAGTTGTTCATTGCCTATATTAAAGTTGTTCATCTCCTTACATGAAATTGTTTATTGACTTACAAAAGTTGCTTATGCCACTGAATGTTGATTTTATTCCTAGTGTTGTAATCATGGTAAAACAAGTTGTTCATTTACCTATATGAAATTATTCATTGACCTATAAGAGTTGTTTGTTCCATTACTGAATCTTGAGTTTATTTCAATCGTTGTAATCCTAGTAAAATAAGTTGTTCATTACCCATACTAAAGTTGTTTATCTCCTTACGTGAAATTGTTTATTGACCTACAAAAGTTGCTTATGCCACTGAATGTTGATTTTATTCTTAGTGTTGTAATCATGGTAAAAAAAGTTGTTCATTTCCTTACATGAAATTATTCACTAACCTATAAGAGTTGTTTGCGCCATTATTGAATCTTGATTTCTTTTCAAGTGTAATTATGATAACCGAGCTCCACACAGATGTAGCACACATAGCACAATCTAGAATGATAGTACCCACACTTGGTGCACTATTGTAAGCTCATTGTACTTGAGGCAGGGCCAGATATAGCTGGGCCTTTTTGTGACCCTTGGTAGCCACTCTACTAGCTCTTTTGACCTTGGCCCTCTAAAATGGACCCTTCTTTTTTCTTTAGCTCCATGAGCAACTAGAACCCTGATGGTTCCTTGACAATACCTCAAAAGGGTCATGGGTAGGATGAGGGCTTACTATACTTCTCTCTTAGGGACTCCCTCTTACTGTGGACCATGATCTACAGCTTCACGCACATCTCATCATAGTCCTAAATTCCCAAGTCAGCTGCTCTCTCAGCTTAGGCCTTGCCTAGAATTGCCTTCCATTTGGTGTCATCATTGTGCTATAAATAAGCAGAGTACCTAGATAACTCTTAAAATCATATGATAAAGGCATCCTTTTTAAGATTCCCTTACTTGAAAGCATGGAATTAAGCCTCTTTCTCTACCCTCAACATGGAGGGAAAATAATGCCCAAATAGTCTCTCCTTAAAATGCTCCCAAGTAAAGGTAGACTCTTGCTCCTTTCACTAGGAGCATAGTTGCCAACTGAACCTTCTTATTTGTGGTCCACTTCACCACATTGAAAATTATCTTCATCCTCTTCACCTATTCTTCCACCACAGATGGTATTAGGTCACCATCAAACGTGGGAGGGTTGAACTTCCTAAAGCTCTATCATATGTCGGTAATGGATGGTAGGGCTCTCTCTTGTTCATGGTCTCAAAATATCTCCTCTACAAGCATGGTCATTAGGTGTCTTAGGGTGTGAGAAAATGCCATCCCTAGTCTGACTCTCAGTATGAGCACTGGTATTATTCTCTGGCCCCATAACTTCATTCTCCTGTACTCTCTGCTTCTTAAGTTCTTGTAGCTCTTTCCCTTACGTCTCCATTTTCTCAGTCAAATTTTCTAGCATTCTCTTGAGCTAAGTTAGGATTAGATCACCATACACTTGTTCAAGTTATGGGTTAAGTTGCCCATTTTGAACCCCAATGTTTACTTGTGTGTTAATTTGCGTCCTATCTCCCCTCCTTAAAGATGTAGGATATACAAAAATAAAATTAGTCTAATAACAACATTGCCATGCGAATGAGAAGCACCACAACAATGTATGTTGCCAACCAACTATATGCAATGCTTTAATATCAAAATGTAACACCCTAAATTTTTAAACTTATTTTTTTCAAATTAATTAAAATATTTTAATAACTTTGAACTCTTACCATGGTAAAAAAAGAATTTTTCCTATAATAAAAACTTTTCACAAATAGTCTACTATAGTAAAAAGGAATCTATTATATTAAAAAGATTTAAACATAATAAATTTACACTACTATGGTAATTAAAAAAATAGTCACTAAGTACTTCAAATATACACCCTTATTACAATTTCAAAGCCATGGTTAGGTAACCAACTCTTTACAAAATATACTTTACTATCAATGCCTAATTTAGGCCCAAAAACACTTTTCTAAACACTGGTTACCACTTAAACAAAACTACTACATAGGTGTACACTTGATCACAATATTACTTCACAAATACCAAGGCCATGAGAGACAAATAGAATCCTCATGGCATAATATTTGTAACATCTTAAAAATTTAAACCTCCTGTTACTACAACAAAATAAGCTAAATATGACAGCTTATATTTGACGATTATAAGTGCAAAATGACAAATAAAAAAGGTACTAAATACTTGATGGTTGTTTCAAAACAATCGTCAAGTTTTAGTATATATTTGATGGTTATATTGGCATAACCGTCAAATATATCTGCATCTTAGATTTGATTTTTTTATAAATATATTTGATGCTTGTTTTCTAATAACCATCTAGTATATTATGGAGTACTTGATGGTTATTTGTAAAAAAAGCATCAAATATATGGTTTAAAAGGAAAAATAAAAAAATTAATTATTTGACGCTTGTTTATTGATAACCGTTAAGTAAGTCTACATTTTATTTGATGGTTATTTAATAACAAGCGTCAAGTAAGGAATACTTGACGGTTATTATGAAATAATCGTCAAGTATTATCTTTTAAATTTACGCTTCAGAACTTTTTATTTTTATATTTTTGCAACTCAAACATTTTCGAAAATACACCCAGAGTGCGCGAAAATCATTTTTCGCCACTAAATTGCCCAAAAACACAGACTTAGACTCCATTCTTCTTGGGTTTTGCTCATGGGTTCTATTTTTTAGGGTTCGTGGGTTGTTCGTTCATCCAAGTCTTCATTTTGAGCATTTTAGGTTCGTTCTCCATCTTTCATATGTAAGTTTAATTTCTTTTTCATCTGTTTAATTCATTTTTGGGTTTAGTATTTATGGTAAATCTGACTTTAAATTCCCCTACTTGTTTTTCAACAGTGCAAAATACAAGTTGTCTTCTTTCCTCCTTCCCCTATTCTTCTTCTTCGTCTTCGTGCTCTGCCTCTCTTAAGTAAGTTGGCCTATCCTTCTTCCTTGTGATATTGTTGTCAATTGATAGTAATTAGGGAGTTGATTGGAATTAACAATTGAAATACAAATTTTTTGTTCATTAGAACTACGATTTGTGATTGAATGTATATAGGCTTTTCTTTTCAGTTCTTTATTAGTTCTGAAATTAAATTTAAGATTATATAAAAATTAATTTACTGCTGGGCATTATATGAATTTGTTAAAAATTTGCTTTCCTTATTGTGGTGATGGTGATTAATTTTGTTGTTGAATAACTTAATTAGATATGATTGAGTTATATTGAATTTATAAGACAAAATAGATTGTTGGGATAAAATTTTTATATCAATTGTTATTGGGTAACTTGATTGAGTATAATTAAGTTATATGAGAACTTAAATGATGAAACTCTTTGTTTAAGTTGATTAATTGTGTTCCTTTCATTTAAGTTGATTAATGTTTGAATTAATTGTGTGAATTTTGTTTAAGTTGATTAATTGTGTTCTTTTTATTTAAGTTGATTAATGTTTGAATTAATTACGTAAATTTTGTTTAAGTTATTTAATGTTTGATTTAATTGTCTTCCTTTACAGATAAATGGCTTTTGATAGCAAGTTTGTTGATATCCCTCTATCAATTCTAGCTACAAATTCGACTGAAGTTCTGAGTACACAGAAAAAGCTAGAGCAGGAATACAATAACATTCAACGGGGCCTAACGATAATGGAAGAGGTGACAAAAACAGGAGCTGCAAGAAAAAAAAATTGATGTGCAATAGAACAAGAAAGGGCAAGCAATTAAATCCTCAAAATTCATAAGTTATATTAGGGTGGTGGCAAAGATTACTATGCCCATCAGAGTAAAATCATGGCATAAAGTAGATGAGGCCACGAAGGCTCTTATTTGGGATACTGTAGCAGTAAGTTATATTTTACTAAGTATATTTTGGTATAAACTATTTTTAAAATTAACACATCTGATATGTTGTTTATTTTATTTTACAGTCAGGATTTGACATTGATAAGAGTCGATAAGATTTTATCTTACAAAAGGCTGGGAGGGCACTACGGTCTTTTAGATATTTCATCACACAAAAATATTTGAAAGAACCTGATGCTAAATTTATAGCTCGAGTTCCTCCCTTATTACAGCCTTTGGTAAAATAAGAGGATTGAGATGCTTTTGTTACCTCACGACGAAAGAAAGAATTCAAGGTATTAATGTTTCTTAAATTTCAAGTTTGGTGTTATTTATTAATTATATGTATATGTACTAACAAAAATTTTTGTTATTAACTTGTCAAGGAATTAAGTACACAGAATAAGGAGAGAATAGCGAAGAATGAATATCCTTATAAAGTAGGAAGGTTGGGGTATGCAGGTATTGAGCAGAAACAATTAGAGGAGGAGGGATCAGAGGTTACCATATCCCGCCATAAGCTCTGGGCATTGGCATGCACTAATAAAGAAGGAATTATTGATAACCCCCGCGTGAACGAGGTTATTGAAAAGATTGTAAGTATTATATTTATCTACTACTTAATAATTAATTATGAATATCCAAACTAATCATATTTACTCTACACAGGATTTCATCTCTCAGGAAGTCTCACAAGGCAACCTTCCTGAGAATGAGGATATCTTGGCTAGGGCATAGGGAACTGTTGACCACCCTAGTCGTGTCAGGGGTGTCGGCTTCAGAGTCACAAAGAAGTAATATTTTGGTAAGATAAAAAAGTAAACATCAACTTCTTCATCTAAGGTCCAAGAACTGAGAGAAGAGCAAGCTATTATGAAGCAGCAACTTCTAGCCCAGGCAACATTAATTGACATGTTGTTGAAAGGGCAAGTCCTTGGGAGGACTTTGAGTGGGATTAGCCCTAGTTAGAAAGATAGCTGCATAGTCTCCTCAGAAAAACTACCTGAGGTAATATGTTTTACCTTATGAATTTGTCTAATTATTTTTATTTTAGAAACTGATTGTCATTGTTTGTTTAATTAGGGTGAGAATGATTGCAATTGTTTGGCAGACACTCTTGAACGTAAAGTGGTTGCAATAGGGTATGTGTACAACATTCCCGAGGACACAATCCATAATCATCCCCTCCCGCCTGACTATGTTATAGTTTCCCTACTTGTTGCCATCAATTCCAACTATCCATTACCTGTTCCTATTGATGAGGCACAGACGATGGGGGAAGCAGTAGGGAGCTTCATTGCATTGCCTAGCCACCTTTTAATAGTGGTAATACCAAAGCCAGTAAAGGACCCATTGCCTCCGTAGAAAAAGGTACGGTTTAAATAGTTATTTATAATTTTATAATATAATTATAAATATCTAACTTTTTTGTTGTGCAGCTGAGAGAGAAGAGCAAGTTAAAAGGTAAGTCGAGCCATACCAAAGAGTTAGCCATAGTTTTGCAATATCTAGCAGCATCGGTGCCAGCTGTAGAATACAAATACCGTGCCTCTCTTGAGACATATGCGATGGCTACAAGGATGGCTTGTCAAGTTGCGATTAAGGATATCATTAGTTTTGATGATGGGCTGTATGGAAGATTGGGCTTGTTTGAAGTTGTCTGGGATAAAATTTTAAATGAAATTCTCAAGCACGAAATGGCCAGTACTAGTCTGATAAGCTTCTACATGAGGTATTTCTTTGATAATTTTCAGTTAATTACTTAAATTATATATATGTATGTGTGCACGTGCGTGTATTAACTTGGTTATTTTTTCACCTAAGCCACCTTTATACCTTATTTATGGTTCCTAGCGGCCTTGAGTCGAGATTTAAGTTGGTTAATCCCCACGATGTCTCTGCCTATAATGGAATTACAAAGGAAGCTTTTGAAGATCAAGCAAGGCAACTTTCAAATCAATTTAAAGATAGGGGAGCAAGCAATGATACTTTTTTTCTTGCTCCTTACTGTCAAGGGTAAGCCACTTTCTAACTACTTTTGTACAAGTAAATATTTTTTATATTTACTTATTTGATAACACTTGTTATTTCTTATTAGGGGGCACTGGATGCTTATTGTGGTTAACCTTGTTGCTTTAAAAATTTGGTATCCCAATCTTCTTAATGGAGAACCAAGCAATAGGCCAGATATGGTAGAACTTTTTAATAAGTAAGTTGAATTTTTATCAATTTTTATTTTAATATCCATATATATTGAATTTTTGACATTTATTCTTTATTTCCTTCTTAGAGCTGTGGTCTTGTATCGTACTGCGACCAACAAGACCTTGCCCCCTAGCTTAAGGGTATTGGACTCTTGTGACAGATGAGTCACAGTTAAGGTAAACCTAATGGACTGAGTTTTTAATTAACAAACTGTGGCCTTTTAACTATTATTTTATTAATATGTAATTTTTTTTCACAGTGTCCACTCTAGCCAGATTAGAGCAATGACTGTGGCTATTGCTTGATAAGATTCTTGAAGGACATTATCACCCATGCCCCTACCACATTACCTAATAAGGTATATATTAAATTTAATGATACTTAAATTATAAATTTTAACAACTTTTATTAGATAGCTATTAACTTGAATTTGTTGTAACTCTTTGAATACAATACTTTGAGGATGCCTACTGTATTCGGTATGTAGCTACACATATAGAGGAAACCCTTGAAGAGGTAGCTCAGGCTGTGTTTAACATGTGGATAGCAGCAGTGGTTAGGCCCAATTAGTTTTGGTATACACATTTATTTTTTTGGTCAATTTTATGTCTGAGGCCAATTAATTTTAAAATTTAAACTTGTAAAGTAGGTAAAGTTATAGATTTTTTTTATGGCATCGGGTTTAGAGTATAGGTAGATATAAGATAAATTAAAGATATTTGGATTGTAATTTCAATATAAATAATGATTCAATTATTTTTTATTATTGGCTGGCTGGTATATATATTTGATTGCTTTATATTTGCAAAGGGCTCCTTAAAAAGCAGCTTCTAACTTTTAAAAAAACACATCATAAATACTTGACGGTTATTTAGAAAGAAACGTCAAGTATAAATTTACTTGATAGTTATTTTGAAATAACCATCAAATATGTACGCATACTTGACGGTTATTATGAAATAACCATCAAGTATTTGGCACACAGAATTTGCAAAAACATATTTGATACTTGTTATAAAATAACCATTAAATATTACTAAATATTTGATGGTTATTTTAAATAATCATCAAGTATATCGCTGCAGTATATGCAAACGTTTAAGTGATTACTTGACGGTTATTTTGAAATAACCGTCAAGTAATCTCTAAAATATTTGATGATTTTTAACCGTCAAATAAATATATGACGCCCTATTACTTGACAGTTAAAAACCGTCAAATAATTTTTAAAATAACCGTCAAGTAAGGGGGTATTTTGTAGTAGTGTGTTAATCAAATTAATTAAAGATAATTAAGTAAGATTAGTGTGGTGTGTAGACAAAGAGGACTAGTTAGTGTTTTTAACCCTAGATGTGGGTCTGGAGCTAAGTCAAGTCACTCGAACCTTAAAGTAAGATAAAAATAAGGAGAGTGGCTCCATCCCATATGCCACAATGCATGCACAAGATGCCATAATGCATGAGTTACAGAAATGAGAAGGCACTCTTTGTGCCACATACCGTGGCGTGTAGGGACACTATAGCGCATGAGCAAAATTCTTTAGTAATAAGTCACGAATTAGACAAAAAATAGAGAGAGAACAGAAGTTTAAACAAGAAGGGAAAGAAGAATTCCAAGGACTTTACTAGAGCTTAAAGATTTAAAGCTTTAGGAACATTTTAGAGCTTTCAATCACTTAAGGTAAGTTTCTCAAGCCTCATCTTCCTTCCTATTCCTCTTTTTAACAGATTTAAGAGTTAGGACTTAATGTAAAAGTGATTTTTAAACTTTTAAGGCTATAGGTCCAAACTTGTTGACTTAAATAGAGTTAATAAGAGTTATTTAGGTTATTTATACCTAACATTTATGATTATAAGCATCCTTGAGCTTGGGCTCATAATGGTGGACCAAAATGTGAATTTGGAGAGTCATAAATGTGTTTATTGGAGGATGATGACAACTATTAATTGTCCTAAAAGGGTTCAATGGGTTTGGTTAGAGTTGTAGAGAGTCAATATACCTAATGGTTATGAGTATTAATGAATAATGGAGAAATTAGGGTTGGTCAAGTATTGATTTTGAGTATGGAAGTACACCTATGACATGATTAACTACGGTTGGCATGATTGATTGTAAAGAACTCATTTTGCGCACCATTTTAGACTTGTATCAAACTTTAGAAGTATCTATTGAGGGGTAAATATTTGATCACTCAAAGGTTTGAGATAATCGAGGAAATCTACTTCATGTAATTGTGTGTTAATTGATTTAAAGTGCTATGTAACATGTTTTATATAATACAATTAAGGCTATGATGATCTTATAAATTATGATATGATGGTAAAATGAACAAAATCACATGTTGTATCATGATAATGATGATGATTGTGATATAAAAATGAGAAAATGTGTAATGGTATGTGTGTATGGAGGAATACTGATATGTGAAAGTATATGTTGATTATGTTGATAAAATGGTATGGATCTGTATACTATGCTCATATGTTATAGCCTGATGAACATCCATAAATGAGCTTGCTATTATGAATTGCGAACATGTGAATATGTGAACATGAGTGATTGTATGATCATATTGGCTAGAGTTCACTTAGAGAGAGGAGTAGTGGCATTGGTTTCTTAGTTAGAATCGAAAGCTAGCCTAGCTACCTACTGTTAAAATTAAGAAGTAGCCACTATCCTATTGCTTGTCGAGGGATTATCCCATTATTTGTCGAGAGACTCAAACCTAGCTATCTCCACCTGTTTATTCAAGAGATTAGCTTAGGGTTTACAACATCTTAGAGATTAGAGAGTATTAGGACAAGGCATGGTCCAAGAGTGAAAGTAGTAAACTTGGCTAGGTTCTTTCTCATAATTCGTGAGCTTAGGTAGTCTATTTACACAGACAATGCTTTATTTAATTTATAGCCCATGGTTTCAGTTGGGAGGTATAAGGAAGATATAAAGTTGATTTGATCATGCATATTATCCAACATGTCATATGGTTGTTAAGTTTGTGGCAAGTCATGGTATTTAAGTTGGCCATTGTTATATGGTTGTTATTATTGTGGCAATGTGCATTGTATATTTGATTTGGCTATTGTCACATGGTTGTTAGTATTGTAGCAATATGCCTTATGATTTGAATTGTGAAAAGAAGATATTATAATGATTTACATGAAAAGACTTGAGATATTTGTGAAATTATAAGATATGTGATTGTAATAACCCAAAGTTTTAAGTAAAAGCAAGAACTTATTATAATGTAATTTTTATACATTTTTATTAATTTTTAAATACTAGAATACCCTCTTCCTATCAACTATTTTTTTTCCTTCTTTTCTTCTCTCTTCTTTCGATTTATGTGCATGTTTCGGATAGTGGAGAGAGTTTAAGGATTTTGTGCTAAAAGCATTTGAACCCTACCTCTAATCTATTTTTCTACTTCTTAGTACCTTTATCGAAGGTTGCAATAGTCAGAATCATTCTCTCCATCATTCTTCTTCCCCTATTTCTTCTCTGGTGAGCTGCTATATTGGTTGCTGTCATTAATCTTTGTTTTCCCTCTGCTTTGCATTGCAAGCCATCTTCTTTCTTATTTAAACCGCAATGTTTATTTTCTCTCAGCTCCTACTCTTCTGTTGTTGTCACTACAAATTGAGGATGGTCGAAAAACTTTAATTTTGCAAGTCCTTTATTCATGCAATATTGTACATGTTGAAGAAATGCTAGTGGTAGTACCGGTGTTACTAATAATAGCACCAGTGCTAGAGAGATAAAGAAGCTCTTATAGAGAAGTTTGGCACGGGTGTTACTCTAATAGTACTGATGTTAAGCTTCTTCATAAATGATGAATATTTTTAACAATTTTGAATGAATAAAGATCACTATTTAAGAACCAACTTAACAAAGGTGTTAGAAAATGTAACACTAGAGATAGATATTCAACACTTAGTCCCTGTGAGAGAAGTTGAGAAGTAATACTGATGCTATACTACTAGCATAGGTGTTCATGAAGTCATAAGCTATCTAACACTGTTGATAGCACAAATGTTAACTTATCTCAAAGAAAAAGGACCAAGACACATGATAAGTGCAGTACCGATGTTACATAAAAAGTATAAATGCTAATAATCAGCTGAGATAAGATCAATTTGAACAAACACCAAGGGTAACATCGGTGTTGGAAACATCTAGTACTAGTGTTGTTTAGAGCTCAAAATAAGAATGAAGAAAAGAGATGATGGAACATAATAAGCAGCATCGGTGCTCAGGAATAGTACCGATGCTAAAGATACTTAGTTAAAATAAGTTCCAAAAAAAGATTTTCAACATTAGGTGTAGCTAGAAATCTCTAGCATAAGGATCATAATTAAATCAAATACTTAACTAAGGTAGAATTACTTTTAAAGAATAGAATTTATGCTACATGGATAAGCTATTACTTAAGTCAGTTTATTTTAATGTTTAGCCAATTTGATTTTTTAGTTAAAATTAGATAACCTATAAAACATAATATTCTCTTTATTTTATAATCATCAAAACCAGTGTTCAACAAATATTAGTTTTGTTTACTTAATCTTAAGCTTAATTATTTGTCTACTTAATGCTTGGCTATGATTAAGTAGGAATTTAGAGGTTTGGGTTTTGCCTTAGAAAAGAAAAATCTAAATTAGACTATTAGATTGAATATGTGCATAATTACTTGTTTACTTAATCTTGAGTGTCCAAGAAAAATGCCCGCATTTAATTTAAGATCAAATTTTCCTAGATTCTCCTTGTTGTTGTGAATGAAAACTTTGCTACCAAACACATGGAGATGAGATATGTTTAGCTTTCTTCCATTGTAGAGTTTATATGGTTTCTTGTTGATTTTAAGCCTTCTGTAAACTTTTTTGATGATGTAGTAGGAAATGCTCATAGCATCAATCTAGAACACCTATGACATGCCATTGTCACTAAGCCTGGCTCTAGCCATTTCAGTGAGCACTCTATTCTTCCTTTTCACCATTCCATTTTATTAAGGAGTTATTGGTGTAGAGAAATTGTGATTGATTCCATTTCCATCACAAAAGTCCATGAAGTTACTATTTTAAAATTTTCCTCCATGATCAGACTTGATGGACATTATAGAAATACCTTTCTCATTTTAGACCTTTTTTTGGCAAATGTACTAAAAGCATAAAAAGCTTCTTCTTTAGGACTAAGAAAATAAGTCCCAAGTAAATTTGGAGTAATGATCAACAATAATTAAAGTGTATAAATTTCTACCAAAACTTTTTACTCTTGAAGGACCCACCAAATCCATATGCAAGAGCTGAAAGGGTTTTTTTAGAAGAGATAAAATCTTTTGACTTAAAAGATGATTTAGTTTGTTTTTCAAATTGACAAGCTTGGCATACTTTTTCTTTATCAAAACTTAAGGGTGGTGGACTAGTGACCAAATCTTTTTGCAAGAGTTTTTTAATTTACCTCTTATTCACATGAGTCAAGTGTCTATGCCATAAATAACTTTCCTCACATTTACTTAGAAAACATTTTTTGTGAAAAAGGTTGACATTCTAAATCAACAATATAATAGTTACTATCCTTATCAGCATGAAGAAGTATCTTTCTATCAACTTTGGATTGGACAATGTATTTTTTTGAGTAAAAAATGACTTTGTTTCCTTTGCTTAGCTCTGAATTATGTTGATGAGATTGTGCAAGAGACCTTTGACATACAACACATCTTCAATGCTTACTTCTTTTCCTCTTTCTATTTTTTCAATCCTATCAATATGACCTTTTTGATCACATCCAAAGTTACCGCCATCTCTCTCAAGCAGTTCAATAAATTGGTTTAAATCTCCAGTCATGTGCCTGAAGCACACATTGTCTATGTACCATTTCTTTTTCTTAGAGACAGTGAGGTATACCTATAAGTAAAAATTATTTCACTTTGGGTGCCCACTTCTTAATGGGTCCTTTCTTGTTAGTTAGCTTCTTATGAACATTGTAATTTTTAAGAACCTATTTCAAGGCACTTCTAATGTCATTCTTCCTATGAAGGCAAGACTTGATATGATGTCCTTTCTTATCACAATATGAATAAGTAATAAATGGACTAGAAGAATTTACAAAATATTTTAAATAACTATGATAGTATCTAGTTAACTTTTTTGGCTTTTTCTAAAAAGTGTTAATAGTAGGATTATATCTAATTTCTAATCTATCAGAGATACACCTTTGTGAGTAGCTAAGTTCACTCAGAGCATCTCAATACTCTAAGTGAACTTAGCTAAATCCTTTTTTAGAATGTCATTATGAGATTGTAAAGATATGCAATTAGCACACAACTCAGACTCATCTTGAATATAGTTTTCCTTTTCAAAAGAGGTTTACAACTTATCTTCTAATGTATAAATTTTCTTTTTAACATGTAAAAGTTGTTTATATTGTTCCCTAAATAAGTAGAACAACTCATTATATTTATCTTGTAAAAGATTAAAGTTTACCTCATCTGATTGTGGTTCAATTAGATCTACTTCTTGTACTACCAAGCATAGACTTGTTATCTCTTCCTCTTCTTCATCATGTGAAGAATTATCTCCCTACGTAACAAAGGCTTTCTTTTTCTTTTGGGACTTCTCCTTTTTCTTATTTCTTTTTCCATTACGGATAATCCTATTTGATATGTCTTGGCTTCTTGCATTCATAACATGTCAGCAGCTCTTTTTGATCTTCTTGTTGCTTGAGGATTTTTTCTAAAGTTCTTCCTTCCTCGATAGAACTTTTTGAATCATCTAATTATCATCTTAAATTCTTCATCCTCATCAGACTCTGCTTCTGATTCATCTTCTTCAATTTTTAGGGCAATACCTTTCTTCTTCTTGTCCATATCTTTTTTGTATTGTATTAGAGTTCATTCATGCTCTTCAAGACTTTTGAAAAGTGCTGCTACTAAACTCATAGAGACACCTTGTGCCTCAATAATAGTAGTAATCTTGGGTTGCCATTCCATTAGGAGACTCTTGAGATTTTTTTTTTTACTTGCTTAACTTGAGTATAAGTCTTACCCAAGTTTATTAGATGATTGATAATGTGAGTAAATCAAACATACATATCTTTGATCACTTCACCATCCTTTTTCTTAAATGTCTCATATTCATAAACGAGACTACTTTTCCTATTTTCCTTAACACTGTCAGTACCTTCATAGGCTTTCCTCAAGGCATCCCACATTTCTTTGGCAAAGGTATAGTGAGTGACACAATAATACTCCATTCTATTGAGAGCACAGGCAATCGTGAGTTTTGCCTTAACATTGAGATTCAATCTTCTCTTATCTTTGTCATCCCATTCTTCCTTTATTTTTTGTCTCATTAGACTATCATCTTTAAGAATTATGGGAACATATAGACCTCTAGTAACGATAATTTTCTCCATTAAATGTTGAAGGTCTTATTGTTAACATTACTTCTCCTGAGTTATTATCTGCAAAATTAGCCATTAGTATGATCTTTTTACTCAGATGATTAAGTTAAGAACGAGCAACCAAGCTCTAATAACAATTGTAAATGATCCCAAGAGGGGTGAATTAGGCTAATTAAAAATTTAAATAAACTTTACAAAAATAATTAGAATGAAGTAGGAATGAAATCACCAATCATGAGGGATAGGAAAGATGAGCTTGGCACAGATGATTTATCCTAGTTCAACTCCTACCACTTGAGTCTATATCCAATCCTTAGGAACCTTCATAGATTTCTAACTATATTATCAAGATTAATTTGGGCTCTTAGTTGCCTTAATATATCAATAAACTTCTTAATAAGTCTAAATCTCTCCCCCTTATAAAGGTAATTACAATTCCTCGTAAACTCCCCAAGCTTAAGTTTCTCTATTTTGAAGATTGCTTGCATTTTTGTCTGTGTTTTCTTTGTGTATTCCTAAATATCCTAGCTTGTTTGAGTTTTCCAATAGTGAGGTAATGGAATAGTGCTTTACAATGGAGACTTCCTTTATGCAATGTGCTAGCTAAAAACATTAAATGCTCTAACAAAAGTAGGTGAAGTTTATATGCTGGTGTAGTAGAATAACATTGGTGTTAAGAACTAGAAACAAGACAAAATGAATCTAATCAAGGCAATAATTGTGTTTAAATATACTTTAGTATGGTATAGTAAGAACACAATTGATTGCAGATGAAAAGAATAGCTAAGGAATGAGTTTCAAAAAGATTAAAATAAAAAACGTAAAATAGAGCACAAAAGAGCAAGGTAGTACCGATGTTACTAATGATAGCACAGGTGCTATAGAGATGAAAAAGCTCATAGAGAGAAGTTTTGCATAGATGTTGCTCTAATAGTACCAATGTTAAGCTTCTTCATAAATGATGAAGATTTTTAACAATTTTGAATAAATAAATATCATCATTTAAGAACCATCTTAGCACAGGTGTTAGAGAATGTAACACTGGAGATAGATATTTAACACTTAATCCCTATGAGAGAGAGAGAGAGATAGTTGAGAAGTAGTACCGAAGCTATGCTACTAGTATAGGTGTTCACGAAGTTATAAGCAATCCAACACCATTGCTACTTGATAGCACAGGTGTTAACTTATCTCAGAGAAAAAGGACTAAGACACAAGATAGGTGCAATATTGATGTTATATAAAAGGTACAAGTGCTAAGCAAGGATAATCAGACAAGATAAGATCAATTTAAACAAACACCAAGGGTAACATCGGTGTTAGAAACTATTGGATAGGGAGGTGCAGCGGAAGATTAAATTTTTAAAGTCCCTATCTTGATAAAGACCGAACAAACTCGTTTAAGTTAAGGTGGATATAAGAGTTACCTTTTAACTCTTTGAACTTCGTGCATTCTCTTCAAGAGTTTGGATCTCAGGAGCTGACAATATAGATCTGCTCCTTCTACCGATATCCACATGAACAGCTTTCTAATTCAAACAGCATGCTAGCGCTCTCAACGTCCGTTCTTCTTTGAACGTTATTTTTCCTTTCTATAGGTTATTTTGTGGCTCTCAAAGTATTTTACCATCAAAACTTTCTAACTCTCTTCCTTCATAAAGGACGTCTCCATTTGTATATAGTATATAGATAAGAATTTTTATCTTTCACTTAAAAAGCACACGAAAATATAATTAAATTTATCTCATAAATTTAATTTATGATATCATATCTAATTCAAATTTATTTTATAAATTTAAATTATAAAACTGATATGATATTCTCTCATATCATGTTAGTTATTAAATTTAATCTATCATAAAATTAAATTTAAAACTAACATAACATAACATAACATTATATAATATATATCACATATACATATTATATTATATATACACGAATATATATACATATATATTATGAAAATATATATATATTATATTATATATATTTAATTTTATATATCATATACATATATCATATATATATGATATATGATATATATACACACATATGTATATATATATAATTATATTTTAAATTTTATATTTCATATAAATATATATATATATAAATATTTATCAAAAAATATTCAAATATATATATATATATATTTGATGATTAATATTTATCATAATTCGTTCATTTTGTATTCTCTATGGTTTTACTTGTTCTAAGAAATCTATTTCTAGGATTATTTTATATTGATTATTATTATCATCTATTACCCAGAATTTTATAGTTAACACATCTTTTTCATTTATTTCTTATTGAAGATATTGTTCTATTTCCTTCATTTATTACTTCAAGATTATTATTTGTTAATCCTAATTGTATTATACTTTTTTGCTCTTTTGGGTGTACTAAGGCCAATACATCTATCCAATTAGCATCTTGTTTTACTTGTATAGCTATATAATTATTGTTTTCTATTGGTGTCTCAGGTCTTATTGATTCTAAGTTTGAAGTTATTAGTCTTTCAATTTTAGATTTTAACAATAATATTTCTTGTTTAGATAATCCTCTACTTATACTAGGTCTTAGTTCAAAACTAAAACTTCTTCTAGTATTAGATTGATTTATATTAATATATATTGCTGGAGTACAATTATTAGTAAAAGCTTATTTTCAAGAAGGAAAACACTCACCAATAGAATTATTAATAACTGATGAAAAAATAATAAACAGTGTTAAAGATAGTATTTTAGGAATATTAACTGGAAATTTAATATATTAAAAACTAAAATTTACAGTAAACACTAACTTTTGTATTTCAAGAGCTGATAAAAAAATGAATAAAACCTTGTTAATATATCATAAATTAGGAGGAATAAAATTGTTACCAGGATAAAAAAAACAATAAGTATAACTACTATAATAGGATTAGTATTTACAAATAAACATATGATAATCAACAAATAGATAAAACTATATTACAACAAATAATTGCAGAATCTATTAGGTTTGAAACAATAGAATTTCTAAATAAACTAGAAGTCGATAGAAATCATATAGAGTACTGTTATTGTCTATATTTAAGCATTGCAATTATAGGAGCATTAGAAAATTTTTCATAATGAATATTATAAAAAAATTAAACCAAAAATGTATGAAGTAGAATAAAATAAAATTTCAAAAATTTCTTACATACTAGTAAAAAATTTATCATGTATTTTAGTACATTTCTTATTAGGAGAAGAAGGAGGTAATCAAGCAAATTGAAGTAATAGAAGAATGGGAAAAAGTGACATTAATAGCTTTAATAGGAAAAAATATACATGTAAACACTGTAAATATGTTAATAGAAGCAACACTTTTAGAAAATGTAAAAATTGGTGGAATAAAAAACCTGAAGAATATAGAGAAAAATTTAAAAGACTAAATAAAAGTTATCATAGTAAAAGAGAATTATTTGGAATAGAATTACAAGAACATATTAGTAAGAAAATATTGGTTTTTGAGGAGATTAAAAATAAAAAAAAACTTCAATCACTTTTAGGATTAGTAAATCAAACTAGAAACTAAAAATTTATGTTAAAATGAATTAGAAAACCAATTAATATTTTTTAAAATACTATCTTCAACACTACTTATTATTCTTCCATCAGTTATTAATAATTCTATTAGTGAATTTCTTCCTTCTTGAAAATAAGCTTTTACTAATAATTATACTCTAGCAATATATATTTCTATTACTTCATCTTTAAATGATAATTTATTAATGTTAGCATCTATTAAAGCTTTACTTATTAAAAGTATTCTCAATACTCCTTCAGTTAATGTTGATTTTATAGGGTGTTTCTTTTCTAATACTACACATGCATATTTTTTTTGTTTTTTAGATTTCACAAGTTTTCTAACTTTATTTATAAAACTTTCATTTTTAATTCTTCAGGTTTTAAATTTAATTTTGAATCTGGGTCATAGCAAAACATGAAAGGTTCTCAATCCTCTTTCATACTGAGATTAATAAGCTGGCAGTCTCAAAAGCCAAGCTATAGACCTTTCACAGAACTACTTCCTTCATACCAGCATAGCACAGCCTTCCTTTATAGGATCATTATGAAAATCCAAAACTTTTGTTAAGCATTAGATAATAATCCCCCCTTAATCCCTAAAAATGAAATTACTCAACCATACCTTTTAATTTTTAATACTTGCAAAGGAGGAAATAATTAAATAGAATACTTTTATTGATAGTAAGAGGGCAAGGTTACAAGGAGGCAGAGAACTCAAGTGCTCAAGAAAGCTTTAAGGTTCTCAGCTGTGTGTTGCTTCAGAGATTATATGGCTTTATATAGAGTTAGTATTTCAACCCTGATTACATTACCTTGGTTAATTTTAACTCTAATAATTACAAGAAAACAAAACTATTTTTGACAAAATGAAAAAGCTAGACTTAGATTTCTTAATCTTTTTGATAAAATGAAAAGTTAAAGTAATTATTACAAGAGACAATATAGGTTTAGGCTTCTTTTTAGCTCTTAGTCTTTTTGACTTTCTCTTCTTCCATCTTCTTCAGTCTTGTTTTACTTGTCGACTTATCAGCAGACTAATCCATAATACTCATGTTGATAGAAGGGTCTTCATAATCTTTATCAGTTTCTCTTTTTTCATCACAATATTTGCATTTATGGATAGCATACTCTGACAATACTTGGCATATTTTCTTCTTTGTCTCTTCATCATTATCTATCAAATTATTTCTTAATCTTTAGTACCAATTATTGAAGCTTCTTGAATTTCTACTATTTCTTCTTACTAAGAAGATACATGTCGGTGGGCCAGTGAAGTATGTCCACTATTCTTCTTCTGCTATAGTGGTCCTATTGAGCTCCTGGAAAATTATATGTACTTCTTGGGCTCTGATAATGGAGATCTTGTATCTGAGATTTTCATTATTAATAATATCTTCTTTTTCTTCTTGCTCATACTTAAATGGTCTTCTTGTTGTCCTGAACTTAATTAGACTAATTGAAGGATAGAATTTGTCAGGAGTTATTTTTGTTATAATTGAGTAACACCGAATAAAGACTCGGTATTGGGTTACTATTCCAAAATAATGTTTAGCGACTTCCTTGATGGATTCAAGAAGTTTAGATATTTCAAACATATCATTAGATGGATATATAGAGTGAATAAGGCCATAACTATATAAGTTTTTTACAAGATCAGGGTTAGTGTTTGGATAAACAATGACTTTGCTGAAGGAATAATGAAAACATATTTAATGTTACTAGTATTAGGAAGGGCAAAATGGTTTGTCTTATTAATGAGAAGTTTTAAATAATTTTATTGGTCTAAGGTCTTAAAGGATGGTGAAATTATTGGGCTTGGACTTCTTGTCCTAGATGAGGTAGAATTGGATACACTATTTTAAGGTGTTCTTGTCACTATTTGGGCTTTAGACTTTTGGGCTTCCTTTACTATTTTAGTGAAAGGAATTATTGGACCGATTTTTTCTGGACATGAGGCTGGAATAATGATTCAGGAGTTTGAGTAGATGACTCAATTACTTGTTTTACTTGTCTTTCAGGGGATTGGGATAGATTTCTCTAAGTCCTTCACTTTACTTGTCAAAATATTCACCTCATTTCTGAGATGAGCTACTGATTCAGATAATGATTGCATACTGTTGTTTAGTTGTCTAACAAGAAGGGTCATATTCATCTCCAGAATATTTGCCTTCATGATTACTTGATCTAGTGGGGTCATTATTGGTCTTCTAAGTAAACCACCACCACTACTTGTCATCATATTGGTCTCTCTTCTATTTGACTCCATCTAGGTAAATAATCAACGACAAGATTATTTTTTTCCTTTAATATATTCAATTTCATAATCATAATAAGATATATCAGATTGCCATTTAATTAACATCTTATTACATAACTGAGTTGTCTTTATTCCTTTATTTAACTAATGTTTTACTTGAGTATTATCAGTTCTTATAATGAATCTAGTATTAACAATAAATAATTCAAACTTTTGTACAGCTTTTACTATTACTAAAAACTCTTTCCAATTAGAATGATATCTAGTTTGAGAATTATTAAATTTTTCACTTGCATATCTAGTTATTACTTCTTCTTCCTTTTCATTAATGTGATATAAAGCTGCTCCCCAATAATTTTTATTAGCATCTGTATATATTATCCATATTACATTATTATTTATTAGAATAGTTAATTTTGGTAGATTTTGACATAAATTTTTTATCTGGTTCACTATTTTTTCTTTTTCTTTATCCCATATTCATATTGTCTTTTCTCCAGCTAATTTACTTACTTTTGCTGTTAATTTTGATAAGTTTGGAATATAGTTTCTAGCCTGATTTACTAATCCTAAAAATGATTGAAGTTTTTTTTATTTTTAATCTCCTCAAATTCTAACATTTTCTTACTAATATGTTCTTGTAATTCTATTTCATTATTGGTGATGTATTGTCCTAAAAATTTTATTCTTTCTTTTCTTAATTCAGCTTTCTTAGGTGATATATTTAATCTTTTTTCTTCTATAAGATCTATAAATTATTCTAAATGTTTTTCATGTTCTTCTTTATCCTTTGAGAATATCAAAATATCATCTATATATATCACAGCAAAATCTTTTATTGGTAATAATAATTTTGTTAAATATTCTTGAAATATACTAGGGCTATTATAAAATCCCATAGGTAATACATTCCATTCATACAATCCTTCAGATGTACTAAAAGTAATATATTTTTTACTTTCTTCTTCTAATTTTATTTGAAAAAATCTAGATTTACAATCAAACTTACTGAATATATTTTTTCCTCTTATTAGATTAAATAACAAATTTATTTTTGGTATTAGATATCTATTTCTTATTGCTAATTCATTCAATTTTTTATAATTTATCACTAATCTTGATTTTTCTCTTTTTTTTCACTATGTTTTACTACAATCGTAACAGGTGATGAATATTCAAATTTACTTTCTCTTATTAAATCATATTATTTCATTTTATTAATATGCATTATGAATTATTTTTTATTATTTTCTATTCATGGGTAAGGTTTACAGTTTATTTCTTTACTATAATCTTTTAATTCTATTTTTGCTAAAAGTTTAGATTTTTTTCAATGAACGAAAGGATTATCACTATAATTTTTTAATAATCTTTGTTCAATTGTTTTAATTTCTTTTGTAGTATTTAACATTTTTATTGAATTTATAACTTCATTACTATATAAAAGTTTTTTATTTTGTAGAAATTGCACTTCATATTCTTCTGTTTTCTTTTGAAATTTTTTATCTCTTCTACTATAGATTTAGTTACTCTTACCCTCCATGCTTGGTGTTTACAAGGTGTTGTTAATATTATTGCTTTTTCAAACATATGTAAAGGATAATATTATTCAATAAAATCTATTCCTAATATCACATCACATGAATTATCATTATATTGATTTAATTTTCTTATTTTTAATTCATATTCTCCTATTTGTACCATAATTTCTCTTGCTTCTAATTCAATACAATTAATTTCTTATCCTACCCCTTGCATTCTTAATACTTTATTTTTCTTTTTCCATAATTCATTTGGTAATACATTTTCTTTTGCTACTGAAATATTTACTCCTGTATCAACTAAAGCATGATATTTTTTAGATCTATATTTTTGATAATTAAATTTTATCAATATGTAATATAATTTTTTCATATCAATTTTATCTTTTGGATTACTATTATTTGATGATTAATACTTATCATAATTATTTTATTTTGTATTCTCCATGGTTTTACTTGTTCTAAGAAATCTATTCCTAGGATTATTTTACATTGTAGAATAATGAAATATTTAGGAATAAACCCTCATAATAAATTAGAAGATGAATGGTCACAAATAAATATGATGAGAATAGTTGAAGATGAGGAAATTATAAATGAAAAAAAAAATAAGAAAACAAGATATGCATGAAAATATAAGACAAACAAGAATAGAAACAGAAAAAATAAAAAAAGGACAAGAGATAATGAATAATAATCTATGGTTTATACATGCAAAAATAGAAAAATTAAAATTACAGATATTTGATAGAGAAAATGGAATAAACTATTCAAAGAAAAAGGATAAAGAAATAAAACAAAGACTAAAAGAAGAAATAGATTCCTAATTTTAAACACTTAATAAGACCCAAAATTCATAATTTATTTGTTATCTAGAATCAATATGTTACATCTTCCAGTTAAAAATATAAGACATTTTAACTGAACCTCGCTCTCTAATAAAATAGTTAACTGTTTTCAAACTAACATTATATTTTCATATTTACCTCTATTTAATAAGATATTTCATTTTAAAATTAATATAAAATGATTTATTTGTTATGAGGATTTTTGAAAAAAGCATATTAAGTACACATTGAAGCACTAAAAACATTTTATATTTTTTAACATCCAATCTTTTAAAAAATATTTTACATTTTTAAAAAAGTTAATGAGCATCCAAGATACTAAACTATTACCTTAATAATATTATGGACTCTGAACTTCTAAAATGTGTAAAAAATTTCCTTAACTTCTAATTTTGAGTGCCTAAAATCTTGTCATTAAATTGAGAAAAAAACTATTATTATTTTTAAAGGTTAAGATGAATGCTAATCAGCACACAACTAGGTCCTGCAACTACAAAAGTAACAGTTATTTTTTCTAACTTAACGAGAATTCTTGCACATTTTAAAAGTTTAAAATTTAAAATACTATTTATGTAATAGTTTAAAGTTTAGACTGTTTGTTTACCCTTTTGGAAAAGAAAGAGTATTGTACGAATCTAAATTCAATTTAATTATACGTGTAATAATTAACATACATACATACATACCTATATATATATTTCAAAGAAATATTTCATAATTAGCTTGGTCAATGAAATAATATATTGTTGGTCAACATATATAGTGTCGAGCCTTAAAAAATAATATTTTTTAATGTTCAGGCCTTTCATATTTTTATTATTTTGAATCAATAAAATATCTCAAAGTAATATTTAAAATATATTTTAATATTAAATTTTATATTTTAGGACCCAATTATTTTTTTTTAATTTTTGAGTCCTATATATCATTTGAGTATTCAAAAAATATATTTTATTTTTTAAAAAATAAAATAATTAATTTTAAAATAAATATTTAATTAAAAATAATTTTAAAAATAAAATTTAGGTATGTATAAATTCCTGACTCTATTATTAGATAAACATAATAAATAGAATAATATTCTTAAATAATTATTTAGTTATCATCCATGTCAAATTTAATTAAAAATTAAAAGTAAACTAGAGTAAATATCACTTGTACGTAGGGGTAAAACAATATAAAAAGTTAAAAAAATAATTTTAAAAAAATAATATTTTACTCATAATTAAATAATTGTGTTTTATGTAACATAATGATGATTATTTTTCTCATATTCTTAAAAATAAAAAGTACAGGTTTACCCAAAAGTTTTTAAAAATTTTGAACAATTCAGGCTAATGATTTTAAGTTAGTAATCTAACCATAATTAAATTAAGATCAATTTGATCATAATTTAAATATATAAAATATTTATATATGACCATAATAAAAACATTATTTAAACAACTACTCTCTCCGTTTAAAAATGTAAGGCATTTTTAATCAAATCGCATCCCCCAACAAAGTAATTACTTACTTTTAAACTAATCTTATCTTTTTATATTTATCCCTATTAAATAACATACAATAAATATGAAATCATTATCAATAGGGGCACTTTTAAAAAAAAGGCAATGATTATACCTCGAAAGATTAAAAATATCTTATATTTTTAAATATTTAACTCCTTAAAAAATACCTTACATTTTTTAATAGAGGGAGTAAGACATTATTTATAAGTAAATAAAATATTCATAAATAAATTACACATAATACAGCAAAATGGTAATAGAGTTATTTAAGTGCAAAGTTGATAAGTTATTATTTTTTATTTTATTATTTTAAATTTAAAATAATAGTTATGCTTAACATAATTATTTTAAAATAAAAATTGATTCCTAAAATAAAGAAAAATATTTTTAAAAAGTTTTGGGTATTCAGGCAAAACCGAAGCTTGAAGCTGTAGGGGTTAGGCTTAACTATATAGGCTTTTTAAAAATGATAGAATACGTTAAATTTGATTTGAATAAATCAGCCTGAATTGAGCCCGACTCAAATAAGCCCAATCCTCCTGAATTATTGGCTCTAAGTCTTAATGTTGCTTCATATTTCAAAAAACATATCCTACGTTGAAACTATGCAAGTTTTATTCTTGAGAGAATCAATCACAGTTGAATTTCAGACCATTAACTTACAATTGATTTTTGATAAAAAAAATTTCAAAATAAATTAAAAAATATTAATTCAAGTAGTTACAAATATGAGAGTTTAAATTATAAATAAATATTTTTATATTAAATATAGGTATTAAATTTTAAGAAGAATTTCTATTTTATAACTATTTAAATTAATACTTATAAATTATTTTTTATGACCCTAATTATTATTAATTTAATTTTTTAAAACTTAACTATCATTCGCCCTTTATCTTTTTAAATAATTAAACTCTATATATATAGTATTAAATAATAAAGGAGAGGTTCAACAACGGCTAGGACGAAGGATCATGCCACGCTAGCTAATGATAATGTATGATATGATTGCTTGTCAGTGAAGCAGAGGCTCACATGTCCGAAATCAGATTATTATAATGAGACAATATTGGGTACATACGTACATAGCGTGAAGGGATCGGATATCAAAAAGAAGCAAGTTCCAACAATCGTAATTCATATTCGTCGTATTATATATATACTGTATATCGAATAAAGAGACGACTCTTTCTTGCTTCATATTTCTTTAACTCTTTCTTTCTTTACAACTCAACGCTGTTTTTATATAAGAGACTGATACAAATAAATAGAAGCATATGAAGGTCATTTCATTTACTTATGCACATTTTAGTTCTGTTTATCTCCTTATAATGCTATGCATATAAATTGTTTACGGTTGGTTCTTTCTTAGAAGTATTTCCGGGGGAATTATAAGCACCTTAAAGAAAATTGTGGAGCAGAAATAAAACATATAAACTTTCAAATTAAACCGGTATATTATATTATTGCCCTTTTCTAACAATTAACATTTTAAGTTAGTTGTTAGATGAAAAATCACAAATGCAATTTAATACAACGGTTTGACTTAAAACATGTGATTTTCAATTTAATAAAACTGGTCAACCAAGTATTATGTAATTAAGCTTCAAAGAAAGGAAGGTTGCGTTGTGGTTGTATCTACCACTACTTTATATGATATATATATATATATATATATATTTATAGTTGGCGATAGAATAAAAATAGTTAAGTTGACGCTATATATATATATATATATTTATTTATTTATTTATTGATGAAGAATAAAATAACGTTTGGCCAGACTTTTTTTTGGCCGATCTGTCCACACTTGAACTAATAAGAAATTCATATACCACGAAAACAAGGCATATTAAACCCACAATAAATAATATTTATATACTGAAATTTTTTGAAAATGTTTGGTTATTGTAGTGTAAAAAATTAAATATGATAATAAAATTCGTATTTAGAGAGATGGATTATCCATATGTGCCTAAAATATAACATAAGATTCAACTCAACTGTAATTAACTTAAAATTATATTACAGAATTTGTCTTGAAAAAAGTTAAAAATCGTTATATATACATTATGGACGTAATGTCTATTACTCCTCATTATCATGCGTGGGACTTAGTTTGATGGAAAGGGGAAAAAATTGAAAATGAGGTGTTGTGTATATTGTTGTTAAACTCTTGAATTGACTCTCCAAATTTATCAATTTTATATTTTTAACCTATAAAATTATGTTAATTTACTCATAAACTCGAATTAAATATAAACTCAATTAACTTACAAGTTTATCATTTTGATATTTCTAACTTATAAAATTATGTTAGTTCACTTGTAAACTCAAAATATATGCAAAATTGATTAACCTTGCTAAACTTATTGATTTTTTGTCAAGTGTGTTAAGAATATAGTATAAAGAATTTGGTCATAAAAATGATAGGACCTGCTTAAAAGAAAAATAAAAGTCTAAAAGCAAAAACTAAAAATAAGTTATCCTATTTTAAAATTTTCACATTGAGTATAATAATTTATATTTAAAATATATTTAAATTAAATTATAATCAATTTTAATGGTTATTTATGAACAGAGCAAAACTCTTATAAATTTATGATTTAAATTTACAATTCAAATATACATTTTTATTATGAATTTGATTAATCTGATCTCATGAGTTTGACAGCCTTGGTTGTGAGTAATGTATAGTATGAATAGGACTTATAAGGTATTAAAATGATGAGACAGCGGAAATCAAATCAAACTCCTATGAAACCGTGTAATTTTGAAACTTTGACTGACTAGTTATATAGAACCATTTTGGCACGTCATTCTTTTACGGATCAAATAAAATATTCAGATAGTTTAATCGCTTGGAAGAATAAATTAAAACGTAAGTATGCGTAAGCTTCAAACTAGTATATGTTTTAAAAATAAGAAGCAAGAACATTTATTGGATATACGTTGAATTTATCCTCTCCGTAGTTTGTGAGCAATCGACGTGTGTGCGCACATGCTCGCTAGCTAGTGGTGTGAGGGATTTTAATATATATGTTGAGGCAATCACGTTCTAAAGTATAAAATTTTGAACTTAATCTGTATTTAATTATATGTTTTGACTGATCATTAAATTGGACTGAGTTATCAATTCATAAATTAAGGCCCTGTTTGTTTGGGAGGAGGGGAGGAGCTCCTCTTCCCTCCCCTCATTTGGTTAGGAGGAGGAGAGCCTCTCCCCTCCCCTCCTCTCCCGTCCCTTGGTTAGGAGGAGGGGAGGAAAAAATTTTAAAATTTCTCTCCACTTCCCTCCAAAGCCTCCCCTTTAAATTGGGGGACCTCCCTCCCCTCTCCTCCCCCTCCCTTCCCTCCCCTCTCTTCTCCTTCCCTCCCCTCAAACCAAACACGCCTTAAGGGTTTGATTGGGTCGAATCATGATTGCATAAAAATATAATATCTAAATAAAAATATTTATCTAAAGGAAAATAAAATCTATATGTAAATTATCTATAAATTTATTTTTTAATTATCTTATAATTATAAGAATAATATTTGAGATTTATTTGGAACTACTTCATTTTACATATACATAATTAACATTTTATAAGATTTTCTTTGCAATTAAATGGCATTTAATATATAATATTGATATGAATTTAATATTAAAATCTTTTGCATTTCTGAAGAAATAAATATATTTTAATCTCTTTCCAGTTCAGACTCTTGCCACGTGTATATTATAATAGTATAATAATATTAAAATGGGAGAATCATATCCAACAACCCCTCAAACAAATTAATCACAAACAATTAAGGATCAATATGGATCGTTATTAAAATAAGCATGTGAACTTATTTTTTCTAAAATAAAATTTATTATTAATCCTTATTTGTGATTAAGTTGCTTGAGTGGTGATTCTCCCTGTTAAAACTAATGAGTGAGAAATGCTTTATTTTAAGCGTAAACCCTACATTTCTTCCGTCCTTCGTCTTGTTCTCCTCTTTCCTCCTCTTCTACCATCGCTGTTAGTGTAGCTGGCGTAGCATATATGGATTTTCATCTCATCTGAAAGCTTCAAGTTGAATCAAGTAGTTTTGTGATCCAAAAAGCATGTTTAAGATCATGGTCGATTGCTGCAAATTAAATATATTCTTTTCTTCTTTTTCTCAAATCTCTTCCATTCTTCCCATCTTCTCTCTCGTATCTTTCAATTGTCCCCCTTTCGCTAGTTTTTTTGACCCTCTTAACTTGTCCAACCAGTTGGTTTTCCTGGTTTTTAACTAGTTGACTTGTTTTTGATCCGTTCACACAACTCGCGGTTCAGTGGTGTCAACTAGACTGGACCACTAGTTGGTTCCCAGTTCATCTAGTTCAACTGGCTGGTTCAATCTATTTTTAAAACCTTCTGCTAACACATTGATCATTTTGCAGACACTTGTTAACAAATCTGCTCTCAAATATAATCTTACTAATAATTATTAATTAGTTATTTTAATTTAACATATTCAGAGGAACTCCCACAATACAATGTCGGTCAATAAAATTTGGTAGAGCTAATCATTATTTTATTGTAATTTAACTCTTATACACATGTAATCAAGAAAAAGTAATGTCAAATTGTGTCGAAAACCAGAGTGGCATAGGGCATGAGATCACCTTCGAAATGGCCTGATGATCTGTATTTGAATATTTAATTAGTATTAATTATACAAAATTAATCTTCGACCACGTGATTATTAATGCCAATGTCAATCTTTGCCTCCAAAAAATTAACGAGTTGATACCGAAACAATTATTTAATTTCCCAAGAGATCGATCAGTATTAGTGGTGGTCTTCACTACGATATCCGTAGGATAAATTAAAATTGCTAATATAAAAAGTCTTTAACCTTCAAGAATACAATTGCAAGCAAGAAAAGCTCAAGATCATGGCTTCTCTATCCCCTTTGCTCCTCTCTAATCGTCCCTTCTTCAGATACAACGATCCCAAAGCCATCAAATCAACAAGATTTCCAAACTATGCATCTAGAGTGACATGCAAAGCCATGAAGGATGAGAACAAATTTGACCCTAAAACCCTGAATCCTAACCTTGCAAGAAGAAACCTCCTCATAGGGGTAGGAGGTCTTTATGGTGCTACACTTCACCATAAGGACCCATTTTCCCTTGCCGCCCCGATCTCGCCACCAGACCTTACAGCATGCGGCCCGCCGGACCTCCCGTCCGGTGCTAAACCGACCAATTGCTGCCCTCCACTCTCCTCAAACATCATAGACTTCACTCCTCCACCAAACACTACCTTGAGAACCCGACCAGCTGCTCATTTAGTAGATTCTACGTACGTAGAAAACTACAAAGAAGCTGTCCGTCGCATGAAAGCTCTTCCACCGGACGATCCTCGGAGCTTCACTCAGCAAGCCAACATTCATTGCGCTTACTGTGACGGTTCTTATCACCAAGTAGGGTTTCCTGATCTGGACCTGCAAGTCCATAATTCTTGGCTCTTCTTTCCCTTCCATCGCTGGTACCTTTATTTCTACGAGAGAATATTGGCCAGCTTGATCAAAGATCGTGACCCAAATTTTGCTATGCCCTTTTGGAACTGGGACGTACCGGAGGGCATGCCGATTCCGAACATATATTCGGATTCTAAGTCGCCACTTTATGACGCTCTCAGAAACGCTAATCATCAGACGCCTAAACCTGTGGATCTTAATTTCAACGGCGTCGAAGACCAGGTATGAGTGTTTGTCTTACGGTGATTTTAAAATATAGTAATTGTTACTTGGTCCAACTTGGACAGACACGAAATCCAGTTATCTATTTTAAATAAACTTTAACGTGAATGTGTGTGTTTTATCATTTTTAAAAGACAGGTACTGAGTTGTAAAAAAATATGCATATATTACTATTAAAACTATATGTTTGTCAATTTATTATTTAAAATATGACAAAAATATGAAAATTGTACCATATATCAATTACATGTTGGGAGTGTCTTATAGCTAATTTGTGAGAAACAAAAAATTGAGTTTAAATTCCTAAAGTTGAAATATGTAAATTTCTGTGAAGTGTTCTTTTTTTTTAATATTTTTCTTTATTTTATAATTTTTTATCAAATATAAATTCTTCCATTTTTCTTTAAAAGATACATTTCACAGAAATTTATAAATCTCAACTTTAGAAAATTTAAATAATTTTATTCTTGAAATACTGAGACCTGTTATTAATATACTTTTTAAAGATGTAAAATAGTTCTTTTATTTCTAGTTTTAAAAGATAATAAAATGACATGAATTATTAAAAGCTACATGAAGTCAAATTATTCTTGCTCGACTTGTGTACAGTTCTCATCTTGCTCTGCACCCATTGATTATTATTAATATTATTGATATTTGGAATAAGATTTTTTAGCCAATGGATCTAAAAAATGAGATGTCATTTTATTAACCTGGAATTTCTATTATTATTACTAATTTAAAGATTAACGAGTTGACCTTAATTAAGAGTGTAGTCAATTTTAATATATAGCTCCAATGGCAAAGATAGATTCCACAGCGCTTTCGTCGAATGGTAGTTCATTACTGCTCTGTATATTGTGAAGCCCCTCTGCATTTATGACAGAAAACCTAATAAAATATTAGAATAATACAACAATAACAACAAGCCTTTATCCCACTAAGTGGGGTCGGCTATATGTATTGCAAGACGTCATTGTACTCTATTATTTATCAAGCTTTTAGAAATATTATTAATTAACAGAAATTAATAATATAATGATAAATTATTTTTCTAAAACAGAAATTAACATAGATATTATAAAATTTAAAAATAACTAACTAATAATTACTTTTTTATTATTGTAACCAAATATAAAATAATATCTACTTTTTATAAAAATCTTTATAAAATAAAAATTACTTATTTAATTAAACAAACGGCCCAATATATATACTGGTATTAATTGTTATCTGTTGATATTTAAATAGTTATTTAATTTTTATTAAAATATATAATTTAATTATAAGTCTTTGTTCTGTACTTCTGTTTGATTTTAAATTCTAGACTATAATTTATCACTTTTACATTGTCGTTGATAACTAAATTTATATTTAAAGTATTGCATCGTTAGCAAGCCAGCTTAACTCAAGCAGCAAATATAACATGGTAACAATATGTATCGTCCCAGGTCCTTCTTGTCTTGGTGCTGAAACAAGCATCGATTTTGTGTGTGTGTGTGTGTGTGTGTGTGTGTGTGTGTGTAAACAAATACAAAGCTATGAACTTTTTATTCTCTTGCGTACAGAAAATACGTCAATATATTTTTATTTTTACACAGACAAGTTCGGACGAACAAGTGGCCGCAAATCTCAACATAATGTACAGACAAATGGTGTCCGGTTCGAGGACTCCTTCCCTGTTCTTCGGACAATCTTACCGCGCCGGAGATGAGAGCGATCCCGGAGGCGGCTCAGTAGAGAGCGTCCCTCACGGCCCGGTTCACGTCTGGACCGGCGATAACACCCAACCGAACTTCGAGGACATGGGAAGCTTCTATTCCGCTGGAAGAGACCCCATCTTCTATTCGCACCATTCCAACATGGATCGAATGTGGGAGATCTGGAAGACTCTGGGAGGAAGAAGACAGGACCTCACAGATCCAGATTGGTTGGAATCCGGCTTCTTATTCTACGACGAGAACAAGAACCTCGTACGCGTCAAAATCAAGGACTGTTTAGACACCAGAAAGCTAGGCTACGTGTACCAGGACGTGAACATCCCCTGGTTACAAGCCAGGCCTACACCTAGCAGAAGTAGGGTTTTGAGATCACTGAAGAAAACATTGGGTGTGGGTGCGGCTCATGCGGCTAATGGTGGGGGCGATGTGAAGTTCCCTCTGGTTCTAGAAACGAGCGTGAGCAAAGTTGTGAAGAGAGAGAAGAAGGGAAGGAGCAGGAAGGAGAAGGAAGAGGAGGAGGAGGTGTTAGTGATTGAAGGGATTGAGTTCGAGAGGGACGTGGCAGTGAAGTTTGACGTGTATGTGAACGATGAAGACGAAGATGGTGGCGGGCACTGTGGGCCCAGGAAGACTGAGTTTGCTGGGAGCTTTGTGAGTGTGCCACATAAGCACAAGCACAGTAAGAAGGGGACGAAGAAGATGAAGACGAATCTAAGGATTGGGATCACAGAGTTGCTAGAGGATTTGGGTGCTGATGAAGACGAGAACGTGGTTGTCACTCTCGTGCCTCAGTTTGGAAAGGGCCATGTCACCATTGGAGGTATCAGGATTGAGCACCACTAGCGTGGGGGATATTTTATGTCGATTTTTCTGCTTTCATTATTTTAGCATTATTAATTTCTTAAATGTGACTATCATTATTGACGTGGCAATCATATGGGGTGTTATTAAAGGAAATACTTTTAGTTTAATTTTTGAACCCTTTCCTCATGGATATTTAGTAGTATTTCGTAATTATGATTATTTATATTAATTAGTCGTAATTGCTATTAACATCAAAGCTTCAGCGTTGTTTTGCTCTCCCAAACTCAATCCCTTCAATCACCAACACCTACTCCTCTTCTTATTTCTCCTTCCATATGACTGCCACGTATATACATGGTACTTGGATTATAAAATATAGTTTTTTGCTTGCAATATTTTCCATAAAAAACGTAGGTGCTAGCTGGTAAATATTTAATTGGGGAGAAGATCAACGTGTGCAGTTTTAAAAAGAGCATAGTTGCATCTAAACCACTAGGCCACTTATATTATATATATCATTGACCTAACCTTTCCTTGTAAAGAAAAAAAAAATCAATACAAGTTGATGATAGAGGAAGTGGATCGGCGTAATAATTTGATAAGCTTGATAGAGAAGTGGGCATGTGAGAGAGAGTTTGAGAGGCTAGGGAGGGTAACAATACCATCAATAATAAGCTTCAATTAAGAGGCACCACCACAGTGAGAGAGAGAAAGAGGTCATGTAAGGCACACCACAGTGAGAGAGAAAGAGGACATGTGAAAGTGCATGAGAGAGAGGGGGGGGAGAGAAATACCACTAATAATAAGCTTCAATCTGCTCTGTGGATCTTCTTTGATCAGCATCAGCCTGGCCTTGAAGATAAATTCAGAATATGAAGTAGCTCATCTTCTCATCCTTCCCCGTGTGGAAACATTAGAGAACCTTTGTGGCTTTCAACTGATACAGACGGAGAAAGATTCCATGTTCTGATCAGAGTCATGCGGAGAAATTTTGCTAAGTAATTGATGGTAAATGAGCAAGGCTGGTCAACATTTATAGATAACTTTTCAACCAAATTTTATGTTCAATGAAGCTGTATTTTTTTTGACCACTTTAATTTGTAGTACACCAGGGTACTATATGCAGTACAGAGTAAACTAGAGTACGTACTACCCATTTTTTGTACTCAAATAAACGTACCTAGCTATAATGTCCTTTTTCTGATGTCAATTTCTGTAAGGTCGAAGAATTGTATAATCAAATTTTAAATAATTAAAGATATTTTTAATATTAAAATATTTCAATATTACGCTAAATCCTTTTTAACAGTCATTAATTAATTACTAATATTTTATTAACCATAATTAATTAATTATGTCGCCCTTGCATGTCAGTCCCCCGACGGCAAGGGATCGAGGATCTGGATCCATAACGGATGTGATAATCCTCTCTTTAGTATTTATTTGTAAGAACTCTAAATATATATATAATCCTACTAGACGAGGAAATATAATCGATATCAAGCAAAGGGATAAATCATAATCATAATTATAAATAAATCCTACACCTATTTATATGACAGAAACAACAAATTAAATTAACAAAGTTAAGATACAGGAAAGTCATTGCAATTTATTAATCTAAATCATAATTATGAATTAATTAATCTCCTTTCAAAAACTACAACTCCAACCATCGTCATGAAAAATGGCTTGAGAAAAAGGAAATTTTATCCGTGATGGGTGCGCATATATTGCTGCAACGACCTCACCAACTTCGAGTTTAATTACTACATATAATATATAGTGTTTATGTTATATTATATATATATATATATATATTTTATATTAAAGATATAGTGTTTATTTTCAACGAGTCTGTAATCCGTATACTAGAGTGATTAATTAAGGCTCGCAATATAAATAACATCGATCATGCGTTGATGGGGCTGCTTTCTATTTCACGAGCTAGTTCTCTGGTTAGCTTGTCTGCTCGATCATCTTGCCCACCCGCAAACGTGTAAACCCTAAATACGAATTGAAAAGCCCTCCATAGCAATTTTGCATTCCCATTATTTTTACACTTCGATCCTGCAGATTCCTCGCGCCTCTCCTGCATCATCAATCCCATATATATATATATATATATATAAACACACACAATCAAATTGCAAGTTTTAATTAAAGGGCAAGATTATGATAAAAATTTGGTGAATATTTATAAATACACACACCTTTAGCACTAGCTCCATGCAGCTGGAGGAAACATCCACCATTGCTTCCTTGATTTTTATGAGAATGGTGAAGTCGAATTCGATGTTATGACTCTTAAATTTCTTGCACTCTTCTTCTTTGGTTCGCTCCAAAGCGTCCACTTCTGTCTTTATCTGCATGTTATAGCATCACTAATGTTATGTATTGTTATATTTAGTTAATTATTTAGCTGTAAATTTGTAGATATTTATGTTGAATGAATCACCTTGTTGAAATAACGTTCGACCTTGTCCAGAAACTGACCCGAGGGAAGCACTACGTTCCAACTTTGAAGCTCTGAAACTATTGAATTTAACTTACTGTATAGCGCGGCAGCCGTTCTTATAGTTTCCAACTTCTTCGTTGGGAAACCTTCAAATCGTGACAATACCTGCACGTATACGGCAATTGAAATTTCATTTAATATAATTCTCATAATTAGTCATTAATTGAAATTGGATTGTATCAAGTTTTTTACATATTGACCTGTGATTCATCGATGAGATTCTCAAGAACAGATTCAATAACTTTGTGGAAACTGACCAACTTTGTCATATCATTTGTCTTGAAATTAGATATTGAAGATGTCAGCTCTGTGATTTGTTTTGCGTACTTCTGAACATCTTCTTCTATTTGTTGGAAGTAAGATGATCTAAAGATAAGAAGAGTAAACAGGTTAGATATTTCCTTGACAAGGTCTGTCAAAAGCTATTTTAACTCCTGAAAGTCTAAAAGCAGAGATGATCAACTATATATATATATATATTATTATGTATACCTTCTGGTCATCTCTGCAATAGCTTGGGCCATGCCTTGTTTTCCTCCAGCGGCGGCGCTTTGTCCAATTCCACTCCGTCTGTCACCACATGATTTGACATTCAAGCTCGAGCCTTCCACTTTTCCCTTGAGAGTTCGATACAGATTGCCAATGTGAGACGACCTTTTCAACTTAGTAGTCGTTTTGGGACGAAGGCACCTACCTGCACCGCCTGGAGGTGGCGGCGGAGGAGCACCTCCATTTCTCGGCGTCACCATCGGTGGAGGTGCTGGAACTCCACCCCCTGGTGGAAGCATGGGTGGTGGCGCCGGCGGAGCTAAACCTGGCCGTCGAGGAAGTGGAGGCGGAGGAGGTGGCCGAAGATTATTGGTTGTTGCTGCATTTGGCTGCAAGTTAGGTGCCGATGATGGAGGAAGAGGAGGAGGCGGCAGCTGCGGCATGGGTGGGGGACCTACGACCACTGCATTCTGCAGCAACTGTGGCGGTGATGGTGGAGGAGGCGGAGGAGTCGGCGGCGGCGGCAGAGAGGAAGGGGAGTGGCGAATTGGAAGTAATGGTGTTTCTGCTGGAGGTTCATCTGACTTCGTATGGTCATTGTGAGTATCTGACACTGATGATTCGTCCACTGAGTCCATAGGAAAAACGAGATCCTCTAAATTGTCCTTTTCAGATTTACCATCCACCTCCATATTCTTATGATTCTCGTCATTGAGTTCACGTTGTGGCATGTGGAAGGACAAGCGCTTGATGTCAAGAGGATTCAACTTTCCCACAGCTTGAAGTCTGAGAGACCAGAGAAGTGGCGAGGAAGATGATGAAGCCGATGAAGTTCTCGGCGGGCTTTCTCCATCATTGATCTTCTGACTATTATTACGGCTGTACTTAGAATAAGAATACTTGATCTCTTGTGGAAGAACCGAAGTCGGCGTGATCGGAGGAGAGCTGCAAGAATAGATGCTATCAGTAAACGATGAACTGTATCTCAACTCTTTCTTTTGCTCATCGTCCTCCATCATCTCAAAATTCTCACTCGCCATTTTCATCAAATGATTCAGTATGGCCATTAAAGCTTCACCTGCAATTAATTTAAGCGTGTGTTAACGTAGAAAAAGTTTTATAAAGAATAGAGTTAGGCTGGAAAAGTTTACACACACACACACACACCTAGCTGCTGCATGTTGGTGCCGTCTTCATTACATGAAGGCAACTCAAAATTGAACTTGTTTATAGACTCATTGTTCACCGTCCATGACTCTCCAAGAGACTTCAAAGCCTTGCAGAAGTAGGCTAGAGCCTGTGGAAAAACAATCATGTCGCCATTTCGGTACTAATAAATAATTCTGATATGATTTTAATTCAAAGAAGAAAAATATTCTAGACGACATAAATGAAACCTCATCTATAAACTTGTCTTTGATCTCTGACACTTCATTAGCTGGTATCACCTCTGGGTAAAGCCTTTGCAGATTCTCCAGTGTTTTAATTACCAGCTGCATCATGTGGCATATAAATGTAAAATGAACTCTGTGAACAAGACAAGAACAAGGGGGAAAACATAAAAAGACTATATATATATATATATATATATATATAAAATATACACACCACACGTAATGAAGCAGAGGTATCACAAGTAGGGAGGTCCAGGATGTCCCTGAAGGCCAAGATCTTCTTATGGAGGTCCATCATTAAAACCAATTGGTCTGTACTCGCAACTGAACTCTTCATTGACTCTTCTCTTCTCTTTTTCTTAACTTTCGATGGCTTCATATTCTTGGGCATGCTTTGGCCTTTCATTGCCTGCACATGAAATTACACACACACGCACACACACACACACAATCTGATGTAAATATATATATCGTGCTGTGTTCATTTCTTCATTGAAATTACTATCAGAGGTTTTTATAAAGCTAATTTTATTACTCAAAGTAAGAAACAAATTTCTGACAAGACATACTAACAGTTCCAGTTTTGCAGGAAACTGAAAGCTTGAAATTGATGGACACCATGTTATGGAAAATAACAATAACGACACACATGTGTGAGAGCAATAATGAAGTATCAGAAATAATTCCAGTTTTTCCAAATTCTGAAAATTTGATCTGAATTAGGGTTCAAAGAATAAAGATGAATATCTCTATTAATTTGTCATGTTATGTTACGTTTTGAAAGGCTGATCAGGTCTAAATTGATGAGAAAGAATTGTTACTGGGTCATAGAGATAAGGATAGAGAAAAGTAACGATCGAGGAAAAGTCAGAATCTTACCTCAAAAGCAAATGTCTTGCTGCGCCGATGGAACAATGGCTTCAAGCCACAAAAACCCATGGTAGCCATGAATCCTAAAGATTTATATTTATTTGACTAAACCAAAAATAAAAAATAAAAAATAAAGAAGATTATGAAGAAGAACAAGTTGGAGTTGCAGACCACTATGTTCACAAAACGCGTGTGATCATTCTGGAATGTTGAATTTGAAGAGATCGAAACCCCCTTCAAAACAAAAAAAATGAATGGGTAAAATAATTAATTATTGACAATAGACATCTTCAAAGATTCTTGTGTGGAACAAGGAAGTTCAAGAAACATTGGTGAATTGAAATATGTATATATATATATATATATATTATATATCAAGACGCTACACCACGTATTAATGGTGGTGAGGTTGAATTGGAAAGTGGAGAATATATATATTTGGGAAGGGAACTTTCAGAAGGAGAGAAAGCCAAGGAGAAAGAAAGGAAGAGGAGAGGATTATAAGGTTAACTAGTGGGTTAAGAGAGATTAGTTATAGTTTCGTTAATTCTGTTTAGTGTTCATCAAGAGGTTAATGTGCTAATTAATTAAACAGATTTTTTTTTTTTATGATATGGTGATGAATGTTCTAAATTTAAGAAAAATTGTGTTTTCAGTTTCAACAAATTATTGTTCTCAGTTTGGTATGTGATTGATCTCTTACCTAACCTAACTATTTTACTTTTGTTTCCTAATTTTCATGCCTTAATTATTAATTGTTCTCAGAATTGCTAATGAATTGACTAATTAACAACGGCTACGCTTTTTTTTATTAGTTTTTTGTTTCATTTTCTTTTTGATATAGCGAAGTCAATATGCGACTTGGGAAAGCACTACTTGTTTGTTATCACAGCACATAAAATTGTGTGACAATAACAATAATAATAATAATAATAATAATAATAATAATAATAATAATTGATGCAACTTCTTCTGCTATTAATTAAAAGCGGCCGAAGAAGTAAATCTAATAATTGGATGTCCATAACTTCTTATTGGAAATCAGTTGTTGGACACTAGAATTTGTATTGAACTTCATTTTCAAAGGAACAAACGTGGGCTCATATGTCAAAAAGTATAATTATGCAATCAGTGTTTATCACAAATGATGAGTCAGATTATTCATGGCTCATTAAAAACATACTAGTTTTTAGAGATTTTATATAATATATAATTATATAAATATTAGAAAAACACTAATAGTGATTAAATCAAGTGTAAAAGAAACCTAATTCCTTTTAAACTAAAGTGAGAATCTAAATTTTATCATGCATTGAGAAAAAACCATGTTAAATAGAGTTATCGTTTGTTAGACCTAGCAATACTTAAATTTAATTGGATACTACAAAATATTTGTATCATTATAATTAACTAGTGGTCAAATCTATTCTTATATTTAAAAGAAACCTAAGTTGTTTGGTTGCAAGAGTTCTACTAAAATCCATGGGAATGGAATGGGATCGGCCGATTGCAAAATCTGTTTGGTTGCAAGATTAATGTCTCTTTGCCAATGCTTAATCTTAACTCTGCTGTGTTATAGTCGATCATAAGTCTAGATAAAGAATGAGTTTTATTACATCTCAACACCTAATGTAAAACTAAATCGATTGGCAATTCTCAATCTACAAAAGTGCAAGGAATGAGCATTCCCACGTGGCAATCGAACACAGATTCAAATGTTGGTGACAGGATGCTGCTCGCATCCAAGTGCTTCACAAACCATCCAAAATGTTCGCCATTTTCTCTCTCCTATTAGTTATTTTCCCATTCACAACTTCAAACTATAATAAAAATATTCTATCCCTTCAAAAATATAAAGCGTTTTTAATCGAACTTACCTCCCAATAGATATTTGTCTTCAAATTAATAGTTATTTTTTTGTAAGAATAAAATAATTATTTATTTTTAAACTAATCTTATTTTTTTATATTTACTTTTATTTAATAAGGTGTCTCACCTTAAAATAAATATAAAGTAATTTATTTAACGAGAACACTTTTAGAGAAAGAGCAATAATCATAATTTAAAAGATCAAAAAAGCTTTACATTTTTAAACATCAAACCCTTCACAAAATGTCTCATACATTTGAATTGAGAGAGTATAATTTTCTATTTTACTGATTTACTTATTCGACCACGTTATTGGTTACGTACCTTGAACAAAAGCCATCAATGGATTATAGTATTTGACATTATATTGTTCACAACACGGGAGCTATAATACTACTCATAAGCTGTAAATAATAAGCTGACTCCAGACAAATGTACAAGACCTATACTCTAGTTTAACATACCTACATACATACATACATACATAGATATGCCCGGTTTATTTGTCATTTGCATAAAAAAAAAATACCATGGGGCATTCATTTTGCAGGTATTTGCACAGAAAAAATAAAAATATACAAGGTTTGATACAGAGAACAATGAAATTGCAGAAGCTTGAGGTTTAACAATGTTGGTATACATGATCTATTTCACAGCATAACCTTTATTGTTCTATGATAATGCACAAGAATAAATAAAACTATAATAATTTAAATTGTCCTTGTACCCTAAGCAAATTAAGCCTCTCGGGTGTAAGGTGCACTTTTCAGTATAGAACATCCTCTGATATAAATAACTATCAATGATAAAGGCAAATTCTACAGTATGAGGATCACAGCAATTATTTTACTGTAAAACTTTTGTAGACTTTGGAGAGAGAGGAAGTGAAAGTATATGAGATTTACTTTTTAAACTTTCCTCTCTCTCGTCTCTCTAAACTATGCAAAAGTTTTATAATAAAAACCTCCAGATGGTCCTGGCTCTTTAAAACAAACGAAGCCTGTGCTAATTTTTTGCCTGTCATCAATAGTCAACCAACAAAGGGCATCTTACTCTCTAAAATGCACCCCAAAATTAGGCTCCTAGTTCATATTGACACAGATGACATGATGACACAGTAGATTTAATGGTATCAAGTACTAATAATTTAGCTAAACTGCTCTGACTTTGACAGAACTTATCTTGGTCATCTCCTTCATGGGCTGAGTCTTATTCTTGTCACTTCTGGAGGATACTCTTGCCATTTTATTTTCAACTTGGTCTTTCTTTGATGTTGCTCGAGCAAGACCACTGGCTGCAGTTCTCTCTGCGATTCTCCTCTGGCGTTCAACCAACAGTTCTTCCATCCTCTTCCGAATTTCTTCTTCCTGATCACCACCATAGAATAAAGACCAATCAATATGAACCAAAAAATGGTGTCAGCTAGTAAAATATCAAGAAGAAAAATGCAACTGCAGATTAAACTCTACCTTTTCCAGTTTGCTCTTGTGAACAATGGGCCTGCTGATGGTTGATGGCTTGTTGTTCCTAGAAATAATTTCAGGCTTGCCCTTTCCAAAGGATCCACGCAAAGGTTTTGTTTTTTCTTCTTTTACTGAATTTCTTGTTCCTGGAACTTTGCTTTTCTCAATTTTCTTAGGACTGACGGGAAGATTTTTGCTCGCTTCACTGTGTAAATTATCAACAGAGGATCTTCTATCAGTTTCTGTGTATGAAAAGTCGATTTCATAGTCCAATGCCCATGAGGCCTCAACAGGGTCTAATCCAGAATCCCGTTGGAGAACTACACAAAGGTCACTGGGTTCCTGGTTCTTCGATAACTCATGTTTATTTTGTGAAACAGGTGTGTCATTTTCCAGCTTGCTAGCTGAATTTAGATCTGCAAGTATGTTAATGTCAGTCTTCCACTGGGAATCAGGTAGATCATCATCAACCAATTGACCCTGTATCATGAATGAATCATCAACTGGAGTGCTTACACTTCTTTTTTCAGCATAGGAATCCACTGAAGATAAAATGCAATCACCATCAAACACTGCAGGAAAAGTTGCAGTTTTGGGGCTCCTTGTGTTTTCTGAATGATCAACAATAAACCAATCTTCAGCATTTTTGAACTTGTTTACTGAAGAATTAGAAACACAAGTAGATAATGAATAACCAAGGTCGTTTCCAGAATCTTCAGACCTATGTGAAAGCATCATCTCCTCACCCATGCTATTCCGACTTCTTCTAAGCAGAGTACCGTAGTCTACATAATCATCACACTTAGCTCCACCTTCATTTCCTCCATCTCTCTGAGTTACAATAAAGGAGTCATTTGAGACATTCTTCTGCATTGGAACCTTTTTGAATTCCGAGTCGTGAGACGGATCAGCAACAAATGATATTCTCTCTACAGAATTTCTTACCACAAATTGGTCGCCCTGAACATCAATTGGCTGCAGCCTTTCTGCTGCATCATTGCCAGTATCCTCATCTATCTTCAAAAGATTCTGGAAAGCAGCCCAGTTCTCATTTGTCTTCCCTCCCTCAGATGCATCGTTGATATTTTCACCTAGCTCTAGCTCAGAGACACCATTTGATTGGGCCACTCCTTTTTTCTTATTACCATGTTTGTCAGCCTTATGAACCTTTTGCAATGATTCAAGGGCAAAATTGATCTTCTGTTTAATATTTTCTCCATCAATGACATCATCATCTATAGGTGATTCATCAGAGGCTTTACCATCATTTCCATTTTTCTTATTTGGAGTGATGTAATTGATATTGCGAATTACAACAGTTCCAGATCTTCTTCTGTGCTTTTTCTTCTTTGAATCATCCTTCACGGAATGCTTTGAGTCTAGCTCCTCGTCTGAGTTTGATTCACTTCTGGAATCCGGGTCACTGGATTCCGTCTGCTGGTCTTCTAAATCTTCCGATTCTTGCTTGTAAAGAGATTTCTCCTTTCTACTTGCAGAAGATTTCTTCTTCTGAGAATTAGACTGCCTAGGTAGATTACCACTAGAATTTTCCAGGTTGGAAGGCCAATGCATATTTCTTAGAAGGTATGGAGGAACAGACTGCATGTTAGTCAAAGGGTATCCTGGATATGGAGGCACTTGCTGAATAGGACTTTGAAAATTGTACATGAATGGAGGCACATTGTGTGGCCACGACATTGGCATCTGAACATTTGCAGGATGTGATGGTATCTGATCTGAAGGAGGCAACTTGTCATCTGCATATTGCATCCATCAGACAAATTAAGGTTTCTTCAAAATTGTGAGAACAAATAACCACTGTGTGGCTGCTGGAAATAAACACTGATCTCCATAATTCACTACAAGTTGGTTGCATTCCATTACACAAAATTAAGGTTTGTACAAATGTCTGACTTTCTAAAAATGTTTTGATGTTTTGATTTAGGCTGCATATCCAATGCCAAGCAGCATCATGGGCATTCAATCTTTTTCTGCACCGTGAAAGATTGAATAAGAGGGCAAGTAGACAACAAGGAATGCATCATGAAGACATAATGAAAAAGTGCCCAAACTTCTATTCACTCTCTTTTCTTGCCAAACTTATTTTTGGTGTCAAACACTTATTTGTGCCTTTTTAGAAATCAATTGCCCATTTAACAGTTTGAGTTGATCCAAGTTTTTAGGAACTCAATCAGCCTCCGGTACACAGCTGAGTGACAATAAGGCAAATACAATTAAAAATCATAAAGATACGTGGTTATGCACAAGAAAAGAATACAAATAATCATAGAAAGGGCAGGATTAGGAAACGGGAATTATCAGATGGCAAATAGTGAGATTCAACTCAGATTACTTAAGTTTGTATACTTTCCAATATATTTGATATAACTAATGTTGGAAAATTCAAAAAGAATAAAACAATACCTTCTTTTCTGTTTGAAGCGGAAGAATTTGATATGTCATCACCAGAAGAAAGACTGTCCTTGGAATTATCAATCTTGTTCTGATCAGGGGTAGAAATTTCATTTGCTAGAATAATTCCTGATGATCCAGAAAACGAGAGTGCAGGTGGTAGGCATGACTGCATTGCAGCAACTTCCTCTATCCAAAGATCATCTCCATGCTTTTTCTTCCATAATTCCTTAAAACCATTGCATGCTTCCCTATACATAATATATACTGAGACTTAGATCCAACCTTTGAAACTGAACTTAGGGTTTATGCCAATTAGGGGAAAGATTCACCATTATTGTTAGGTATGAGTTTTAGGTGATGTAGCATAATCCATCTGATATGCATGTATTCTATCAAACTCGATATGCAGGAAGGCATTCAGCTAATACGAAGAAAGTGAGCCATTAGAAGGGAGTTCAAAGGAATCTTTGGATAAAAAGTTGGATTAAGCGGTCCTCAGACCAATAATTTATAGACTTTGAAGGAATGAGAGGACCTGCATTGAACCGCCAGAGTTTGGGATTCCTACTCATCTGAAAAAGAAATGTGATTTTTGTGATCTGAAAAGTTGGGTCAATTGACATTTGAAATCAGTGAATATAGGATTGGTTTTCCTTTCTGAAAACTGGAATGCAAATTAATAAAAAGAAGGAAAAGTGTATTCTCCAAAGCTAAAAAGAATGCAGATTTTCAAGGTCTAGCATTGAACACCAATGATGGCAAGAATTAAAAAGTCAGATAGTTTGGTATATAAGAAAATAAGAATTTGATTTTTTCTAAAAAAAAACAAGAAGAAGAAGAAGAAGACAAAAGAGTTTGACAATCGTTCAATCATTCACATAATCACTTGTTTGGATAAAATCTAGGTTAAGCATAGCATAGTAAGATTTGGATCCTCTGTTTTGAGGAGCTCGCACATTAATGTCGTGTGAAGATACAGATAAAGATTCATTTAAGTGATGAGTCCTTCATCAATGCTGGATTTACAGAATGAGTAGGTCCCATCCATCTCTCTCCTCACTTGAGAGAATGCAGATCCACCACAGTATTGCACTTTATAGATTACAAGTAAAATATAGCTTAAACATTTCCGGTTCTTACCTTAAACGAGTGGCTCCAAATGCATTTGCAAAGCATATAAGATCATCGATATTATCAATGTCAAATCCAGCAACAAGGCCACGTGCATAAGCCATTGCTTGCTCTTTCCGGAGCAGTGCCAATCGAGACTCTAACAGACGTTGTAGAGAGATCCTTATCATTATGGCAACTGAATGTTAGTCCTAACCTTTTTTGAACATGCAAACAAACTGAGATAATTTAATTGGCAGCAATTAGATATAAAGATAGGAAGGTACTTTGAGTTTTCCTCTTCTTTGTGTTCAACACCTTCAAGTTCACCATTTAGCTGATACAATCACAAGCATAAATTAATTCGTTGGGAGATGTTTAAAGTAATTTGAGTGAATTTATTTATTTTTAATAGATAAAATACCGTTGAAGAATCACTTAACCTCCTGACGTTGCCATTGGATTGTGACACGATTCCTGGCACACCACAGAAAAAAGTAGGAAAAAAACTATACTCAGGCAGTGATTAGTTAAGTGAAAGAAGTTGTACAGAATATTTTTCATGTTTTCAATTCTCCAGAAAATGCAGGGGTTTGCACAAAACAGAGGCTTGAAGGGAAATTACAATTGAAAACTGAGGGATGTTTTTACAATGTACACCAACCACTTCATAACAAAATTAACATTAGTATTTAATCGCCACTTTTTTCATAATTTTCTTATTAAAAAATAGAAAAGAAAATATTTCATTGACAAGAAGATTTAAAGTTGATAATTATTTTACTTTAAAGGAATCCAATATACAGAGCTTGAAGGGTTTCTTGTAATTTCATCAGCTATGTATAAGGTCTTTTATGAAGTCTACCCTCAATAATAAACTGATCATCTAATCTTCGAATTGCTTTCCCTTTTGTTAGCACCATAAATGCTACCACTAACTATTTAACATACATGTTTGTGCAGTTTAATCAGGTGAGCCCACATATATTGTACAAAATATGAGGAATAATTAAGTCTTACTGTTCATGATTTGTGAATAGCGTCGCTTGCCATAAATTTCACATTTTATATTATATCGATGATATTGATATTGATTACAACAAAGTACCTATAACCTAATGACTAAAGAAAAACCCACGAACAGGTCTAAGTCACAATATTTGACCATACCTTCGTCCAAAGTTGCATTAGACATTGATAACTTGTTAGCCTCATATGAGTTTTCAGTCTGCAGGATTTCCTTTTCAATGCTGACAAACCTCTCCAAAATAGCTGGTGTGCTGACAAAGCGCACGAATCTGTGAAAATCAAATGCCCCCAACCCAAGACACGGGAGAAAATGAGAAGAGAGAAGCCAAAAACAAGAAAAATAAAAATGAAAGAAGTAAAATCATAACAACAAAACTGTACGTCGGATCTATACAAATGCTACTTAGAGGAGCAGAGGGCTTTGTGCAGGGGAAAATGCAGGAGATCCTAAATTCTTGTCCTCACCTTTTCGTGTATCTTACTTTGTCTTAGTTCTCTAAAGTCTTAACCATTTTCTAGGCCTCCAGCCTACAAAAACAGTTGATCCAATGAACTTATGTTCTATAAGTCCACGAAACCAAATATACTCATTCCATGATCCACATCATAAATAATTATTATTGGAGATCTGTATTCCAGTCAACAAACCCACTGATTCAAGAGTGCTGTATCGAAAGTATAGAGAAATGGAATCTTCAGCACCAAAATTTTTTTAACGTGGGAACTAATTCTCAAATATTAGCTACAACACTCATTGACACATTTAATCAAGCGGCTTGCAGGCCTCCCATGTGTAGATTCAATCTCAATACACAGGGAGAAACTGCAAGTTCACACTATTTGAGCGAAAAACCTATTATGTCTGCCAGCACTAGGGGGTATCATGGTGGAAACTTGCTAAAATTGAAGAACAAATAAAGAATTATGTTCAAAACCCATCATTAATAAAAGTCAAACTGGCCAAGTAAAGTTCCACATCAAGCGACAATCACCTCTCAAATGTGGCTTTGGAGAACCAAGGCGCAGGGAGTGAGGATGGAAGAAGCTTAATCGAGTATCCACCCTTGGAGATCTCATCTTTTGCGAATTTCAGGTGAGAGACGAAAGGATCGAACAGCCCAGAAGCTATTTTCTCATGAGCACCCCCAGAAAACACCACGAGCTCACATCTACAAACAAACACACAATTGAATGAATTGCAGAACAAGGCGACACAGGAAGCACAAATTCAGGAGTCCAAGAAGGAAAACAGAGTGAAGGTTCACCTAGTTCTGGTTGGGGTGAGCTGAAACAAAGCATAATCCAGAATGACCTTGGAATCCATGAGGGCGAGCAGAGTGTCAGAGCATAATCTTCACTGCGCAAGAAGGAATGCTCACTTATTGTCCTTGAACATTAAGAAAAGCTTTAGTTTGAGTGTTGGGTAGTACAAGCTGTGATGTTGAGGAACGTGGCCATCATAGGGTCTAAGCTGGACATGGGATGGTGGGTGAGAGAGAGAGAGAGAGAGAGAGCTAGCAGGAAGATGCTTAGATGCAGCCTTGCTCACCTTGGAGTGTAAATATGGACATCACAGGATTCCACATGCAATATAGTAATTAAAGTGTACATTATATCATTGGTGCATCTAACTCCTCTGGCTTCTGAATATCAGTGATTTTGCTGTGATTAGAGAGAGAAAGAGAGATCAAACTAACACTGTTTATTTTAGTCTTTGATGAGGAAGGTGAAAAAGCTCCTAATTATTACAAGCTTTCTTCTTGTAAACATGGCGGTAACTGGTAATCTTCCTTTTTAAAATTAGAGTGACAAATGCAACCAAAAAAAAAAAGTGACAAATGCTTGTTCTCTCTCATTCTCTGTATGACAATTCAGATTAAATTTGAAGGGGAATCAATCAAATTAAAATGGGAGAATGACTAAAAGTCCAAAAAAAATTAATTAATTTAAGTTAAGTTTTAAATGTTAAATTTTAAGAATTTATAATTCAAACTCTCAATTTTATAACTGCATTGTGATAAATTTATAACTTGTATTTTAAATTTTAATAGAAAAAACAAATATTTCATTCATCAATTATGTTAAAATTTAAAAAATAAGTTATAAATTCATTACAATACAATTACAAAATTGAGAGATTTAGTTATAAATTTATGAAATTTGACATTTTAGAACCTAACTTGAATTAATTAATTCTTTTAAAACTTCTTTGTCATTCTCCCAATTAAAATTTTAATGCATAATTTTTATAAAAAATTAATGCATAAAATAAATTTTATTTATGATACTTTTAATACTTTATTTTAATTACATTATATAATTGTATAAATATAAAATGGGAGAATGACATATAGATCAAGAAGACCAATTAATTCAAATGAAATCTCAAGTATCAAAATTCAAAAATTTACAAGTCTGATTCTTAATTTTGTAACTTTGTTATGATGAATTTGTAACTTGTGTTACAAATTTTAATAAAAAAATAAATTTATCTATTCTCTAATTTTAAAAATTAAAAAATAAATTATAAATTTATCGTAAAAAATTATAAAATTAAAAATTAAACTTATAAATTTTTAAAATTTAATAAATTTAATTTAAATTAATTAATTCTCTTGATACTTGTGTATCATTATCCTAATATAAAATATCTCAACTCATGCTGGTGGTTCACAGTTAGCTCTCAATCTGGGTTCCACAAGTTTTCCAGAGAGGGTTCCTTGGAAAAAGTCAAAAAGCTCATGGAAGCCCTTCTTCTTCCACCTTTTTTTTTCTTTTACTTTTTTTTTTTTTTTTTGCCGCCAATATCATGCCCTTTCTTATTGGTTATGAGGCTTGTCACATGTCTTCATAAAAAAGTGGACAGTGTCAGGTGGAGTGATGGTTACATATGTTGCGATCTTTATTACCCGTGGTCTATGGATAATATCTAGATTTAATTTTATTCATATAAATTCTCATAACTTAATAATCTACTATTAATAAAGAAGTACTTAAATAAATCAAGTACGAGACATCAGTTATAATTCAATTAAAATTTTTAAATAATTTAAATAAATTTTTGTGTAATATTTTTTAAACTAATTTTATTCTTATAACAGAATATAATTTGATTTCTTATATTTTCTCTTTATTATCATTAATATCAAACTCAATTTATATTTAATATAATTTAAATGTTATATTTTTATTAAATAAATTATAAATAATGTAATACACCTGATATACTTAAAAAAATTTTCTATTATTATTCATTAGCAATTATTTGCCTTTCCAACCTTCATTGTCCTTAAATCGGGCAGATTAGATGTTCCAAAGATGATGTTAATTAAAACTCTTATATATTAATTATAAATTATTATTTTATATTAAAATAATTGTCACTTTAATATTTTTCACTCGTATAAACAAATTAGATAACTTAAATTGTAATAAAATTTAATAAATTTCACTACATTATCCTTGACATAAATACCCTCTTAAGCATGTTATCGGATTATATTAAGATATTAATAAAGTATAGAACACTAATATTTTATTGAAAATTTAAAGTGAGAGATATTTAAAATTTCCAATTTTTTTAAACTTTTATTTGATGTTTTTTCTTTTTTTTTGTAAATATCGTTTTATTATATAAAAAAAATCTTCCTCTAAACTATTTTGAGTTTCTTTTCCTCAACATTATTTAGACTTTAGAGTATACATTCAAGATGACATCTATTTTAAGATTGTTATTTTCATTTTGGCTCTTACCCTAAATATATTATGGCTTGAAAGTAGAAGTTAAATACTCTCTCCATTCAAGAATATAAGACATTTTTTAAGGAGTTGGATGTTAAAAAATGTAAGGCATTTTTAGTCTTTTGAAGTGTAATTATTGCCTTTTTTTTAAAGTACCCCTATTGATAATGTGTTTATATTTATTGTAGGGTGTTTAATAGGGATAAATATGAAAAAATAAGATTAATTGAAAAGTAAATAATTATTTTATTAGGGTAAGATTCGATTAAAAATGTCTTATATTTTTAAATAGAGGGAATATCTCTTATATATGTACACACACAAAAACTTATTTGAGATTCATTATTGTGGAGTTATATTTAAGAATTGTTGGCAGAATTGATAATAACTATTTCTTTTTTTAAAAATATAAAATATTTTTTGAGAAGTTAAGATACTAAAAAATATAAGGTATTTTTAATATTTTAATATATAATTATTATCTTTTTTCAAGTGTCCCTAATAAATAAATTACTTTATATTTATTTTATAATAAATCACACTATTAAATAAGAATACAAACAACTACTTTATTTATTTTATATTTTTAAATGGGAGAAATATTTTTTATCACAATTTAATCAATCTACGAGGTTGAGATCTTAAATTTTATTTAAAGAAAATCAAGCCACCATTCCTATCATTTCAATCACCATTAATAAAAGCTAAGCACCTCTATTACTATAATTAATTTCTATTAGATATGTTCATGGGCATGAATACTAGGCTAACACCGCCAAATAGTTTTTGGATTCATGTATAAATTAAATTTAAATGTGCATTAATTCCTCTTGAATTGTCGGTGTAGATACAGCAAGATTAATGGAGTCGGTAAATCGCTTTTGTCATAGGTTGTTTGCATAGTCAAAAGCAGCCAGACAAGAAGTTTATTGAAATTTTGGTGAATTTAACTTTTTAAGGTCGAAATGGTCGGTTGAAATTATTACAAATGTTTAGTTTGATGGATAAGTTTTCCTTTAATTTTACGGGCCAAACAAGCACGTCTTAAAATTAATCTTACATTTTAATAAATACTAATAACTTAAGCCTATGCATTTCAATTATATTTTAAATTTAAGTAAATATAATTCATGTAATTTAATAAAAAAAATTATGTTCAAATTTCCTTCTATTATTGAAACGAATAGTAATACAAGCTCCTCCTTAATTTTATTGACATTATAAAGATGTTTTAAATGGGTGCTTCAATTGTTTTTAAACTATTAAAAATATTCTCCAAAATTTATTTAAGTTACGTAACAATTTTTTAGTTTTAAAACTTACAATAGATATTCCTCAGCTATTCGGATAATAACTGAAATTTTAATATTACTATTTATAGCCAGGATTTTTTTCATATATTACTGGAATATAATGAACTTTTGAAGGTAAAAAATATTTTTATAATTTCAATAAAATCACCAAAACAATTATGGCATTTATAAAAAGAAACAAAATTTGCGGTTTAATTTTGATAAAAAAAAGTTAGAGAAGACTTATATAATTTATCCTTTATTTCCAAAAAGAAATTGCATATTTAAACACAAAGTATATATCTATATAATTTAGCAAAAAAATTCAACAAATTAAAATCTACATAATCCACCTTTGTATATACATCCTTATAATTGTGAAAAGGGAAAAATAAACTCACCAATCGTATTTGTCCCCAAAAAAAAAAAAAAAAACTCACCAATAGTAAGGATCTTACTAATAAATAATATATACAACAATCATGTAATTTGTCCAAGTTAAGTAAGTTATGAGGACTGACCATGTATAAAATTAAATTTTCAGTGTAACAAGAAAATGTTAATTAGCAAGTTGATGAGATAATTTAGCAATCGTCAAGTTAAATTAACAAAGCCCTCGAAGTGTAAAAGTCAACAATAAATCAACCATATGCATGCATTGTTGTATTAGAAAATAATAATGTGGAAAATGGATCTGATGCCAACTGTGAAACAGCTGTGAAGCCAGTAGCTCTGAGCTGGAAAAAAGTGAACTTAGTGGTTGTCGAATAAATATAATATTTGCGTGGGGACTATTATGCAATTTTTGTGGGGTTATGAATGAGTTGTTGATATGATATGACACTTAATAGCTTTCTCATATTCCCTTCCATAACATGACGCCAAACATTTCTCCATCAGCTCCACAGATGACATGACATTCAATTATTGTACCCGGTCATATGTTGGTCGACCAAATATCCACATTCATCTCATCTCCTTTTATATTTTTAGACATTACTCATCGTTGCTCTTTATAAATTATTTTTTTAAAAAATATAATTTTTAATCTCTATATTTTATTTATATTTTGTTATAAATTTTTATACCTTTTTTATATATTTTGAATCCCTATACTTTTATTTTAATATTTTACGTTCATTCTAAGTCTCTATACTTTATTCATTTTGGTTATTTAGAGATTTAGAATATCAAAAAATAAAAGTATAATAATCCAAAACACTGAAAAAAGGTGCAGGGACTTATAACAAAATACAAGTAAAGTGCAGGAACTAAAAGTTATGTTTTCTCTTATTTTTATCAATCTTATTAATATCAATATAAAAACAGTATATAGAATAAAAATATATAAAATTTTAAATATGTTTTTATATAATAAATCTAAAAAGTAATGTTGTATTACTTTTTTTCTTTCATGAAGCGTAATTAATAATAGCAAATCTAAAATATTTTTTAAATATTACCTAAAAAATTATACCATTATTTATTAATATGATCAAATAAATATTTTAAAATGTGTTTTATAAATAACACCTGAGGAGTGCGTTTATTTAAAAGTGAGAATAGTTCATATCCTTTTCAAAGGATCAGCCGAGCTTAATTGGGAGGTGGCATGACAAGTTTAAGGCTTCGTTGAGAGTTTTTTTATAGCCTGGCCTATAAACCTATAAACTTGGCCTCTTGTGTGTGTGTCTATACACTATATTATATTTATTTTGTATTATACTATGTATATTATTAATTAAATTGTGCATTTACTATACTATCCTTAATTAATTTCTTTCAATCTTTTTATTCACATTCTTTACCCTAATCAAACACCTCCTTGACTTCTTCCTTCATGCTTCAACTCTTCCCATCTTTGTCTCTTTAAAATTGAGAGGTCAATAGCAATATTTTAAAAATTGGATCGGATAGTGAACCAGAAATATTAGTGGGTCATGGCCTCATAGGTCTCATTATTTGACCAGTTAGAATGGTGGTTGAATCGGTAATATAATAATTAAATAAAAATAAAATTATATACATATATATCAAGAAACGAGTCAAATGGTTCAATCGCTCTGGATCTCAGGCTTTTGCTTCAGGCTCTCAAGAACCCTTGTGTTAAAGTTGGCCAACTCAAGTCAACTATCACAACGGGTCAAATGGTTGAATTAGACAGTTCTCTTTTTCAGGTGATGGTTCAACTAGTCTAACCATTTAAATCGATCTAGGTTTGAAAACGATAGTTAAAAGAGTAGAGTATAGCATGTTGGCGACTCAGTGCCTCCTTTACTTCACCCCTTCTTGTCTTCACCTTCAAAACTAAGTTTGTGTGGCTATTCATTCTTCATAGAGCCAGTAATTCAAGAGGGTTGAACTTATTCGAGTTAGACTTAAATATCCTACCCTTTTTAAAAATCTCATATAGCCAAGCCTGACCCTAATACCTTTGGGCTTCAAGCTTATTTGAGCCAACCCGAATACTCGAAACTTTTTTTAAAAAAATTCTTTATTCTTTAAATCAATTTTAATTTTTAAATAATTTTTTTAAGTATGAAATATTATTTTAAATTTAAAAGAATAAAATAAAAATAATAAATTATCAATTTTGTACTTAAGTAGGTAGCTCTATTACTATTTTATCATATTATGTGTGATTTATTCATGAATGTTTCCTTTACTTGTAAATTAATATCTTAATTATTTAAATATTACTCTATCATAATCATATACAAATATTTTATATATTTTTGTTAAATTATATTATTTTAATTATGATAAAATTAATCTCAATTCAATTACAGTTAAACCACTAACTTAAAATCATTACTCTGATTAGTTCAAAATTTTTGATAACTTTTGATTAAACTGTACTTTTTGTTTTAAAAATATAATAAAAATAACTATCATTATATTATATAAAGAAAATTATTTAATTATGAGTAAAATAATATTTTTTTGAAATTATTTTTTCTTTAACTTTTTATATTTTTGACCCCTACATACAAGAGGTATTTACTCTAATTTATTCTTAATTTTTAACTAAGTCTGACGTAAATGATAACCAAATAATTATTCAAGAATATTGTTTTATTTCTTATATTTATCTAATAGTAGAGCCCAAAATTCATACATGCCAAAATTTTATTTTTAAAATCATTTTTAATTTTAATATTACTTTAAAATTAATTATCTTATTTTAAAAAAATTATAAAATATATTTTTTTGGATACTAAAATGATATATTGGACTCAAAACTTTGTTTAAAAAATTGGGTCTTAAAATAAAAAAATTGATATTAAAATATATGTTAAATATGATTTTGAGACATTTTATTGATTAAAAATAATAAAAATATAAATATTTTTTATTTTTTTAAAATAACTATAGTAGTGTACTCAAATATATAGTATTTTAGTATAAAATGACATAAAACTTAAAAAATTAATTAATATTTATTATATATTATATGTATTTTTAAATAATATTTTTATTCAAATATTCTGCCTATTTGAGTTGGCTTGAATAGGCCCGTATATTAAAAAATTATTTTTTTAGGCTCGACTTTAAATTTTTTAGGCGGGTTTAGGTTGTCTATCAGCTTAGTCTAAACTATCGGCTCTAATTCTTCACCATCAACACTTCATTCACTTCACTGCTTCTCAACTTTGTCTTTAAAATTGAGTTTGCGTGCTTGTTTGCTGCTATCATTATATATATAAAAGTAAGGTTAAAGGCTACGAGAGAATGACACGTATTCATTTTTAGGTTTGCTGTAATTATGTGCTTTGGAATGTATTCCCTATAATTCTATGCTTCAGAGTTAAGTTTGAGATTAGGTTCAAAATTATTTATTATTTTTTAATGTATATAAAATATATTATTTAAATTCGGAGTTAGATGCGGGTTGAATTATTAATTTTTAAATGTATATAAAAATTATTTTTTTACTATTTGAAATTGATCAAATCTGATCATATTTGAATTTAAATTAATATATATCTATTTAAAGTTTTCATCCACCATAAGGATATGCAAAAATCTGGATTCATATGTTTGAGTGTATACACACATATAAATCTCCCAAAACTTTTTGAATCTAGGTTCTTTTTATATATATAGTAAAGAATTCTCATTATTTCTGAAAATTTCAACCTATTGAAAAGATGTTTCGAAAATTAAGCATCATAAATGGATTGGTTAGAAAAAAAAGACTATATTTAAAAAGGATTATTATTTTTTATATTTATTTAAATTCCAAAATTATATAGTTAATTATGCAAAGTTTACAGTTTATATGTCAATCATATCATAAATTCAAATAAGACGTTATTGATCTATCCGTGTGATGTTCGAAAATTTTGATCATATTATAAAATAATATATCTATATATTCAAAATTCAAAACGATATTTAGTTAAGGAAAAAATAGATATTTTAAATATGAAATAATATATATGTAAAATAAATGAGTGATTACTGGTGGTATATATTTTATTTTTCTTTAACTATATTTATCTATTCAAAATTCAAGTCAAATCATATGAAAAGGAGTAATCAAATTATTTTCTATATTCATACAATAATAAAATTATATTTTGTTTATATTTTGACAAGTCCAGTTTGAAAAAAAATTATAATATATATATAGAGAGAGTAAATGAGAGGTCACTTATGTATTATATTTTATTTTATTTGAAATTCAAAATAATATTTTTTATATTAAGAGTATAAATTGATTACTCGATTTTCAATTTTAATTTCAATTTATATATATATATATATATATATTAATGATCCCCCTTGATTTATCAATTATTTTGTTTGGATTTTAATGATCCCTGCTGATTGAAATTTCAAAATTTAAAATTTCCTCCAACACCAGCCTAGGTACTAATTATAAATAGAGTGACTCGGATACATATTCATTCATCAATTTTGGTTTTGGTTCTTATATTTCATCCATTTTTGAGACCATTGTATGTTTAGATGTCTCATCATTCTTTTTTGTCTCTTAATTAATTTATATGAGCATTAATTATTTTTTATTTTGTTAGCTTGAGTTATTTGTTTTGATAATATTACTTGTGCTATCAATCCTAATGTGACTAGCATCTCATGGTTTAAGTGATTCATCCTTGAAATATGTTAGAATGAACCTCATGAGAAAATTCGACATATTTTGAATTAATTTTAGAAGATATTAATATAAGTTTTTGTGTCTATTCTCTTCTTTAAAGTGATATCAAATTTTACCATTTTATTTTTATCTTATAGTTATACATCTTCTGTATAGGTAATCAAATTTTTATAATTTTTTGGAAGTAATTCTCAAACATTTTGGTGAGAGGTTTTAGGAAAGAAATATATAATTTGTAAACTCTGAATTCATAATTTGTAAATATTTTGAAACTTTCATTTAGACACACATACACACACCATAGAAACAAACATGAAAGCTTCTAAGCTTCTTCCTTCTCAGTTTTTCATCACCCCCACAACTCAGTTTTCACAATCCTGGACGAAGCACCATCCACAACAACCATCGCATCATAGCCCTTATCATCTTATTCTTATCTCTAGCTTGAAGGTGCCTAAGCATTCCCTTAATGTGAGCAATAATTGACTCAACATATAAATAAAGACTTATTATAAAAAATACATTCATTTCTCTTTTTTCACAACAGCCAACAAATAACCACAAAAAACTCTTTCCATTTCTTCTCATTTCTCTCAGCATTATTTTTTAGATTTCACTCACACCAAGCCTTCAAAGGAGATCAAAAAATTAATTAATCTTAATTATAGAAGGATACTAGACTGTACCTTTCAATGTAACATTACCTTTATGTAGTTAATTGCAAATAAAATCAAGAAAAATATTATAAATTAAAAAATATTTAGTTACTTTGAATTCATGATTAATCAATTGCATAAATGATAGGTCCTTATTTTGTTCAGTTTCTACTTCTTTTAGTTTTTCTTTTGCAAAAAGCAAATAAAGGAGAGATTTGCATGTTATCAAACAATTATAGTTGTTCATATTTAATAATATTTTATATTTTTTATCATACCCATTATATAGCGTTTTATTTGGGATAATAAGAACAGAAAAACTGTTTTTGGGGTGCAATTCTATGATTCCTATTGAAATTAAAAAAAAAAAACTTTCCAGTTAAATTTTGAATATATGCTAAATTATAACCAATTCATTATTTCAAATTATATTAAAAAGTTTTTTAGTAATTAAAAATACATTTCAATCAAAATATTTTAATATTAATACAAAGATCAATGATAAATATTTCAATAATTTCTAACTTAATTATAATATAAATATAAATAGTTTTAATAATATTTTAAATGTATCGTAATTTTCAAATAATATAGACAATAAAATTTTAATAGACAATAATATCAATATTATCCGTGTATAAGTTAAACAATTTATTCTTTAGATATTGAACCTTCGTCTTCCATGATGTTACTGGAGCAAATGAATGATAAATTAGAGTAAGTTAATAAGGATATAATGTAAATTAAGAAATTAATGAAAAAATTTTAAAAATAAAAAATAAAAGATTATAAAAAATTAGGATATATTTGATTCAGACATATTTTTTAAAAAATATTTTTTGACCCGTGCATCACTTAATTATGTACTTCAAGATGTCTTTTTTGTAATTTTATGCTTCATGAGATAGGTTTAATTGTTAATTTGTGGGTACATTTTTATTATTTTTTAATTATATATATATATATATATATAAAAACTAAAATAGTGATTAATGTATAATATAATTTCAATCTTTTAGATTCAAATCCACTTACTTGGATATTGTTATAAGCTCCTAATAGAACATAATATGCTATCAACTTATTTTACATAATTATGAAATATTGTGATTTGAATTGCAAATATTTAAATTTGGATGAAGTTTTAAGAAGATCTAATATGTATAATTATTTATGCTAAATATAATCAAATTTCAATATTTATGCATGCTACTTTCAATTTAAAATTGGTAGCTTATTAACTCCAAAACCACGTAATCAAAATAAAATACTTAGAATAATTTTTCAGTCAATCATATAATCTCCAACTCAATTTATAAATGATCAAAAGTTAAATTTTGATTTTATCATCTTTTAATCTATCCCAATAAACCTTGAATGTTTCAAATTAAAAATACAATTATTTAAACAGAAAATATAAATAATATCATTTAATTAAATAATATAAACAAATCCTTGAAATTTAAATATCGAGACGGAATTCATAATGTTGTTATCAACTCAAATACCAACCTTAACTTATTTTATATCATTAATCTACAACATAAAAAATCATGTTTTTAATAATTAAGAAATAACATATTAGTTCAAATGTTCACTCAAAAGTAACAACATTTAAAAAAGTTGTAAGATTAGACAATTCTAATATAGTATCATATATCTAATATCTATATAATGTATAGTTGTATACTATATTGCAAAGAATTAAAAAAGCATATATTTTTTATATATCAATTTGATTTTATACTTTATGCTTTTTATATTTCACTTATATATAATTTTTCAATATTCTTCAATTTTTATTTTTCCTTTTTTGCTCAACACATGTTAGTTTAACATTTTTAATAAAAATTTGTTAGCCTTGCCTAATTATTCACAGGTTTTTCATCTAGCACATATAGATTGAAAAACTTCTTCCATTTTAAATTATAAGACAATTTGAAATAAGATTATATATATTAATAAAACATAATAATGACACTTTATAAACTTATTTTTTAAAACAAAACTATAAACTTTTAAAAATACCCTGCACACTTAGTTATTACTCTACAATATCATTTTAATTCTTTCTCTGCCTAAAAGATAATATTAGAAAAATGTAATTAATGAAACCTTATTTTTTTTAAATTGTCTTATATTTTGAAACAAAAAATTCCTCCAGCTTTATTTTATAATTTGGAATGAATGAAGCATATAATTTATTTAAAAAAAGTAGCATGAAATTTAGTCAGTAAAAAAAAAGTGACATGAATTTTCATCTATCACTAATTATACTTTTCAATTTTTAAAAAGGATATTTCTTTATTCACTATATAAAATTTGAAAAATAACTTAGTAAGTTATTTGTGACATTATGGTATGGATTGTTATATACTTTCATTACATATATTTTATATATATTTTTGGTCATAGGTATCCTTCTATTGGAGGCTATCCTATTAGATGCATGGTTAATCAATCCTATTTGAATACTTATTCATTTTATGCTCAAGTTATTTTATATAATTATAGAATATTGTTATTTGAATTTTAACTGTTTAAATTTGGATGAAGTTCTATAAGATCCAATATTTCATAATTAAAGAGAATAATATTGATCATTGTGAAAAGAATAATGGAAGAGTTGAGAGAAAATGATAGAGATGAAATGAGATAGGAGTTTAAAATTTTAAATTTACATGAAAATACTATAAATCAATATTGAGTTTTTTGTTCATTAGCAATCAATATTGAGTTTGTGCATACATGAATTCAAATAAGAATTTGGTTTGAATATTTGCTATTAGGATAAAAAAAATCTTGATTAATTTGTGATTTCCTAAATATTAATTCAAATGAGATAAAAAGTAATATAACAATTTGATAAAAAATAATATTGACCATTTAAATATCTAAAGTATGTAATTAATTAGTGGGTGGTGATTTCGAACTTTTTTTCCAATGCCCAAGGAATAAAACAAGCAAAAAGGAATTATGTTACTATTTAAAAAAAAGTCTTTAGGTTTAAATTCTAAGAATATCTGATAGTTAAATTAGATTGGCAGTTTAAATAAAAAAACATCATCCAACATAAATAATATACCAATTATAAATAAATCAAATTGATTTTGGCTATGATTTCATTCTACGATTCTAACTTTGATTAAGTTTATCATTCATAAGTTTATTGCACATATACGTATATCCTAATTATCTTTCAATCCCATCATGTATTTACATCGCTAATTTTTATTTATATTCCATTTGTCCATAGCAAGTCTACCTCAAGGTTTCTTCTCCTATTGATTTTTATTTTGCAAAAAAAAAAAAGGTGATATTCATTGTCAAATAGTCATAGTTGTGTAATATTTAATAAGATTTAGCATTCTTATCATATCTATTATGAAATGGTTTATTTGAGACATTAATAATCAAATGAAAAAAGTAGGCGGTGAGTATTTTATCATTCTTATCAAATAAAAATATCAATTTTCTAAATAAATATTGAATATATATGAAATTACGGCCCATTAATTTCAAATCATATTAAAAAGTTGTTTTTAGTAATTAGATGATGAAAAGTTATTGGTGGAAATTCTATTATTCTTATCAAATAAAAAATTACTTACTTTTTTAATTAAATGTTGAATATATATGAAATTATGACCAATTAATTTGATATCATATTAAAAAATTATTTATTTAAAAATAAATTTCTATAAAAAAATTAATATTGACAATCAAATCAATAAAAAATTACTCCAATAAATTTTAAATTAAGATAAATATGAATAAAAATAGCTTTAATAAAATTTTTAAACTTATTGTGATTTTTGTGAATAATATAGATGATATAGATAATAATATAGATATTAATTAGGGACATAATATTAACTTGATAACTTGACAGGTCCAATAAGGGATTGGTCGGGGTACACATTGAGTTGAGATCGAACTTGGTCCTACTCAACCAGAGATATATTCATATATTATTTTATATTTTTATTTATATTAATTAATTTTATAAGATTTTTTTCTTTATGGATTATACTTAATATGAATTACTTTGTTATTATCATAAAAAATATTTAAAAATCAATATATTATTTGAATTCAAAATGTTAATTTGTTTTCTAACATAACATATAATTGTTGAGCTTTTATAATTTTGAAAATCTTATTTTTCAAGAGAATATAGTTTTAGATGGAGATAATTTAGTGAATAAAATTTATTTCATATTTTTTTTTAAAAAGACCAAATCTAAGTTTAATATCGGATTAGCCCGGCCCCAATCTTAGTGCAAAAGGATTGAGCATTGCTTTTGATAGCTAACTGAGCAAGTAGGCAACATACATATACATATATTTTTAGGAAAATGACAAATAAATATGTTCAAAATAGGTAAAAAAAAAAATAGTACCATGAAATAAGGTAATTACGTTTTAACCCTCTACAAAATAATAAAAAAGTGTTGTTTTTTTAATAAAGAAAAATTTAGGCGAGTTATATCTCGAGAGCTTACCATAGCTAAGGCATGCTTCCAGACTCAAAGAATACTTGCAAATGTACTTACAGATCATTCACCAATAAAGCCCTCACATCGACAATAGGGTTTTATCCTTCAACCTTTTAGGTTATATATAGGTCAAATCTTTACTAACTGGACTAACCTTTTAATATAAAAATCATAGTTGTTAAACATAAACTAAAGTTATTAAGAATGAAGATGAAGTTGTTAATATAATAATAACATAGTTGTCATTGCATGACTATAATGAAGTTATGACCAACTATGTTGTTAATACTTAAACTATAGTTGTTATTATAGGATAAGGCTCCGATAACATAAAAGTTTTATTTTGAAGTTTTAGACAAATGTTTAAAGGATATTGTAAAGTTAAAAGCTATTGTGTTTGGTAGAGATTTTAGTTAAACATTTTCTATTATTCCAGGTGGGTCGAGAGAAAACATTGTTTTCACTATCATTAAATCTTCATACATATGGGATAATAGTCAACTTCTTACAATAACAAGAAATATGAGTCTTCTAGCAATAAATATTAGAGCATCTATTAGTTTTCTTCAAGATTTTGCTAACTAGATTATCTCAATTGAAGATAAGACTACTATTGGAGTTAGTGAAAATCCTGTGGATATTAGGATTCCAATTGATTTGTTATTAGATGGTTCAAAAAAAACTAATAAAGTCTATTGTTGATTCGACTTTCTCGCATTTCCTTACCAATATTTATAATTCTTCATGTTTTAGATATATGGCTATATTAGCTCTTACATTGGCTATGATTGAAGAAATAAATAGGTACATGTTGTCCTTACTCTTTGAAGAGGGGGTTATATACTTAAGCTTTAATGGTGTTGTAAAAGATGATAGGGACATGAATTCACTTGATGACCTTTACTCTACATATTTTTTAAATTCAATTACAACATTGAGCCTCTTGAATTATAAAATAAGACTTAAAGTAGGTGCCCCAATTATTTTTAATATGAAACATTAATAAATTTATGGGATTATGCAATGGCACACGTTTTATAGTTACACGAATTGGAAAACATATTATTAAAGCCCAAGAAATGTCTGAATCAACTGTAAGGATGAATATATATATATATATATATATATCGTGTATTACTATAAGTCTATTTGATTCCAAGCTGCTATTTATCATAAGAAAGAGGCAATTTTCCATTATGTTGGCTTTTATAATGACCATTTGGCGTGTGAGCGGAGGTCCCGACCTTCACGGCGGGAACCTGACAAAACGAGGAGTCACCACCAAGATTTTGAGGGAAATCTCGGGAAACCATTTAAAAGGAGGATAAGGGTAGTTTGCAAAATTAGAGAATAGGTTCGAGAGTTGATTGAGTGTAGGAAAGGTGTTAGGCACCCACAACACCCGTTCGTCAGAACAGTTACCTGAAGTTTGTTGTGCTCTTTTAATATGGTTTTATAATTATTTTAATTATTCCTTTTATATTCATGTGTTTCAAAAATGATAAGAATTAAATGAGAAATGTTTATTTATTTACGAGGGAGGACAGACTTGACTCAAAATCTGACTCTGACGCTTACGTACCCTGTGATGGGGATCAAAGTTCATGTAGTTTGGGCTTAAAAGTTTATTGGTGAAAATATTTTTTAAAGAGAAATTAATTAAAAATAATTCACCATTTTACAAATAAAACAATTTCTAAAATTTTGATATGTGTGTTTTAAATTGCAAAAGGTAATTTAATTTTAATTATTTTCTCCATTTTTGAATTTTTAGAATAAAGAAAGAAAAGGGTTTAAAATTATTTTTTTTATGTTTTATGATTGAGAATTTTAACTGCTATACCTGCAGAGCTTTATTGGTTTATACAGTAATGCAATTATTCTAAGTATCTGTGAAGATTTCAAAATCTCACATGATAAAAGAATTTAGCAATTTTATTTATTTATTTTTAAGTGTTAATAATAGTTTGCTTAAGTATGTATATATATTTTTAAAGAATTTCAATCATCATACCTGCAAAGTCTTATTGGCTTCTATAATAATATGATTATCCTAAATATCTGTGAAGATTCTAAAATCTCACATGATAAAAAAATTAAATTTAGATACATTTTTAATTTGATTATTTTAATATATAATTTATATATATTAAAAACTTAATCGTTATATCTGTAGAGTCTTATTAACTTATACGATAATACGATTATCTTAAAAATCTACAGAGATTCAAATCTCACATGACTAAAAGATATAATTGGTAAATATGATTGCATTAATTTGGTTAATTGATTTTCTAAATTGTGTATTATATGATTATTTAGAAAAGTCATTTATTTATTATAAGAAATTGAGAATCACTGTATCTTCAAGGACTTATTATCCCACACGATAATGTGATTAATTTAAGTCCCTACGAAGATTCTTGAAATCTTACATGGAACTTAAATGGATTATTTAGATTATAAAAAGATAGTTAGTTTTAACAGTTGGTCATTGAAAACCATTAATTATACGTATAAATTGAATCTCTATACCTGTAAAATTTTATTGATTTATATGGTATGAGATCGCTTTAAATGTCTGCAGAAATTTTTAAAATCTCACACGACAAGTAAATAATTAGAAATAAATTTTCTCTTATTCATTTCATGTTTTTTCAATTGGGTAAGAATCAAATTCTCTCCCCTCCGCTTTTTATAAAATAGGCTCGTCATAATAATTGAAATCGTACATGTGATCATCATAGAAAGTGCCATACGATATGAGTGTAACAATATTATTGACAAGTAAAGGACCTTAGGACTAACGGAGATGAAAAAAACATGCCCACACATATTAATATGCCCTTTCATGCTAAATACATATTTAAAAACCCTGCCTAATAATTGCACTAACTCTTTCTTTATTTGAAATGAGATTATGCCTAAAACTGCATTAAGCTTAGTTATGATAGCAAGCAAAATTATTATTTGCAATCTCTTTATCCTTCTTTTTCACACTCTCTTTTTTTTATTTTTTTAAATGACAATTACATTGATTTTCACTTAAGAACTAAAAAAAATATGGGACAGATATTTAAACATGAAATTTATTTAGAAAAAATAAATCTAAATCAAACGTGTTCATTTCAAATTCAGAATCAAGAAAGCAAGGCAAATCATATGCATAATATTATGTTCATTCAATAATAAACCGGCAGTGATCATCAAGAGAAAGAAAAAATGACTATACCAAATGATGTCTTTTCCTCCTCTCTTCGTTTCTTCCTTCTCTCTATCTTTGCTTTCTTCTCTGTGTTTTTTTGTAGTCCTCTTGGTCTCTATTTTTTTAGCCTCTCATCTCTATTTTTTTGCTAGAACAGCCTCTTTCCCTTCTCGTCTCAGCTCTCTCTCAGTTTCTCTCCTTTTCTCCAGTCGAAACAGCTCCTTCTCCCTCTTGGTTCCTTTACTTTTCTCCAGTCGGAATAGTCCTTCTCCCTCAACCTTTGCTTCACCTCTCTCCATCCCTTAGTCTCTTTTTTTTTCATTCAATTTTTGGTCTCCCTCTTCTCTTTCTCAGCTTTTCCAGAAAAAAAAAAGCTCCTCTGTCACCTCCTCTCTTGTCTCTGTTTTTGCCCTCTCCTCCATCTCAGCCTCTGTTTCACGTCTTTCGGTCCTCTCTCTCCTCTTTTCGAGTTCTCTCTTCCCTATCACCGTGTTCTCTTCCTCTCCCAAACTCCTCCTTCTTTGTTTTCATCTCAGCACTCTCTCCTTCTCATCTTAGCTCTCTGTTTCACGTCCTTCGGTCCCTCTCCCTTTGTTTTTAAGTTCTTCGGTCATCTCTTCACTGTCACCATCTTCTGCCCCCTTCTTTCAGTCCTTTATCCCTTTTAAAGCAGAAATAGGGAAGAGCTTGCATGTGAGGTGAGAGTTTACGTGCTTTCTTGCTCTGTTCTGTTGTGTGCATGCGTCTGAATTTTCTTCTGCGTTTTTGTGCTTTTCTCTATGGTTTGTAAAGAAGAAACAGGGAAGAGCTTGCGTGTGAGGTGAGAGTTTACATGCTTTCTCGCTCTGCTCTGCTATGTGCATGCGTCTAAATTTTCTTTTACGTTTCTCTGCTTTTCTCTGTGGTCTGTGCTTCATGCATGCTGTTCCTACTTTCTTTATGTGTATTTGTCTACGTACGTTGTCTCTGCTTTGTGTGTGTGTGTGTGTGTGTGTGTGTGTGTGTGTTCCTTCTGATTTCTGTGTTTCTGCATGTGTCATGCATGTTTCTTTATTTCTGTTTCGTGTCTCTATTTATGCTATTTTCTTCTTTTTCTGCTGCATAGCCGAAAGTGTGTATGTGTGTGTACGTGTTTTTCGTGTGTTCTGATGCTGCATGTATCTATTTCTTTTTTTTTAGCCATTCTTTAATGCCTTTTTTTATTAATTAGATTGAGGGAGAGAAACAAAAGTCTAATTTTAAAACATATATTTTTAAATGGAAAACAAAAGATTTAAGGAGAGAAATTTAAAAATAGTTGAGTCTCAAAAAATTGATTCCCAATATCTTTGAATGGTTAGGATAATTTGAGAGAGATTTTTTTAAAAAATTTAAGCAATATTTTTTTTTTGAAAATATAATCCTAAAAAAGGATTCAATTTCATTTTTGTATTTTTTATATTTTTTGATTATTTATTATTAAATTAAAAAAAAATGTCTGAAAAAAATACAGTGTTCACACCATTGATAAGAGCCAGGGCCAGAGCTTGTGTCATGAGAGTTTGTACTTACCTTGTCGTATTTTCACCCATAGCCAATTATACGTTATTGTTTTTTTGTTTTTGAAGTAGGGAGGGTTTAAAAATATTGGTTCTTGATGAGAATGGTCACTTCATGTATATAACTTTTAATGTTGTTTATAGGGAAGTCTTTGATAATTTGATCTAATTAATTATAATTTTTTGTTAATTTCTTCCTACCATATCCATTTATACAGTATGCATTTAATTTTTACCATTTCCTTGACTCTAATATGCATATTTAGTATTAAATGTGATAATTACATAACCCTAATATGTATGAGATGATATAGAGAATATGTTTATTACAGATTATTCTTTTGAAAAATATCTTCCTATAAGATTGAATTTATTTATAAAAATTGCAGTATAAGACCCGTGCATCGCACAAATAATTTACTAGTTCATCTTCAAAATAGAGTTCACGTGGCTATTCGCCCTTCATTGTCAGCGGCTCCCATCTTGGTCTTTGAAATTGAGAGTCTATTCATGTTTGATGTTCATCCTTCATTGTCATTGTTTCTTACACTCTTATTGTTCTCGTTTGGTGATTTGGTTTTTATTTTAAGATTTGGAAATGATTGAATTCGATGTTTTGAATGCTTTTCTACTAAAATTTTGATTTTTTTTTCTAAATTTTGTTGTTCGTGTTCACATTTGATTAATGCATCTGCTATTCATGATAGTTCTAATTTTTTCAATTTTCTCTGCCAATGATCCAATCCCAGTATTGTGAATGACTTTTCCTTATTTTTATTTTTTAATTTTTCTTGATAATTGAAAATCTCATTATTGTGAATGCCTTCCCCTAATTATGATTTATTTTTTTATTTCAATTAATGCAGACTTTGGTAGGGTCAAAGCCCATTTAAAGTTATTGAGACCTAAATTCAAATGTCTCTTTTAAAGAATTTGTATACAAAGTAGGCCTTCATAGGTTTCATACCATACTTGGCTTATCATAGGTTCAGACTTAAGTATTGAAAAAAAGCCTATAAGTAGGCTCAGGCTTAAAAGCTCCATTATAAGTTCAAACCTATTAACCCAAAGCCTGGCTTAGCATGATATATTCTCATCCTTTTGTTTATTTGGCTTTTGAATTTCAAATTAAATAGCAATTTAATCTCTAATATAGGTCTATGTGTATTTGCTTCTAGAACTCTAAATTCATTTTTAATATAATATTTTTCTTAACTTTTAAAAATGATGTAATGCAGCCCATTCTATTAACAAAAACAAATTTTGATCGTTTTAGTTATGTTGACTAAAAAATGACAGTACTTCAATTTACTAATTATCCTTATTAAGTTTAATTAACCGATTTTAGAAATCTGGATGTTACACCATCAACGTTACCAAATTGAAATGTAGTAATTAAAAAAATAATTTTTTTGTTTAAATTATCGTAGTTTTGTAATTTCAAAGCATCCAAATAAATATTACGTTATAAGTGTTAGGTATCTTAAACAACGTATCTGATGTATCCTGTCGGCGAGCTTTTTCCTCCATCGTTATTTCCTTTTCCCCCACTTTCAAGAGTTCCATTTATCATGAATTCATGTGATAGATCATGGATTTCTTTCTTAAGAAATTTAAGGAAATAAATTAATTCAATAACTAGGCCAAATAAGTTTTGATTCAAAACACGACTGCGTACTCCTTTTTTAATACATAACTTAAAGGGTGCAATCTCATGAAATAAATACATGGTGAAAATTTCAAAGACTATTAAGTACATACATTTATATATATATATATATATATATATTAATATGACAAAAAGAATTGACTCAATACAATGTAGATCTTAAAACTCACACAAAAAATGGGAGGACATTCAACCTCAATTTTAAAGCTAACATGAAACCTTTTTATGGACGTGATTTTTGAAACCAGCACCATCTTAAGGTGGTTTTGCAAAACTATCAAAAGAAAATGATGATTCTAACAAGCTGCCACCATTTAAAAGGTTATATCACAAAAAGAAAGTTTTAAATTTCTAGGGATGTTACCCGTCGATTTTCCCAACCTCTGACAATGTCCTCGGGAACATTTTAAAATGCATCTTGCATTTTGAAAACTGTGGACGGTTTCAACAGTGGTATTCACCAATGCAATGGACTCACATTTGTTATAAGAAGCACCCACTTGGCTCAAATGATAAAGCACACAAATGAAGCTATCCGAAAATCACACCCTGACCCTCACCCCTCTTGTTTTTTGAGACCCTCACCCTTCATCTAGGCACAATTCTTCTGGTTTTTGGGCTCTCTCTTTCTTGGTATCTAGTTCCCAACTTCTCTCCTTGATCTACTCTTATGCCTCAAGCACTAGTTGTTTGTGTATTATAAAGCTTCTACTTCCCTTTTCCTTCTAACTCTTGTTAGATTCAAAAGCCCACAGATCCCTCCATGCTAGTCCTCTCCTTTCATCGACATGATATTTTGACTCTTTAATGTAAATCACTCAGTTTCATCTGATATCTAATCTCATGCCTTGTCATTCTCCAACCCTCGGAACCAAGTGCTTAACTGCATACACCCCGGCCCAATTTTACTTGAAGTGAAGATGCCATGGCAAAAATACATATTGGAAACAAATTTTAGCCAATCAACGATGTACCAAATATTATTAGAGATTCATCATTCTCATATTATTTGGTATGTCGTTGATTTGATTAAAATTCATGTGTTTCCACCTTGAATATTCCTCCTAATGATGCCAAGAGTCTCTCTTTCAGATCAAGTTTTATGAGGTTGGGTTTGAATGTCACATCACCATGAAGTCTTTTCGTAAAAAATAAAACAATTGGTTTATGGAAACTGTAAATTCTAAAGAAACAGATTAAAATGAAAAATGAGAGAATTATTTGAAAATTTTCAATTCAAATTCTATCATTATCAGCGAGGCACCATAATCGATTCTTAAATGCTATCTTGTGTTCCTAGATATCCTTGTGGAATAACACTACAATCAAGATTGGATTCAATAAATGGAAAAATATTATCATAGCTAGTTTTGCTAGTTTGTGACTGGACCACTTATTTTTAATCTCTTACGTATTTTGACGCGCCAAGGCCTTAGGCATAATTTTTGGGGCAATTTTAAGGAATGAGAAATTATATTTTAAAGCATTATGACCTTAAATAATGGATCTAGTTTCCAAAAATGAGACCCTCTTTGAATTCCAACATTGTTTGGGTTTGAATCCTTCACACTCACTATTCACTGAATGGAACTTGAGCATTAAAGTTTTAAATTTGCATAGGGAGATAAAAAGATAACTTTGACTTAAATTCCATGAGATTCAAGATGAATGAATTTTGTGTTTTCTTTTAAATTGTTACTATCCTATCAATGCTACCAAATTGAAATGTAGTAATTAAAAAAATAATGTTTTTGTTTAAATTGTCATAGTTTTGTAATTACAAAGCATCCAACTAAATATTACATAATAAGTATTAGGTATATTAAACAACGTATCTGATGTATCCTGTCGGCAAGCTTTTTCCTCCGTCCCTATTTCCTTTTCACCTACTTTCAAGAGTTCCATTTATCGTGAATTCATGTGATAGATCATGGTTTTCTTTCTTAAGAAATTTAAGGAAATAAATTAATTTAATAACTAGGCCAAATAAGTTTTGGTTCAAAACATGACTGTATACTCCTTCTTTAATACATAACTTAAAGGGTACAATCTCATGAAATAAATACATGGTGAAATTTTCAAAGACTATTAAGTGCATACATTTATATATATATATATATTAATATGAAAATAAGAATTGACTCAATATAATGTAGATCTTAAAACTCACACAAAAAATGGGAGGACATTCAACCTCAATTTTAAAGCCAACATGAAACCTTTTTGTGGACACGATTTTTTGAAACCGGCACCATCTTAGGGTGGTTTTACAAAACTACCAAAAGAAAATGATGATTCTAACAAGCTGCCACCATCTAAAAAGTTATATCACAAAAAGAAAGTTTTGAATTTCTAGAGATGTTGCTCGTCAATTTTCCCAACCTCTGACAATGTCCTTGAGAACATTTTAAAACGTATCTTGCATTTTAAAAACTGTGGGTGGTTTTAACAGTGGTATTCACCAATACAATGGACTCGCACTTGTTATAAGAAGCACCCACTTGGCTCAAATGACAAAGCACACAAACGAAGGTATCCAAAAATCACACCCTGACCCTCAGACCCTTCTTGTTTTTTGAGACCCTCACCCTTCATCTAAGCACAATTCTTCTGGTTTTTGGGCTCTCTCTTTCTTGGTATCTAGTTCCCAACTTCTCTCCTTGCTCTACTCTTATGCCTCAGGAACTAGTTGTTTGTGTATTATAAAGCTTCTACTTCCCTTTTCCTTCCAACTCTTGTTAGATTCAAAAGCCCACGAATCCCTCCATGCTAGTCCTCTGCTTTCATTGACACGATATTTCAAGTACCAAGATTTGTCGAGATGCTTCAATGTAAATCACTCAGCTTCATTTGATATCTAATCTCGTGCCTTTTCATCCTCAAACCCTTGGAACCAATTGCTTAACTGCAGACACCCCCGCCCAATTTTACCTAAAGTGAAGATGCACCGATAAAAATACATATTGGAAATGAATTTTAGCCAATCAACGATGTACCAAATATTATTGGAGATTCATCATTCTCATATTATTTGGTACATCGTTGATTTGATTAAAATTCATGTGTTTCCACCTTGAACATTCCTCCCAATGATGCCAAGAGTCTCTTCTTCAAATAGAGTTTCATGGAGTTGGTTTTGAATGTCATATTGGTATGAAGTTTTTTCTTAAAAAAAAAAAAACAATTGGTTTGTTGAAACTCTAAATTCCAAGGGAAGATATCAAAATGAAAAATTAGAGAATTATTTGAAAATTTTCAACTTGGATTCTATAATTATGTGGATGTAATGAATTAATTTCATGATTTGATTCCTTAATTTATGGATGTTATAATTATGGGATAAATTTTCAAGAAAATTAAATGCATGATTTTATTCGATTGCAATCTAATTGAGATAAGTTAAGATTGAATCATTGTTTATGATATTGATTTTCTTTGATATTGAAAAAAGAATATTAATTATAATTTCCTAGAATGTGAAAATATTGTCATTGACTTATGGAAATTTCCTTGATATAAAACATAAGTAGTAATTTCCTTATCAAATATTTCATATTATATAATTTTATTTATAAATATAGATTGGTATGAATCTTGGGAAATAAGTTGTTGCAGTATTTCATTGTTTGTTAGTAACTTTGTAAATTCATTTAATGTTGGTTTGATCTAATTTATTTTTAAACAATTTAGATATTTGAATTTGGAAGCTGTGTGAATTCTCCAACCATATACATTGGATTATATATACAGTGGTATTTCAAGTAGAATTTTTATTCAACCCTTGATCAAGATGGTGTGTTCTTACTTTTGAATATTTTCTTTCAATAAGTTGCTATATCAATATTTAGTTCTTATTTAAGTTAGTTTGGCCACTACTCCTAGCTTATCAAGTTGTAGGTTGTCAGAATGTAGAGGTTTTGTCAAATGTTAGATCTACTATGTGTAATTTTGCCTAATTATTCCACAATTTAACCATTTCAAATCATATGTTACCCGAGTAATTATGAATAGACCATACAAGTCCTTACCATAGTAAATAGAAATTTACTTATTTTAAAAGAGATTCTAAGGTTTGCAATTTAAAACATAAAAGATTTAAGCAAGAACAAGTCTATATTAGAGTTACAAAACATACAAAAGCATGGGATGCCAATTTAACTTAAAAACATTTGCAAATAAGATCAACAAATTCATTTTGTCATATGGATCAAAACTTGTCAACAATTTACTGTTATTTTACAGATTAAGGGCTAAATTTTTTATATGCTCCAAATCTTTATCTAATATCCGATTGGGGTGATCTAATTGCCTATATAAAGCTTATTTAACAAAATAGTTAATGGCATTGGTTTCGTTACCAAATTAATTTATATTAAAGAATTGGATATCCAAACCCAAACTAGTCATAATTTCATACTTTTTCACAAATAGGGTTCATCTTCCTTGACCTATGTGATCGAACAAGCTCGAGCTCTATAGTATAGCAAATGTAAGTAACACCATTTCGGTCAGTATTATATGTGCTTTAAATGCAACTAGGTAGGCAAATTGCTAAGTATTGCTTTGAGAAGAGGAGCACCTTAGAGTATAAGTCAATGATGATGCACAATTAAGTATTCATAATGTCTAAGGAGGAGGTTTAGACATCTCTAAAGTTAATTAAAGGTACTATTTCTCTCAGTGGAGTTGCCAAAGATATTCTATAGTTCAATTTGAGAAATGTGTTAGACATAGGTGTCAAGCATATGCTATATTCTTCTTTATGCAATTTGAGTTAGAGATGGGGGTTGATAAGATTGATATGGTCAGTGAATTAATTGATGGGTTTTTAAGGAGATGTTTAGGTTACAACCTAAGAAGGAAGTTGAATTCTCAATTGACCTAGTACTGAGAACTAAGCCTATCTCCAAGGCTCTATTCCAAACATTACCTTCTAAACTGGCTGAGCTTAAAAAACAAATAAAAGAGTTGTTAAGTAAAGAATTCATATGCCCTAGCATATTGCTATGGTGTTCACTAATACTTTTTATAAAGAAGAAAGATAGTAGCTTATGGTTGTGCATTAATTACTAAAAATTGTAAAAGATGATAATAAAGAACAAGTACTCATTGCCTAAGATTGATGATTTTCTATATCAGGTGGTGGTAGCCTTCGTATCTTTTAAGATTGATCAAAGGTCTGGTTACCATCAATTGAGAATGAAAGCTGAGGATGTCTCAAAGATCGCTTTCTATATAAGGTATAGCTACTATGAGTTTCTGGTTATGCCTTTCAAGTTAACAAATACTCTAGCAGTGTTCATAAATTATATGAACTATATCTTTTGGTCATACTTAGACCAATTTGTTGTGGTGTTTATTGATGATATTTTAATTTACTAATGGGATGAGGAGAAGCATACAAAAACATCTTTTTAAATTCCTTCCATCTGAACACTGGCTGATCAATCGACTCTACACTCTTCCACCATTGTTTTGTCACATCCTCAAGCATAAATATGACTAAAAGAATGCTATGCTCTAATGTGCAGGACATAATAGAGAATATTGGCTCCAACCAGTCAATCCACCTCTCAGCAACCCTCACCTCCATAGAACCATCGAATGAAGGCAGATTCAATTTGGTAAAGTACTTTAGTGCTAAATCAATGGAATCCTCACTACCAGTACTATTAGGCCATTGAGTCTATACTAGCCTCTTAGGCATACTCTCCTCGTAATGGTCTTTATCCCCTGCATGTATCTCCTTATCATATAGTTCCTCATCTTGCATTTTCTCTTCCTAGTCATTACTATGACCATGATTCCTAATACTCTGACTATTCTCTTCCTATGTTGCTTTAAAGAAGACATCATGTTGATCAACCTTCTTCTTAATCCCTAGCATCAACTCCTCTAAAAGCTTGTCATTATTAAAAGGAGGTGGAGGTCGCTTCGATGGTGGTGCATGTTGTTCCGACTATGGAATGTTTTGGTATATTGCTAATAATAATAGCTTTATCGACATGCACTATTCTCCCCTCATAAGGACAAAAGAAGCAAGTTAGTTACTAGCTCAATAAGGGAAGCAATATGTGTAATAATGATAATCGCCAACTTTTTATATGAAATGCACAATCACCAATACAATCAAAGCACAAGATCGAAATGATATACATATTGTAAATGTTGATTAGTAGCCAAAGCCACTTATAGGGGATCTTGCCCCTTGTCCTCAATTGTAAAATGTAATCTTCACTAAAGTACTCATTTGCGAGTAGAAGTAGATAGAGAGTATACCCCTCTTTTAGGGATGTTTGTCCGCACACAATGACTAGCTGTTGTGTCATATTTGCGGGCTAACATGGATAAAAACCCATATTTCTCCATTAAACTCACAATTAAACCTTAAATCTTGCACCATGTTATTCTTAATTAACTCCTAATATGTCTAATACTCTTAATTAAAATTCTAGGATGTTACATAAAACATGCACATGTAAGAGAAATAACTATAGGCATGCAAAATAGGCAATTATAAACAACATAATTAATCCTATTTCATAAATCACCTCCAATCCTCTATTGTTGCTAACTAAATCTATAGGCTAGAAAATAATTAGGAGTCAAACCCATATGATTGGGTTAGTCCAAGCTCTCTAATCATAAGGGGTGATAAGGACAAGGCCCCACACTCATTCTTAGACCATGGATTTCCTTCTACTAACTTTATTGGTTGGGGTATCAGGATAAGCCCTATTACTAACTTTGCTAGGTGGGGTTTAAGGGCAAAGTCAAGAATTAAATAGGGAGGGCTCACAATGTTAGCATGATCTATGTGCATACAAACTTACTAAGGTGAGCTCCCACAGTCACTATGATCATGCCAACACATCACATGCTAATTAACACGTAGTTAACTCAATATCATCACATTCATATTCATCAAGGTCTCTTTCCAAAATTTCAAGGAGTTCAAATCATCATTTATCAACTATTTGTCGTTTCAAAGTATAATATTTGATCAATATTTAAAGCCATACTTATATAATTTTCAAAACAAAAAAATATTTGGGCATATATATATATATATATATATTGAGATATATGAATATAATTTCAAAGTTCACAAACATCCACAATTAAATTAACAAGCAAATAATATGAAATAAATTCCCTTGGTTATTTCAAACCTTTGAGAACTCAAAGGTTACCCCCCAATACCACTTGCTTCCTAGCTAGATTTGAGCTTTTTGATGCTTTATGAGGTTAGTCTAAAACTATCAATAATAACCATCACTAATAATCATGAAAATCACCACTTTTAATAATTGAACTTCCTGACGACAAGCATAATCTCACATTCATTGAGTTCATCAACTTTTACTAACTTCATTTAGTTCATATTAACTCAAATAACAACTCATATGATGCTCAACAATCCAAAATCACCCTTTAGAGGTCTAGGTTCATCCAAAATGAAAGACTCAAGCTCACAACCTTGTAAAAACTTGTAATCTAGGTGGAAGATACTTAAACAACTCTCATTAGTCCCATATAAACCAATAGATTCATACTCATAACCTTAGGTCCAAAAATCATGCTCTTCCAATCTCACATTCTACTTTTAAAACATGTAGAGAGAAAGAGAAAGACTAGCGAAGATGTAACAAGGTGAATCCAAGCTCAAAGCGATCCTAAGTTGTCTCAAAGTGGAAGCCCTAACAGAGCCTTTTTCTCTCCTGTTGCCCTCTTTACTTGCTTTCTTTGTTTAGTAGCTTGCGAATGTGAATTGCAAATTTAAATTTTTTGACCATCCATCATGGTGGATGATACAAAGTGGCCATGCCTGAATTAACAATAAAAATATAAAAATTGAAGATAATTTGCAAAACATTAACAATCTTCATATCTCTTGATCTCTACTATATATATATATATATATATATGTATGTATGTATGTATGTATATATATTGCAAGTAAAATGAATTTCTTTTAGGAAAGTAATAGTGGTTTCATGTTTAATATATGGCAAGGTAGAGAGCTTGGGAGATAGAATGCTCTCCTCATAACTTTGAGGTTAATTAATGGATTTATTTTACATTGTAGGATCATATATGTTGGTTTCTCTTTGAAATTATATTCACATTTTTAATGGCTTCCTCCCTTTCATTGTCCAACTAAAGTTGTATAGAATAGCCACGTTTTCTCAACACTTCCTCTCTCTTAATTGCAATAGAAAGCTGCAACTCAGATAAAGAAACTTCCATCTTTTATTTGTTAGTATGGCTACGATTCATCATCGTCATCATCATGTTAATTCTCAGTTTATAAAGAGATTCATATTATTGCTGCTGTTGTTATTCTCAAAGGTAAATTGGCATATCTCTCATTGCCTTTGCTACTAAGAAACCATAATCCAAAGGAGAAGAAGATAATAATCATAATATTAAGAAATGCATATCTTAATGTCTAGAATCCAAACTATTCAAAATATTAATCTTAATGGCTAGAAAAGGAAGGGGAGGAAAAGAGGATGGGAAGGGAATAGAGGAGAGGATCCTCATCACCTTCCATTAGGACCTATGATTGTTGGCGACAACTGATAAGTTTTAATATCCATATTATATATTATATTTATAAAAATTATTCAATGATTATACATATACTAGAATACTGTACATTATTTTAATATTTATTTAACATTACTTTGTATAAAAATCAAGAATATCCCATGCACTGTGTTTATCTCCGGCAAAAAAATTTACTTATGCCTTTTTTTTATAATTTTTTGAATCATTGTCTTTAATTTTTAGGTTATTTTTTTCTATTTAAGTATGTCAAAGTTAATTTCTATTATTGATATGGATGATATTGCATGGCTTTCAAAAGTTAGAGGGTATTGTACCCAAAATGAATTTAAAATTCTAAATGTTCATGAACTTATAGTTTAAGAATTAAATTTTCTTTTAACCTTTTAATTTTTTTACATGCATATATAAATGAAATATCATAGATTAGAGTAGAGATTAATTTTTTTTTAGAATGCTAAGAGTAAGTATACACTATATATACACTTTCTAATTAGCTAGGTTTATTTTGTATCCACATTAATTGTTTATATGAGAAAATATATATATATATATATATATATATCACTCATGTTAACCTGAACTGAATATTTTTCATTTAGCTTTACCATGTGATTTCAAATAATAAATACTCCATTCATTAAAAAATATAAGACATATTTTAAAAGGTTAAATGTTAAAAAAATATAAAGAATTTTTAATGCATGTTTGGATACATATATAATTGATTTTTTGACTCAAAAATTTTATTTTATTTTTGAGTTATTACCCAAACACTTGAAAGAGCCCATAATCTTTTAGTTAAAATCAATTTTTTTTTTCAAAAGCTAGCAATTTGAGCTTCCGTGCAAAGTTAATCAAAAAGTGTTGGAAAAAATTATGAAGAAAGGTTTAAGAAAAAAAAGATATAAAAAATTTATAAAATTTAATAAAAATAAAACTAAACTCTCTTCTCTTCTCCTTTTTTTCTTAATAAAATTTGAACTTTAAATATTCTAAAAAGTTACTAACATAAATTTCTGTTAACTACCACCCTTTACTTAGCATTCATTATAAAATTAATTTAAATAAAATATTAGTTGGTAGAGAAAAATTTAATTTAAAATTTAAAATCATTACAAAAATTGCTGTAAAGGTTTAGAGAGAGAGAGATTTTGCATCATTTATTGTATTGCTACATTTTTTATGTTGCTAAAATTTTAAGACAATGCTTAATATCTTCGTCAGATATAATTGATATCCATGATGTCATTAGAGATTAATTTATATATTATCATCTTTATTAATTATTGTAAAATTAATATTTAGTATATAAGAATTAAATCTTTCTCTTTTATTAAATTTGTTTGAACTAGGATATATTAAGTTATTTATTTACGTAAATTAAATTGTTAATATTAATATAATTTAAATTTTTATAACTAATCATATATGTAATTTAAATAATATATTTTATTTTTAAATAAAATTTAATAAATTTAATAATATTAGATACAAATATATAAATAATTTAATTTTAAAAAAAATGTCGTTTATAATAATTTATATAGTTAAAATTGATTCTAAATAAATTATCTAAATATTTTTAATTCTATTAAAATTAATTTTAAAAAATAGTATCCAAACAGATTACATTATAACTTAATCAATTATGATTAATATTAATCATTTAATTAATTATTTTTATAATCAATTATATCCAAATGAAATCCAAATGAGCCCTTAATTTTTTAAGGTGCAATTATTATTTTTTTATATTTTTAAATATCTAATCTTTTAAAAATTATTTTATAATTTTTTAATGAAAGTAGGCTGTATATATGTGTACTTTTATTTTTCATATAACAGCATGTGAGGGATAAAAATAGTCTTGTTCACATGACAGACCTGTAGATGGGATGAGAAAACAGGGCTTGAACCCGAATCGGTAAAAGGGTGGTTCCATCAGGGCCTAGAAATTTCCTTTGGCCCAAAAATATCACAAAATTTTGACCACTTATTCCATCTAAAAATATAAAATATTTTTAATTAAATTATATTTTATTATTTTTAAACCAATATCAATTTTTATTTATTAAAATATTTTATTTAAAAGTGAATGGTTAAATGATTTATTTATGGAAGAATTACTTTAAATTTAGTTGTTAATGAACCTTAAAATAGTTAATTGTGTCAAGTAAGATTTGCATGTAATTTTCTCTTCATTTATTAAGGATTTTTTTTAAAAAATTTTATTATACATTAAAAAAAACTAAAAATGCTTCATAGTTTTTAACGTCTAATCTTTTAAAAATGCTTTATATTTTTTTTATAAATCCTAGCATTTATATTTATATGTAAATATCTAAAAAGAGCCATTATGCAAGCTTAGACTTGAGGCCTTGTTAGTTGTTATGGACTCGAATCTATTTAATTGAAGCTTGGCTTGAACTATCAGGGTATCCCCACTGCTATTTTATGTTTCTATTATAAGATATATTTAGTCATTTTATTAAAATCAAGAAGAGATAGTTAAGTCATTAACTCATTATAAAAATGAACTATATTTTTTATTTTATTCCTATTTAATGGAAAATTTTTTAAATTCCTATTACATTCTCTTTCATAGTTTAAAGCTTTTTTGTCTGACTAACAGTTTACAATTTTAAATAGAGATAATATTAAAAAACTTACTCACCTAGGCTTATTTATATATCATTTCTAACAGCTCTTACAAGAACCAAGGAAAATCTTAGTATCTCATCAAGTGACTAGAAATAGAAATCAATTATCTTTTTTCCCCAAAGCACCTCATAACAAGGAACAGAGGATATAGGACTAAGCTAACAAGTCATATTGTTCCAACGTGGCATGGCGCTCGCTTTTAATTTGGGCTACAGAGGTACGTGATGTGTCCATTTAAATTTCTTCTACAATTAATATAGTGGGCCACTTCTACTTGTATCAAAAAGTAAAGCTGGAAATACGAACCAGGCTTAACAAACTATCTATTTAAATATATTTTTATAAAAATTTAGGTTTGAGAAAAATTATTTTTTAGAGAAATCAAACTTTAAAATCTAGCCTTAATAGGTCATGAAAAAGTAGGCTTAAGTTTGGGCAGTCCTTTTGGGCCCTTTTTCATTTTAACTCAAAAAAATAAAATATTTTTATTTTTAAATTGAATTTAAACTTAAAATATATGATTATACTTTAAAATTTGATTTTCTATTATTTATTTTTAATTATTAATATTATAATTTGTATTTTAAAAATATATGAAATGTTATAATTTAAATTTTTAATTTTAAAAATTTCAAAAAATAAAAAATAATAATAAAGGGTTTATGGGCCTAGTCTTGAGCTTTTTGAATAAAGGTCAAGCTTTAAAAATTAGATACTTTTTGAAAAACCAGGCTTAAGATCCTGGCTCTTATGGACTTAGACTCGCCCGTTTCCCACCTTTATCTAAAATCCAACATACAATGTTATTAAACACATAACCAAGTAAATGTTGCCTAGATGGTAGCAGTCTAGGTATCTTAAGCATCATTTCAGGATTTGATTATTGAATGTATGTATAAAAAAACATTACTTGAGAGAGGACAATTCCTTAAATGATGTTCAGATTTCTCGAGAGATTAGTTTTACGCCTGTTGATTATGGGGTATCTTAGGCAAGTAAGGAAAAAAAAAATTAAACACATAACAAACACCCCCCAACACACACAGGGCCAGTCACTATAGAATATATAAACTGTTATAATATAGAAAAAATGATAATAAAATTTTTTTAAAATATATAAATGATAATTTGATCCTTTAAAATGTTATAATTTTTTTGAAGTTCATAGAAACTTTTTTATTATTAATGAATTTATATAAATTATTAAATTATCCAAATTGAAAAATAAATGATTTACAAATTTTGTTTTAATATTCACAACTTTTTTCTTATATTCGTAATAATGCAATAGCAAATAAGAAATTTAATATGCGAAGTTATGCTTGGTTATTGCATTATTGTGAATAAAAGAATAAAAATTGTAAATATTTAAACAAAATTTGTGAATCATTTATTTTCAACAAGGATAATTTGATAATTTATATAAATTTATTAATGATAGAAAATTCTTTCAAGATTTCAGAAGAATTATGATATTTTGAGAAGTCACATTATCGTTTATATATTTAAGAGAGATTTTATTATCATTTTTGCTATAATATATTTTCTTTTTAATACCTTAAAGTTACGTTTTGAGCGGATTCTTAATTAACGCGGTTATGTTGACGGACAGGTTAGGTTTAATGACTTTTTACTCGGATGAGATATGTATTTTAATTGGATAGTCATATCGACCCCGCCGACTAATTAAAGTTTATGTAGACTAATATAATGCTTTAAAAGTTAAACGCAAGGAAAAGCAATGCAAAATAAAACAGTATAATGTAATCTAACTAATACGAATTTAAGAAGCTGAATTATTTCTTTTATATATATATATATATATATAGACTAAGTGCTTGTTTTTTCGGATTGAAAATAAATGAAATGAAATAAGCTGACGTTAAGGAATGAAAAATTGACTAAAATAAGATCAGGAATTGAGAGAAAAATGTTAATGATAGAGAGAGGGGATCAATCATAAAGTGATAGAGAGGCGAGACGAAATGACAGATGATACAGACGATCCAAATCTTAACTGAATATTATCCCAAGCATGCATGCATTCATATTCATTTGTAAGACGAAGAAATCACGAGTTTTATCTTTTATGGGACTGTTTTAAAGTGTAAAATTTTTAGAACATCAAAGGAAAATTGTATTCATCTTTGACACGGTAATATAACAAACATAGACAAACAAAGATCTGTTCACCATAAAAGTCCCAATATATAAAAACAAAAAGGAAAAATGGATCCCACTTGCATTGCAAAATTAAAGTAGCTACGTATATAATACTCCTACATAGCACATGCAAAACCAATTGTCTAGAATTAAGAATAGACATTTAATTGACGTAGTTAACTAATTTAAAGACATTATTGTGGCGAACAAAACCAACTTTTTGACTTGAAGAAGGCCGACAGAACATTTGATTACAATGAAAATGTCCAACCAAAAGATCATCAGCAGTGTAACCTCCACACAACGATTGGACTAATTAACCAAAACTTATTTAGTTCTCTGTCATGTGCAAAGACAAAGGACCAAGTATTCTTGATTTGGTCACTCGTCAACATTCACTTCGACGGACATTTCCTTTCTTTGCCCATAAAGAATAGAAAAACAAAATAGACGTTCCTTTTACGTCGATCAGGAAACCTTAAACACACACAAAAACACACATACACCACTGATAAGAAACCAGAACAGAAAACCCAGCAACTCAAGCCATGCAGCAGCGATCATTACTAGTAGCCAAACAGTGCCCTAGAATTGCGCGAACAGCATGCGACGTGTTCCTGAACCACCGGAAGATTGACACGGCAAGAACCATCGTAGGGTTGCTGTATGAGAACCTGAAAATGATGAGAGTGAGAGCGTTCTTAGACACAATGAACATGAAACCAGGAGACAGATTGTTGGATCATATAGACAAGGCCATAGGTGAGTGTAAGGTCGGGGTCGCTGTCTTCTCCCCTGCTTACTGTGATTCCTTTTTCTGTCTGCATGAGCTTGCTCTTCTCGTAGAGTCCAAGAAAAGAGTGGTCCCTGTTTTCTACGACATCAAGCCCTCGCAGCTTCGGGTCAAGCCCACCAGAAGATTCACTCTCCAAGAACTCAGGAGGTTCAGTTTAGCACTCGAGGAGGCTAAGTGTATTCGAGGAATCTCCTTCGACTCCTTAAATGGGTACACTAATCAATCTCTTCTGATCTTCTAACATAATCATATATTGGCTTCTAAGACACATGTTCGATGATAGAAGAAAAATGAGCACATCATTGTTGATTATGTTTGAACATTACAACATCATAATCCTTCACTTGAAGGATTAACAACACTTCACCCCTTAACCTAAGGGTGAAATCTGAAAATACAAACCCCAAACTATGGGGACTAACCTTGAGGAATAACATTCAATTTTCCTAACTCAACACAATGATGTTTCCCCTTATGTAGATTTAGGAATATCAACTAACTAGGTGATCATTAAAAACCAATCACATCCAGATATTCCAACAGAATCCATCAACTAAATGGCAAGACAAAAAGTTGAAGGATACCGATATATTGATAAAACCATTGTGTGTGTTCTATAACTATTAGTCACAGCATTTAATCTAGTATGAGATTGGTTATTTAGGAGTCACTCTTTTCTTATCAACTCATATATCAGTTAGGCATATGAGGACATGGCTAGCTAGTAACTTCACTGAGATGTTACTATACATAACCTTATATACCCATGTAAAATTATTTACTGATTGCACATGTATGCGCCAGAGGATGAACCTGATTCTAGCTTCTCTGTGCACCAAAAAACTGTTGACTTAGACAATGTGCGATTTAGTTAATGATAAGTTGAGTATATATGGACGTTTCAGGGATTGGTCGAAGCTGGTAAGGAATGCCTCGGACGCAGTGCTTATGAACTTGTTTGAGGTTGAGAGAGAAAGTGCATCTATGTCCGTTTAAGCACCAGGCAGCTCTAGCTACTATATGCATTTCATAATATCGTCCTAAATTATGCTCTCCAATGAGTGGCATCCATTTGGGAAATTCATTCTAGTGTTCGTCTACTCCGTGTGGCAGGGGGAGGGGGGGCTGGCATGGATCGCGGCTCTCTAGTTTTTAATTTTGTTTTTTTTAGTATTATGTAGGCGTTGATTTAAATTCTCTGAAGTTGAGATTAGTGAATTTACATGAAGTTTTCTTTTATTATTATTTTCGGTCATTTTATTATTTTTTATAAAATATAAAATCATCTCCCTCTTTTTTAAAATGGAAAACTTCATATAAATTCATCAATCTCAACTTCAAAAGATTTAAATCTGTAGGTGTTGTATATTTTTGGCCTATTAAGATTTCTGAAAGTTATGTATTATGTATTTTTTTTTTGAATAAAAGGCCACGGGTAAACCGTGCTATGTAATATAATGTGTCATATCAGCGTACAAAAAATTTATACAACCAAGAGGTGGAGTATCGAAAATATGAACTCTAGGGCTTTCGACAGGAGCTTGGTGAGCCAACCAATCCGTACATTTATTTACTTCTCTAAAAACGTGATCAAAAGTGATCATCCAGTCTTTCATAACAGGATCTCTGATTTTGTTGATAGTAGCAGTAAGGGGGTGATTCGTAGAGAATTCATTGCGTATATATGTATTATATATTATATATATAGTTTTCACAAGGTGGGTCGCCTATGGTTGTCTATATATAAAGACATAAACTTAAAGCCGCTAACTGTGATTGATAATGATGATATATGAATATCATCGTAAATCTAGACAAGAGTTTTTATTGAACTAGAGGCTAACTTGACAAGGTTTAAGAATTTTCATGATAATATTGAATTTGAATATTTTAGTCTTTTATTATTATCATTGTTATTTTGTTTTGCAAGACCAATATTGATGAAAGTCAAATCAAACATTTTTTTTGGGGTTTCTCAAACATTATTTTGGCTTAATTTTTTGTTGTTGTAATATTTATTTTTGAAAAAAAATATGGGGTGGTATTCTCAGTGTATGTTTGTTGGCAAGTTGGGCTAGAGCCCATTTTGAGAGTGCCGAAATCTAATTTGGGCCGTTGGCCTGACCCTTTCCATGACTGCACTTAAGCCCACGTTGTTATTTCCATTAACGGTACAAATAACTGGCAAATTCCTTTTTGGCCCAACTTGCCAGAAAAAAAAACCTGGCAAATTCTTTTTTGGCGATTTCAATGCGTTTTGTGGAATTGTATTACGATGAATATAGCTTTATAGCCGGGAGGTGTGTATCTTTTTTTTTTTATAAAAAAAATTATACTCAACATAGGTATATACTTAATTAATGGGCTTGGTTTTTAATTAAATCAAAATATTTTGTATCTTTTATATATTATTTATTTTATAACAAATTATTTTTATTAATGTTATTAACATATTAAAATTAACTTTTTTTGATTTGATTGGATAAAATTATAAGTACATTAAGTATACAAAGCTAAGTATTTAAGCCTTGTCCTTTTTTAAGTAATACAGGCTTATTCAAGACATAGACCCACAAAAAAAAAAAAAAGAAAGAAAAAGTGTTGTTTCGGAGAATAGTAAAGGCATGAAAGATAGATGTTTCGTCTTCCAGAGACTAGAATTAGTGGCCGTAGGGCGGATTGTGTGATGGGAAAGCTTGGCTTTTCAAATCGGATAAGAGTGGAAGCTCGAGATTTGCAAGTGGCATTTGGATCTTATGGAACGAGCGTAATTTTAAAATTAATTACCTTTGGTCGAATAACTAGTTGCTTCATTGTAGTGTCCTAAATGTTCTACCAATGATAATTTCTTAAATTCTTTTGTGTATGGGGAAACTCATGAAAATCATAGGCACCAACTTTGGTAAACACTAGAGATGCTGGCTAAGACTAATGATGATCCCTAGCTTGTCTTGGGGGATTTCAACTCTCTTAGAAAACTCAGTGACAAAATTGGGGGGTTCACTATCCCAATGGCTAACATGGAAAATTTTAATGATTGTCTCTCTAACTTCAATCTTGTGGATGTCCCTACCTCGTGTGACCATTTTACTTGGGAAAAGAAAAAAATGGTGTGAAAGAAAAATTGGATTGGATGTTTTGTAATTTTAACTGGATTTAGAAATTTCCATCATATAAGGCTTTGAATTTGTTAAGATTCAAATTTGACCATCGACTTGTGGTGGTAATTGAAGGGACTAAAAGTCAAGAAAGAAGAACTCAATCAAATTTATAATGTTGCTTATATTAGGATAGACTGACACTCAAGAAGGGGTAAATTGTGTGACACTAAGAACTTTTGAAAACTTAAAAGGAGTAAAAAACTAAAGAGTGAAAGAAGAAGATGACATACTCGAGATTTATACTAGTTCAGCTACAAACTTGGCCTATGTCTAGTCCTTAAAATCACACCTAAGATTTTCAACTAAAATCACAAGCTTTAATGGGTGCCTGCCACCATAGTACAACTCTCAAGACCAATCTTGTCTTGATTCACTTAACATACCTTGTTACAATCCAACAAGTTGTTATAACACTTAAAAAATTTCTTTTCAAGATTTCTGAGATAATAAAAAAGTTTTTTTACAGAGAACTCTCTTAAAGAATAGATGAGAATAAAAATAAAAGCTTATAAACTTTTGAGAACTTTTCACAATTCTTTTCAAGAATAATGAATGAATGCAACATGTAAAATCACAATTAAAAAGCTTTTTAAATGCATAAATGATAATTTATTTGCCTCAGTTCTAGTTCAAAATGAATCATTATATAGTTTTTGAAAGTTGACAGATCATTGGACAGTGATTCTATTTGTTGGTGCATTTTTTTGTGAGTGACTGGTATAATCACACATGATTTTGCACTAAGGAATTTCACAAAATTGAATATTACAGATCACGTGTGAATACCTTGTTCTCTCACATGTGGTTTTGCACTTCTAAGTACCCATTCAGTTCCTTGTGCTTAATCACGCGTGGTACCTCATTGCTTTCTCACGTGATTTAGTACTCATGGATATACATTTAGTTTTGGATGCTAAAACTTGCATGGTACCATATTTCTCTCTCGCGTGGTTTTGCACTTATAAATATACTAATATATCAAGGTGCTAAAACTTACGAGTACACCCATTGCTCTCACGCATGGCTTTACATATAATAAACTATCATCAGTTTTGTGTTACAAATTACATGTGAAACCCTTACTCTCTCATGCATGAAATGGTTGGCAGAATGCCAAAGCCATTCAATGTGATCAAAACTCATGTGGAACTAGAAACATATCACTTGTGAAATTGCAAACACTTATGCATAAACTTGTTTGATGCATATTCACATGTGGAACAAAGCACAACTCAAGCAAGATTTTGCATGATCAAGAGATATGAATTTGTGAATCAAAAATCGTACATGTGAATAATTTTAGCTTGACTTAAGAAGTTTTAAGACTCAACAAAGCAAAATGTGATTGTGCAACAAGTTCTAAATCACGTGTGGCTACCATCAGTTTCACACATGGTTTTATACTTTGTCATAATACAATGAAACCTAGGTGCTTAAATTTGCATGGACAATAAAGCCTTTCACTCGTGGTTTTACATGTAGAGACAAAGCATCAGGTAACATACAATATAAGTGCTTAATCATGCATGAAGCACTTCTTTACACTCACATGATTTAGCTGTCAGTGTGCCTAACATGTAAAAACTTGTGAGTGACCTATAGAATCATGTGTGATTTTGCCTCTTCACTATGCAAACTTTTTCTATGAAAAATCATACGAAAGAAGGCCATTGTTTGCGAGCTTCGACATACTTAGATGAGTCTTAATACATTAAAATAGACATATGATGCATTCATTTAGTGGTTAAAAAATGTGATTAAGCTTTTTAAGTTTTCACATTGAATCTAAGAGAATTTAAATTACTTATCCTAAAATTTTTCATCACCTCTTGATTCTTTATGCTCTTAAGGTTTTGTCTTCATCTATTATTCTTTATATCTACATATATACCAAATACCTATTCTCTTGGTTTTGTAATTATCAAAACACATGATCCAATAGCTTGGTCCCTTGAGGATAGCTTTAAAGATATTGTTAAGAAAGTTTGGAGGGATAAAGATAGGGAAGATGGTGCTTAACATTTTTCTTCTAAAGCTTCATAGTAGAATAAACACGTTCTTGGTAGTATTCCTAAAAAGAAATTGAATATCTTAAAGTGTCTTGAAGGAATTGATAGAGAGAGAACTATTTATGATAGAAGTGATTTGAGAAAATTAGAGTTCAAACTTTGAGGGAATTAGAGAAAACTCCTTGCATAAGAAGAACTTATTTGGTTCTAGAAGTTGAGGTGCAAATGGCTTAAATAGGGAGATCATAATACCCTCTTCTTTCATGCTACAACTATTATCAAAAGAAGAAAGAAAAGAATAGACACTCTAAAAAATGAGGAGGATGAATGTATTTCGAATAACATGATTCTTAAAGGCATAGCTAGCACTTTTTTCAAGAAGTTGTATACTAATAAGAATATGACCTTAGAAGAGATTAATATCCTAACCACTTTTCCTAAACTGCTAAGGAATTAGGGCATATTCAAAAGCAGGTGATGGTCTTCATGCACATTTCTACCAAACTCATTAGGATGTGATTAGAGAAAAAGCTTATGGTTTTGTTAAGAGCCTTTTTTTCAAATCCTTTGAGGATTAAGGAGATTAATTCAACTAATATCTATCTAATCTTGAAAGTTGACTCTCCTAGATGTTTTAAAAAATTTAGGTCCATCTCCTTATGTAATGTTAGCTAAATATTGTGACCAAGGTTTTCTTATCTAGCCTAATCAGTGTAGCCTCATTGCAAGACGACAAAGTTGTGATAATATCATAATTGCTCAGGAAGCTATTCATGCAAAGTGGGCTAGAAAAAGGAGCCTATATGGCTATAAAGGTTGACCTTGAAAAATTTTATGACCGACTTGATTAGACATTTATAGCAAAACTCTTTAATGCATAGGACTAGGACCTAAATTTACCAATATCATCATGACTTGCATCACTACTACTTTGATGAAAGTTTTATGGAATGGAGAGGAATATGAGGTTTTTCAACCCTCAAAAGAAATTAGATAGGGAGATCCTCTTTGTCCTTATATTTTTGTGCTTTGCATGGAAAGGTTAGGTATGAGGATACATGAACTCTATGTGAAAAGGAGATGGAAACTCTTGAAACTGTCTAACTCTAGCCCTTTTATTTCTCATCTTTTCTTTACAGATGACCTCATTCTCTTTTTTGAAGCTTTCATAGAGAAAATAACTTTGATCAAAGAGGTCATTGTTGATTTCTATTTGGTTTCAGGTTATAGAATGAATTTTAACTTTGATTAAAGAGGTCATTATTGATTTTTGTTTGGCTTCGAGTCATAGAATGAATTTGGGGAAAACTAACCTCTTTTGCTCTAAAGGAGTGAATCATCAACGTATTCTTGAGATTAGGTAAAATCTTGGAGTGGGCTTTACATCTAACCTTAGGAAATACTTGGAGTTCCCCTTCTTCATAATTGAACTTTAAAAGGTATGTTTCTTCCTCTTATTCAAAAGGTTCATTCTAGATTATTATCTTGAAAAAGTATTTTCTTGAATGTGGCTGGTAGAATTGTCCCTATTAAGTTTGTTGTTTTTGCTCTTCCTTCCTACCTTAAGCAAACCGTGCATATCCTTATAGGAATTCTCAATAAGATTGATAAACGCAGCTGGAAATTTTTTCAAAACAATATGGATGATCAAAAGAAAATGCATTTGATTTCTTGGAAAACTATCCAAGATAGTAAGCAAAGAGGGTGTGTTGGGATTAAGAACCTCCACAATAAAAACCGAGCTTTTTTTAATGAAGCTTTGCTCGGGTCTTTTAAATGATTCTAAAGCCCTTTAGGTGAGTTGCTTAAGATCTAAATACATATGAAGATGGTAATATGCCTATGGTGGTTAAAAAAAATCTACCTCTCACACCTAGAATAGCATTGTTAAAGTTTGGGACACTTTCTTTCAAGATTTAAGCCAAGTAGTCAATTATGGGAGAGACACTAACTTTGGTGGGATATTTGGGCTCCCTTGAAAAAGCCCTTAATACATTATGACACTACTGTCGAATAGCGTCAAAATTAATAAAAATTCAATTTTATAGTAAAGCGCAATCTAGGTCATCTCCCTAAGAATTAATAGAGTAACTATTTAAATTATGATTATGAAAAGCTAAAAAAATTTGGGGGTTTTTTATGATGAAATTAAAAACTAAATTAGAAATAAATAAATAGAGAAAATTCAACTATGAAAACTACCAAGTACAATCCAATCACCTAAATTTGATCTTCCTCATCCATAAATTAAATTAATTTTTTTAACTTTATTATTCTAGTTTTATTATATATTTTTTAAATTATCATTCAAGAATTAAATAAGAAATTAAGTTATAGATTAATTGAAATCTTTCTTAACTCACAATCTAACAACTATTTTATGTTAGCCACACTAAAAACAAAGCATGAGTAATTACTCAAGCCAAGCCAAATCACTCTTAAGTTACTATATCAATTGATTATAGTAAATAAAACCTGAGATAAAATTTATAACCCAAAAATTATGCAGTAAAGTTACTCTAATCAGCAATAGCAGTTTAACCATAAAATTTAGAGGTAAAGAGAAGAAGAGTAAATTAGAATAAATTTAAAATAAAATCTTCTCTGAATATCAAAGACTTTGATTAAAATTTAGGATCATATTTGTGATTAATCACACTAAAAAAATTAGCTCTCCATAAAAGTAAAAACTGAACAACGCTGCACGTTAAAATAAAGAGACATGAAAAAAATGAAGAGCGATCGCTCTTGTGTGAAGAATAAGTCGTGCCTCTGCCGCCCCCATTTTCTCTTCTCCTTTTTCTCCTTCTGTGCGTTGCTTCCTTTACATATAAAAAAGTGATGTCATTCCATACGGTCAAGAAAAGCTAATAAATAAAATGATAAAACTATTCTAAGTAACCTTAATTAAAAATTACACTAAATAACCCAAAATAAATCTAAAAAAAATTTTAAAGATTTAATTCTTGATTTGATCTCCAAACATGCCCAGATTCTTCTTATTCAAAATATTCTTTATATTAAATTTAAAAAATTTGCACAAATAAAATAAAATTAAATGACAGCTGTGCACAAATATTAAAGATATCATTTATATTTTAAAATTATAAATTTAGATAGTTAAAATTTTAAAACTGAATATTGGCTAATAAAATTGAATAATATCTAATTAAACTCAATTAGTCTCAAATAAATATTTAAAAATCTAAATTAAAAGGATAAAAAATATATAAAATTGTTATTTATCAATTCTCCCACACTTAGACTTTTGCATTCCTAGACAAAATTTAAATCTCAAATTTCAAGAAAAGAAATGTGGAAGCAATAAAGAATAAGAACAATTATAGCTCTTCAATATTTTACCACTCTAATCAATATTTCTTATATCCAGAATAACAAGTATTATGGAAATTTCATTTGGTAAGAATAAATCAAGCAATAGCCTCTCACAAATGTCAAGTGTTTAACTCTCAACTCTCAAAAGTATATAGGTAAGTGTTTCACTCAAGTTTCCCTATCAAAACCTCACTACCATAGGCTTGTCTATCATCTACGTTTCCACTATCTATGGCATATGCAATGCAAGAATTAATAGGATTTTATTTTAGGTTGTAATGGGGCTTAGATAAAGGTATAGTATAAAAATAGAAAAATAAAGGCTAATAATAAACTTTAAGATAATGAAAAGCATATTTGAAATGAAACATATAGAATGAAATAAATAAAATAATTGATTTGGGTTTATTTCTCTCTCTTTGTTATGTTTTCAATTCCTTTATTTCATGCACCTTTTTATTTTTTTTCTATTTTTTCACTTTTTTGTTTCTGCCTTTTATGCTCTTTCTTTTTTTTTTGTTTTTTTTTTTGCTTTTTGGCTCTCTCTCTTTCAAAACAACCTAAGTCTCTCTTCAAGCATATTCTTTCATTCTAACAAATATTATGACATACTTTTTATTGCCTATAGTAGGGTGAGAAAAATGAAGGAAAAAGATTTCATTGGTTATGTTTTTAGTTGACTAAAATTTTAAACAAAAGATTTAGGCTTAAAGGAGTTAACAAGGGATAAATTGCATGGGATGGCTATTTGGCTAAGTAGGCTAAAAAAAAAAGAATGCCTAAATTATTTTCATGCAAAGCATATGCAATTAAAGTCTCAACTAAGAATCAAGACAAGTTCTCGAGTAAAAGTAGTGATAGGAGAATACACACAAGAAGAGAATAATATTAGGCCCAAATTCTCACAAGCTAAAGACTATCACATTAATCCATTGAAACCAAATTCATCGCCACTTAACTTGAATTTCAAATACAAGATCAATTATTTATCATGCTTAAATGCATCTAAACTAAAATTGTCTTAAATTTGCAATTTTGCATAAATTCTTTTTTTTTTCCAAAGAAAACAAGAACACTAAAATAACAAAAATGAAAACAAGAAAAAAAAATTAGAAAAAACATAACAACAAAAACCTCCCCCTACACTTAAAATCTACAGTGTCTTCGATGTAGAACATAGTCCAAAAGATATATAGAGGAAAATGTAAATTAAAAGTGAAGAGCAGGGATACAACCTGATTGATTAAGTGTTATCTTGGAGGGAAGACTCCTCCATAATATGTGTCTCAAATCCATCTTAAAAATGCTTTAACTGATGTTCATTACTTTAAACTTTGGTCCAGTAGATTCTGTCATAATCTCTACTCTACCATAAGAAAACACTTTAGTAACTATAAAAGGACCTTCCTATTTAGAACGAAGTTTTCTTGGAATAAGTTTCAATCTGGCATTATAGAGCAATACTTTTTATCCCACTTTGAACTCTTTTCTAACTATTAGCTTATCATGCATCAACTCGGTCTTTTCCTTATAGATTCTTGAATTTTCATATGCTTTCAAGTGAAATTCTTCAAGCTCTTGCAATTGATATTTTCTTTGAGCTCCTACTTTAGTCAAATCCATGTTGCATTTCTTCACTGTCCAATAAGCTTTATGATCAATCTCCACAGGTAAGTGACAAGCTTTCCTAAAAATAAGTCGATAAGGAGACATTCTGATTGGAGTCTTGTAGGCAGTTCTGTATGCCCATAATGCATCATCAAGTCTCTTACTCCAGTCCTTCCTATTAGGTTGCATGCCTTCTCAAGAATCTACTTTATCTCTCGATTAGAGACTTCAGCTTGCCCATTAGTTTAAGGGTGATAAGGGGTAACCATCTTATGCATGACTCTATACTTACCCAACAAACTTTGCATGCTTCGATTACGAAAATGGGTCCCCTGGTCACTAATAATGGCCTCTGGAATACTAAACCTGCAAAAGATATGTCACCTAACAAAATCTACAACAACAGCAGAGTCATTAGTTCTAGTGGCTTTAGCTTCCACCCACTTAAAAACATAATCCACAGCTAGTAAAATGTAAGCAAATCTAAATGAAACAAGAAAAGGTCCCATGAAATTAATACTTCATATATCAAATATTTTACAAAAAAGTAAAGGTTGTTGAGGCATCTCATTTCTACGGGAGATATTTCCTGTTTACTGACGTTTAGCACAATGCTTACAAAATGTATATGCATCATGAAATAGAGTAGGCCAATATAATTTAGAATCAAAGAACCTTTCTAGTAGTGTGTTGTGGACCAAAGTGTCCTCCATAAGTAAGTGTGTGACAAAAATGTAACATGGATTCAAACTTAGTGTCAGGAATACATCTCTTAATAATCTGGTCACTACATATATGCCAAAGGTATGGATCATCCTAAATGTAATGTCTAGCTTCCCTCTTCAACTTATCTAATTGATGTTTCTTTAAATGCATAGGCAATGCAGAGGTAGTTAAGTAATTAACTAGTCAGCATACTAAGAAGTAACACTATGCATAGCATACAAGCATTCATCAGGAAAATTATCATTAATAAGAACAAAAGGAGCCATATGAGATTCAATGCGACTCAAATGGTCTGTGACAGCATTCTCAGCTCCACTCTTATCCTTTATCTCTAAGTTAAACTCCTGTAGCAAGAGCATCCATCTGACTAATCGTGGCTTTACATCTGGCTTCCTTAAGAGACACTTTAATGCTACATGATCAGAAAACACAACTTTTGCATTCAAAAGATATGATCTAAACTGATCTAATGCAAAAACAATAGCTAAAATCTCCTTTTCAATGGTAGTATAGTTGGCTTGGGCTGCATCTAAAGTTCTGGAAGCATAAGCTATGACATGTAATTTCTTATCAACTCTTTGTGAAAGCACTGCATCAAGAGTATAATTAGAAGCATCACATAATAATTCAAAAGGTAAATCCCAATTTAGTGGTTGAATGATTGGTGGAGTGGTTAATCTCTTCTTTAATTCATCAAATTCCTGTTCACATGCCTTATCAAATTTAAAATCCACATCTTTCTGCAACAATCTTGAAAGTGGTAAGGCTATCTTACTAAAATCCTGTATAAACCTCTTATAGAATCCTACATGTCTAAGGAAAGAACGAAACTCTTTGATATTGGTAGGATAAAGTAATAAAGTAATCACATTTACCTTAGCCTTGTCAACTTTTATCCCCCTCTCAGAAATAACATGACCCAATACAATACCTTGTCTAACTATGAAATGACACTTTTCAAAGTTTAATACAAGATTTTTCTCAATACGTCACCCAAGTACTTTATCTAAATTTACCAAAAACTCATCAAATGAATCTCCATATATAGTAAAATCATCCATAAAAACCTCTATGCAATGGTCTAGCAAATCTATAAAAATACTCATCATACATCTCTCGAATATGGCTGGGGCATTACGTAATCCAAATAGCATCCTTCTATAAGCAAATATGCCAAACGAACATGTAAATTTTGTCTTCTCTTAGTCCTTTGGAGCTATGCAAATTTGAAAATAACCTGAAAAACTATCTAGAAAATAGTAGTGACATTTGCCTGCTAATTTCTCTAACATCTGATCAATAAAAGGTAAAGGAAAGTGATCCTTCCTAGTTACATCATTTAGCTTCCTATAGTCGATGTACATCCTCCAGTTATTTTGCACTCTCATAGGAATCAACTTGTTCTTTTCATTCTTTACAACTGTAATCCTGCTCTTCTTTGGCATTAACTGTACTGGACTCACCCACTGGCTTTTAAAAATAGGGTAACTAATACCTGCAGAAAGAAGTTTTGTCACCTCATTTTTTACCATGTCAAGGATAAGTAGGTTAAGCCTCCTGTGAGGTTGCCTACATGGCTTTGCACCATCTTTTATCAAGATCCTGTGTATGCATATATCTGGACTGATGCTTGAAATTTCAGCTAGTGTCCATCCTATAGCTTTCTTGTGCTTTCTCAGTACCTTTAACAATTTTACCTCTTGATTGGGATTAAAATCCTTTACTATAATAATAAAAAATTTCTCACCTTCATCTAAGAATGCATATTTCAAATGTTCTGATAGATCTTTCAATTCAAGTATAGGTGGTTGCTGAATAAAGGGCACTAGCTTATCAATAGTGAGCTCAGCAACTCCATAAACCTGCATTACATCACTAGAAGTGGCAGTATCTTGTTCTAGAACACTAGACTTATCATTATTAATAAATTACATGATATAGAGTTGCTAACAAAGTCCACAGTTCTTTTAAAGTCAAAAGCAATCATATCAGAGTCATTAGAAGTTCCAATGTCAATATCATGCATGGATTTAAATAACTTAACAATATCATCAAAACTAGAATAGTTAAAAGAATCCTCATAAATAATAGAGTCAAAACAATATATATATTAAGCTATCTAAATCAACAATCTCAAGAGAACTAGAAACCATCTCATTATAAAGCTTATCATATGTATCATCAATTAACATATTAAGCATGCTCACATTAATAACAAAATAATCCTCTATAAAATGTTTCATAGCCTTTAAAAGATTAAATTGAACCATACATCCCACAAATTCCATAGAAAGAGCACTATCTTTAACATTAATGATATTATTAGCTATCTTAAGAAATGGCCTACCCAAAATCAATAGTGGTAGCCCATGATTATCATCTTTACCTATATCTAAAATATAAGAATTAGCTGAAAAGACTAAATCCTTTACCTTAACTAGAATATCTTCAAGCATACCATTAGGATAGGCAAGTCTCCTGCCTGCTAATTACACAATAATCCCAGCTGGCTTCATCTCAAAACCCTATAAAGAAGAAAATAGAGACTTGAGCATAACATTTATCGCTACACCAAGATCAATCAGAGCATTAGAAAATTCTAAATTTCTTATAGTACAGGGTACAGTAAAACTTCTTGGGTCTTTGCATTTTAATGGCATAGGGGGTTGGCATTGCATTCCTCTATGGAATAAAGCTGATACACTTCTTCCTAGATTGAGGTTCTCATTAGCTTTAAATTTTCTCTTGTTCATGCGTAGGTCTTTCAAGAACTTTGCATATTAGGAATTTGTTATACTTCCTCCAAAAGGGGAATATTAACTTCAACCTTCTTGAAAACATCAAGCACTTCTTTCTCTAATTTAGGTTCCTTTAACTTCTTTCTTTGAGTCTCCCTATTTGGAAATGGAAGGATCTTTCTTGGTTCCTTTTCTTCATTAGACTCTTCAAGTGTGACTTGTATTTTTGCTGTAGCTGACTTATTCTCAATAGATGTTGTGGAGGACTCTGGAAGCTCCTTTCTACTTCTAAGAGTGATGGCACTAACATTACTGCAATTAGGACTTACAACTGTTGAGAAGGCAACTTTTTAGAACCTTAACTCTTCAATTCATTAATGGAGGTGTACAACTGCCTAATTTGATTCTCTAATTTTTGGATTACTGTCTCAGTGTGTTGTTGAAATTGAATGTTATTAGTTGCCATTTGCTTCATTAACTCTTCTAGACTTGGTCCATTATTTTTAAACCCTTGAATAGGAGTAGATTGCCTCATTGCTTGCATAAGCTGTGAATTTTGACCTGTAGCATTATATTGGTGTTGTTGACTTTCTCTATATATGAAATTAGGGTGATCTCTCTACCTTGGATTATAAGTATTGGAGAAATGATCATATTTTTAGCCCTATTGCATAGGTCTAGTTCAAAAAATCCCAGCACAATTCTCAACTCTGTCATCCAACTATAAGTATTGATCAGTAGTGTGTGGCCAAACAGCAGATGCTACATAGAGGTCTAACTAAAGTAGAAGATGCAGTAGCTTGTTGAGAATTAAAATTGAGGTTGTGCACATGTTTGTGAAGGATACGCCTATAGAAAAGTAGGCACTGCTAGTGAATTTATTAATTTTTGTTATGTTAAGGCAATCTTCCTAATCATACTAGAAAGCTCCTCCATCTTATTCTTAAATTTAGGATCATATTGTAGTGTTTGAATCTCATTCACTCTTTTGACTGCTTGGTTAACTTACATTCCAAATTATTGAGAATTCTGTGCCATTTTAGAAATGAGATTCATGGCATCAGTTAGAGTAAGTTCTACTAAAGCACTACCAGCTGCGGCATCAATAAACCACCTATTTATTGGTAAGAGACCTTCATAAAAATGTTGAACTAGCTGATGATTAGGTATTTGATGGTAAGGGCAGCTTGCACATAATTTCTTAAATCTCTTCCAATATTTAGGAAATGTCTCCCCAGTCATCTAACGAATCCCATATATATCTTTTTTAATTACTGCTGTGCTAGAGGCAGGGAAGAATTTTTCTAAATATAACTGTGTCATTTGATCCCAAGAGGTAATGGCACTTGGTTATAAGTAATACAACTAATCTTTTGCCACTCCATCCAATGAAAAAGGAAAAGCTCTCAATTTGATTTGCTCTTCTGAAACTCCTTGAGGCTTCATAGTAGAGCACACAATATGAACTTCCTTCAAGTGCCTTCCTTCAAGTGCCTGTTCAGGTCCTCTCCTGTAAGACCATGAAATTTAGGTAGCAAATGTACTAAACCAGATTTCAATTCAAAACTAGCATTTCCATCTAAATTAGAATATTGAATGCACAAATTTTTGTCCTATTAGAATATTGAATAGTGCGCATTAGGGGCAACCAATTCTTTAATTGTCCTATTACCATTATTATTTTTGTCCATGTTTTCCAACTTAATTGTAAAGTCAAATTCAGATTCAGAATCACTAATAATATTATCAATCAATTCAGATGAAATTTTAGAAATCATACTATCCTTAATTTTATGATGCTTTTGATTTTTACAGTTATTACTATAAGTTCTCTCAATCTCAGAGTTTAAATTAATTAATTTACCTTATAAAGATCTTGTCATGCACTAATAAACTAGGAAAACAATGAAAAACACCTAAAACTAGTAAAGAAAAAATAAAAAATCTGAAAAAAATAAAAAAATACTAGAAAATAAAAAAATAAAAATAATGAGAAAGAAAAAAAAACTAATAACCAAACTCAAAAAGTTAACACTTTTGACTCCTTGGCAGCGGCGCTAAATTTTGACACTACTATTGAATAGTATTAAAATTAATAAAAATTAGATTTTACAGTAAAACACAACCTAGGTCGTCTCCCTAAGAGTTAATAGAGTAACTATTTGAATTATGATTATGAAAAGCTTAAAAAATGAGGGTTTTTTTAATGATGAAATTAAAACTAAATTAGAAATAAATAAATAGAGGAAGTTCAACTATGAAAATCATCAAGCACAAGCAGCGCAATCAATCACAACCCAATCACCTGAACTTAATCTTCCTCATCCACAAATTAAATTAATTTTATTTAACTTTATTATTTTAGTTTTATTATATATTTCTCAAATTATCATTCAAGAATTAAACAACAAATTAAGTTATAGATTAATTGAAATCTTCCTTAACCCACAACTTAAACAACTGTTTTATGTTAGCCACACCAAAAACAAAGCATGAGTAATCACTCAAGCTAAGCCAAATCACTCTTAAGTTACTATATTAATCGATTATAGTAAATAAAACCTGAGATAAAATTTATAACCCAAAAATTATGCAGTAAAGCTACTCTAATCAGCAATAGCAGTTTAAGCATAACATTTAGAGGTAAAGAGAAGATGAGCAAATTGGAATAAAGCTAAAATAAAATCTTCTCTAGATATCAAAGACTCTAATTAAAATTTAGGATCATGTTTGTGATTAATCACACTAAAAAAATTATCTCTCCATAAAAGTAAAAACTGAACAACACTGCACGTTAAAATGAAGAGACATGAAAAAAATGAAGAGCGATTGCCCTTGCGTGAAGAATAAGTCGTGCCTTTGCTGCCCACATTTTCTCTTCTCCTTTTTCTCCTTTGTGTGTTGCTTTCTTTATATATACAAAAGTGATTCCATTCTGTACGGCCAAGAAAAGCTAATAAATAAAATGATAAAACTATTCTAAGTAACTCTAATTGAAAATACAATAAATAACCCAAAATAAATCTAAACAAAATTTAAAGATTTAATTCTTAATTTGATCTCCAAGTATGCTCAATTCTTCTTATCCAAAATATTCTTTATCAATAGCTTCCAAATTAAATCTAAAAATCTACACAAATTAAATAAAATTAAATGGCACCTGTGCACAATATTAAAGATATCATTTATATTTTAAAATCATAAATTTAGATGGTTAAAATTTCAAAACTGAATATTGGCTAATAAAATTAAATAATATCTAATTAAACTCAATTAGCCTTAAATAAATATTTAAAAGTCTAAATTAAAATGATAAAAAATATATAAAAATTGTTATTTGTCACATTATAAGATGAAAAATGGTGATGTTTTTAATGCTTCTGCTAAAAACATTCAGATAGCAAGTTGAAATAACCACCTTATCCAAACAACATTTAAAACCATACACTATAGTAACCATGAGATCAACTCATAATTAGATTACTAAGTTGTAATTTAAGAAAATTGGATCCTAATTTTTTATAATCCAAATTGAGTTAAATCCATTCATTAACTCTTTAATCAGAGTAAAAATCAAGTTACAAAAGCATGAAATACATCAGAGGAGTGAAAGAAATTGAAAATAGTTGAAAAAATATGTTATTTTTGAAAACAGACCAATATGTTGCGGTTTGTGCACTCTACACATGGCTTGTTACTCTTTATGTCATGTGCCATGGCTTAGGTGCCATACATCATGGCGTATTGCATGCATTTGATAGCAAATTTTACTGTCATTTGACAACAAAATTGAGCAACTTTTGACGTGTTCCATTTCTCTATTTGACATCCGAGTGACATGATCTAGGTGTTTATGGAAAGCTCTTTTTCATAATTTAGCTAATGGCATGTGTTTCACTTTCAAAATAAGTCACACTAGGAAGTTAGATACCCAAACACATTTTACTACTTTTACAACTTTCACAATCAAAAAGAGTGTCTAAAACCTAAAAAAAATGCAAAAGCCATTCTTAACACCCAGACCATATTTATTAGATCTAGGACTATTATTACTACACAACACATACGCTCAAATACCAGTATAGCACAAAATCACTCCTCATACTTTTTGTGTTTATTTAATTAATATATAACTATATAGGATAGGTTTACCTTGATTACTGAGTGGTTAGACTCACCTTTCTTTTCATGGATCACATCATATTATTTCTCAATCAATTCTTTTCTATTTAATCACATGGAAACATAGCCACAAGACACTTAGACATATGACCATAACCCGATATATTGACGTGACTTGCCACAACTCAATCATATGACACATCATACAATCAAAAAGGCAATGATCAACTATCTTTATATCCTCCTTATTTCCTTCAACTGAAATTGTGGGCTATAATATCAAGTCAGGCTTTGTCCGTGTGACTAGACTACCCAAGCTTACCAATTATGAAGTGTGATCCAACCAAAAACCACATGACTTACTCTCAAACCACGGCTTCCCTTACTCTTAAATCTATGGAGTATTGTATATCTTAAGCCAATCTCCTTGATAAACTAGTAGGGATAGCTAGGTTTTAGTCTCTTGACAAACTATAGGACAAGGCTAATACTCCTATTATAATATCCTTCTCCTTTATCTTATTAAATACAAAATTCTCATTGGTTAACAAAATAAGGCCCCCAAGATTATAAATCTAAGTCAAATCAAGTCTTGTAAAAAGGCAAAATAGAGCTCGCAAATATGTGAAAGCAAGGGATTAACGCATAAGTGATTACATAGGTGCAAAAAATATGGAACAAGAAAATTTTGAAAATTTAAAAGGCGTGCGCTGTAACTCGTTGAATATGCACCGCAGTTTGTTCACCTTTGTGAAACGTACCGCAACTTGTGATGCCATGCACCGCGGTGTAAATGCACGAACTTTGATAGTAAATTCTACTGTCAATTTGACAGATTTGGGGCTAAATTCTGATGCGTCCTAAATCTTCGTTCGACGTCTGAATGACGTGAACTAGGAGTCTACGGAAAGCTCTTTTTAGGCTCTAACTAATGGCATTGGTCTTAAGCTCAAATTATTTTTAAAACAAGAATCGGATACCTTTTTCAAAACTTACTCCTTTACCTCAACTTTCGCCAAATTCAAGTGTCCTATCCTAAAATTAAGGACCAATGGCCACCGACACCAAATGACCACATTCAACTCAACAGACTTTATTCGTGCAAGGCACCAAAACAAAAGAAATATGTCCAAATGAAATTTTCACTACTCGACCTCTTAACTCAAAATTATAGGAGGGGGAGTTTATCACAATTTTTATCAAGATTTCCCAAATCATCACAATATATACATTACCCTCACTTGTATTAGTATTTTGGCAATATAACACATAACAACCAACTCCCCACTGGGGCTCAAAATACCAATTACAATTTACTTTTCTCTTAATGCAACAAAAGGTGAATCCTAGTTAACAATTAAAATTGTTATACACATAAATTACTTAAATTAAAGAGGCCTACTATAAAAGGATTGTGATCCTAAGCATTGGGTTGCTTTCCTCTGTCCATACTTCTTGAGCTATTTCCTGAAATATTGAAGGTAACAGGGTGAGTACAACTACTCAGTAACTAAGGTCCGGCCAACTCATGCTAATGCATAACAACTAGTTTAAATGCAAGTAACAATTAATATTAATACTCTAAATCATGTGAGATATTTGAAAACTTGATATCCATAGTTTAGCTCACATAATAGCAACTACTAGGAAAATATCACTTTTAACACTTTTCATAGAGACAGAGTTGATCAAGTAATTTATTGAGAAGCATAAAAGAAGAAAATAATGCTCAACTCAAAATGCCATCATTATGGACTCAATATAGACAACAATGTCTTTACTCACTATATGCATGATCACACCTCTTTTATCACCTCCTTATTCCTCTGACACAAACTGTAGGCTATAGCTTAACGGGATAGTCTATACTCTTTAACTTCCTTAGCTTAAACACTTGTGAGGGATTACCCGGCCAAGGTGTACCCAACTCACTTATAGGGTGTCATATACCTTAAACTAGCTTCCTCATTGAATCGGTGGATAACTAGCTAGGTTTGAGTCCCTCATTGAACCAGTGGGACAGTAAGGATAAAATCAAACTAGGCAATCCACCACATAAATGGGGCCTTACCATGTGAATTTCTCATCTACTCCACTTCCTAAGCAAACTCTCGCCTCTCAAGATCATGCAATGAATATTCATGCCATAACTTACACATATACAATTCATAGAACATCACATTACCCAATCATTGGACTTCTCCCACATATTTCATGGAACTTCAATACCTAATAAGTCATTGAACCTCCAAATCACAATCATTGTACCTCACAATTTAAAATCATTGAACTTTATCATTACATAATCATTGAACTTCTCAAACACATTTCATAGAACTTCTAACCAAACAAATCATTAAACTCTTGAATCATAATTATTGTACCTCATACTTTTTAAAATCATTGAACTTTCCTATTTTCAAACATCATTGACTCTTCATAACGAAGATTCATTTTACTTCTCAATTTGTAAAAATCATTGCACTCCTAATAAACATTAATAGGAAAATCTACCATTCTTGTTTTCAAGAAAAATTTGCATCATAAGGCATAAAATTCTCAAATTTAATCTAGTGGATTTCTTCACAAATTAAGCCATACTTGCATTTTCTCTAGTTTGTACATTTCAATAATAATTCATAAATCAATAAACTGATAGGCACACAAGCATAAGTTAGAATTTCTTCGGTTACCTCAACTTTTGAGAGGTTAAAGGTTTCACCCCTTAACTATTCGCTCCCGAAGCTTCCAAGAAGCTTGAATGGTGCCAATGGTAATTACACTACAAGCATTTACCATATAAAACATCAACATCTATTTTGAGTTATTTTTTACTAGCATTCTCATCATTTTCTTAATACTCAAGCTTTATTCTAAACACATGTAGAAGTACCTATAAGGTTTCGTAGCTTCCTTTAACTCTCATATATAACATTAAGCTCTTAAATGGGTATTAATAAAGCCACATTATTCCTAACTACCAAATTTATGGGAATTTCAGACATTTAATGTCCTCCAAGCACCCATCATCATAAAATCATAATTATCAAGTTTATTTAGCTCAATCTACCCCCATTAACTCTATTTAAGTCAATATGTTCAAACCCATAACCTCTATGGACCGAAAATCACCATTAGAAATCAAACCCTAACTTTTGCCATTAAGAAAATGGAAGAAGAGAGGAAGATTTAAGCTAGGAGGCTTACCTTGAGTATTTTATGAGCTCCAAATTACTCCCAACAATCAGCTTCTTCAAACCCTAGCTCAACTTTTTCACTACTTCTTCGTTCTCCTTTGTTTGCTCTTCTATTTCACATCAGGTTTGCGACTTAATACTGTAAAATTCTAGCCATGCACCTGGGCAGACGCATAATGCACCGTGGCGCATGGCACAGAGAGCTTCTCCCAGGCATGTTGGCATGCATGCGCCGCAGCGGACTAACCCCATACCACGGCACGTGCCACATAACTACTCCCTTCAAAAATTCTTCCTCTTTTATCCTCGGGTGACCTGATTCTCCTTCAGACCTGCGTTTGGTACTAAAATCAAGATCAAACACACCCGTTAAGCCTCTTTGGCCATGTACCTCAAAGATTCACTTTACTAATCTTTTTAAGCTTAATTAATTTGGATTTAAATTGAGGATGTTACACTTGTGTACCAGAGGGTAGCCAAAATACCATATGAATTTTAACTACTTCTTTTCCTAGGCAAGCTCCTGCCCACTAATCATGTCATATCTGATGCTTACTCATTTTTCCACATTCTCATTTATTCATTATCAAAATCAACACGTTGGGCTTATGATTGTGCACTACCAAAGTGAGCATCGATGCTTATTTTTACATTTAGCACATGAATCCATTACTTTCAAACTCAACACATGCCTCTGTCAAACTCATCATCAAGTATTCAATTTCATATCACATTGCAATTGCAATTCATTTCAAAATTACTTTTGCAACTTTACAATTCATTTTAAAGCAATTATGTAAATACAAATTTTCATAATATGTTACACATATTCACAAGTCACAATTCACAATTCACATGTTAAACACACATTTCACACCGTATTGCAATTAAAATATAACTACCCAAAGTAGGGTTCCCCTATTTATCTCAAATCTTTAAGAGGTCAAAAATTTATCCCTCAATATTCTAAGCTTCCAAGCTTGATTCTCAAGCCAAAGTTGTGTTCAAGAGCTTAATGTACAATTAACTAAGTTAAACTTCATTAATAATGTTAGACCCACACATTTCAACTCTTATCCTCCACTTTTAGATTTTCCTACGCCCACATTGCTTATGTTTGGACCTTCTCATTAAATTTATTAACTCTCTTTAGTCCCCATTAACATTAATGAGCCATTAAATTCTTATTAATGGCATTACCATTCCTCTAACAACCCTCATTAATACTAATTTTGGATGTTAATGAGGTCTAACAATCAAAGATATCAAAACTCATTATTTCTAGGGTTATCTACTCAAATCTACTCCCATTAACTCTATTTGAGTCAATAAATTCAAACTCATAACCTATATGAATTGAAAATCATCCCCCATCATCAAACCCTAACTAAAGACTTCATAAATATGAAATAGAATGGGGGATCAAAGTGTGTGATACTTACTTTTAGTGTTTCTAGCTTCCCAAATGTCCCAAATATGAACCCTAGCTAAACTTGGTTGCTTGTTCTCATTTTCTCCTTCTTTCTCTCTATTTTTTTTTATCTTAGTTCATGATTAATATTCTGTAAAAAAAGGTTTTGTGTCGTGGCAGCGCATAGCACAAAGAGGCCCTTTATGCTTCATGCCCCTTTGAGTGCGATAAGGAGGAGAGCATTATACACATATTGAGAGATTGTAAGCAGGCAAAAGATATATGGGAGAAAATTATATATGTTAATATTCATACATGGTTTTTTAATTGCAGTTTGCAGGATTAGGTGGCCTGGAATACTAGGCAAGATTTGGGGATGTTGGTTTCAATCTTGGCCTTAGATCAAGGTCTTTGGAGACATCTATTGGCTATTATAAACTACCTAATACAGTAGCATTTTTAAGAATATATGTCACTCTGGGGACAACATCATCTCAGCTTGCAAAAGGCTTTTAATAGAGGAAAGGGATTTGAATCAGTTGAAGCTTAATTTTACATACCAAAGGATGGGATAAGAGAGGTGATGGACTGCACCAACAAATGGAACTTTTAGAATGGATGTCGATGCCTCACTAAACCATCAGAAAAATGCTGCATGTGGTGGACTACTAAGGGATTCAAATGGGGATTGGGTTATTGGTTTTACCTGCAATTTGGGAAATATTCCAATTACAATTGCTGAACTTAAAGCAATTAAGCAAGGATTGGAAGTCTATAAACAATTAGATGAGGGAAATGTTATTCTGGCATCAGATTCTATGGAAGCTTTGGCTCTAATATACAGAGGAACAACAAGTAATAACCCATCTTACTCAGATATTATGGATTTTCAAAACTTTGTTTGTGAATAGTAAAACCTTGAACTATGATATATTTCATAGGAAGCCAACCTTGGCCTAGAATTTTTGGACAAATTGGCTTAGGAAATGCCTCACCACGTATCACTCCTTCATGAAGTACTTGTTGGTTGCATTAATCTACTTTCTCAGGATAAAGTTCGGGGAAGTTGCACTGCTCAAACAGGCCTAATTTTTTGGCTTGTTTTTTTTCTAGTTTTTACCTAGCTTTTTCAATTATAAAAAAATGGAAAGATGCACATTAAAGGGTTATACACAAGTTGACAGGTTCTAACCAACCATCTTTCCATGTATGAATGAGAATGAAGAAATCATTGCTCAAATTAAACGCAATATATATAATTTTTTTTTATACTCCCTCCATTCAAAAATATAAGGCATTTTTTGAGGGGTTGGATGTTAAAAAATATAAGGTATTTTGAGTCTTTTAAGGTATAATCATATCATTTTTTTTCAAAAATGCCTCTATTGAAAAGATTACTTTATATATTTTTAGGGTGAAATACTTTATTAAATAAGAGTAAATATGAAAAGATATGGTTAGTTTAATGATTAATAATTACATTATTAGGGGGTGAGATTTGATTAAAAATGTCTTACATTTTTGAACAGAGGGACTATAACAAAAGCAATATATATAATTCTAAGGATTAAAAAAATACATGTGAAAATTAAACGAGTCAGCTGTTGCTGTATATATATGACTATAATAATGTAATTAGTTAATAGAGACCAAGTCTATTGGTTTTTTCCCCCTTAGTATAATAACCACATATATTCATTATAGTTCAAACAAACCGGAATGGATAGGCTGAAACATATTTTGGAACGTAGAAAGTAGAAACCAAATTAATAAAAATAATGTTCATTTCATATGCATGTATGATTTTTAATAATCGCTATCGTATGTGCAGATCTGGTTAATAGTAGCGTTATATTATATTAAAACAATCGTAGGATCTATTTTATATATATATATATATATATATATAACTATAACTTGGCTTTTTCTGATATGTGTGTGTATTCGATTCACCTTTTGAATAAATCTAGTCGTGTCAACATATTTAGGATGCTAAATTTTGTTTATTTTGACAATGAATAAGCGTTAGAAAAGACACAACACAACAACACGATCTTCAAAAGAAAATTTTCATCAAGTCTTAAAGAAAGTTGAATTTGGTGAGAAAGTCTCTTGAGCAATAATTACAGCAATTGTGTTTCTAAAGCAGCAATACAATATAGTAAATAAAAATATATTTGTAGTTATGATGACTATTAGTCAATTGTGATATAAATTAGAATGAATAATCTCTATTCATAAATTCCTATATTCAAACATTCTTGTGCAAAGGTATTGAATTAAATTAGTCAAGATATTAATTCAAGAGTTAATAATTAAAACCATAATAGAATCGTAATTAGACTGACCATAAACAAAGTATTAAACTGGTCAAAACATGCACCGATTTATGTAAAATAAAACAATTTAACTGTTCAATCAAGTGGGTTGACCTATACTTCATAGAATGTGATATTGCATTGAATATATATATATATATATATATAAATATATATATATATATATATATATATACATGTATATAATATTTTTCTCCTATGAATATATAGGGTCAAAACTATATATAAACAAATTGTTCGTCGTGTGAATAATAAATACCAAGCGTGTTAGAGATGCTAAGTCTCAATTAATAATAAAAGGGTCCCGAGCTCCCTTACCACAATTAACTTGGATGTAAAAGATACATAAGGCTTTGATAGAACAAGTATTTGATTTTTTATTAAAATGTGAAAAAGTTACAAGTCTAGATTGAAAAAAAAAGACTAACTGATAAAACTAAAAGCTAAAGGTGCATAATGCGAGTTTTTGATTGAGTGTTAACTGTCTTTGGTCTGTATCTTTGTCTTTTATTTATAGTGGCAGAGTGGTGGTAGCCTCTCTCTTAAGACCTAAAACATTTTGCTGAAGAATCAGGGATCTCGCAAAACTCAAGGCACGGCCTTTATTTTGTGTTCTTCATTTTTGGTAATCAGCCCGTCTCATCGAGATACTTAGGCATAATGTCCGTATATTTCTGAATTACTCAAGATTGTGTCTTCATGTGCAAATGGTCTAATATTTGTAATTGGCGAGATTTTGATATGTTTATTTTTATCGTGGATTTTATTGAACTTCGGGGTCGACCCTTTTACTTAGATTAAGCCTGACTCTTCAGTTGCTCGGCCCAAATAGTATTATGACCTATTTGAGTGACGTTTCATATTTTAGCCTAAACAATGGCCTGATATGGCGGTGGCTGATAACATAAGCCACATGGCATGTTTGAAAAAACTAAAACATTACTTTGTCTCTAAGAGCCCTTTGTTAATATAAACTTATTTCTTTTTCTAGTCATTTCTCTTACCTTTTTTGCTGTTTCTTGACATTCAAGCTTTTGCATCCCTTGCTCCAATCTCCATATCCCTCTTACTCATAAATGGCTTCCTTTGCTATTGTCACTGCCTTTACTGATGCTCTATCTTCCATATCTGTCGAAAGTTTACTTGATTCCTTAGCTACCATTTAGAATCCTATCACCTCATTTGGAGGACTAATGATGGTATGTATTTGCTTGCTAAAAAACCTTATCTCCCCAGATTAGGTCTTCATTTTGATATTTCTTTGTTTTCGCTACAAAAGGATTCCTTATTCCATGATTCCGTCACTTTTTAGTAAGCTATTCACTTTTTTTATTTAGACTTTTTATTTTATTAAGGAAATATACTAGATGTTCATTGTCTTTTCAATACTTTTCCTTAGAGTTTCTAAATCTCCAATAAGAGCAACATCGGGTATCTGACCATTTCTCCCAACTTGTCTGAAGTGACTGTTCCTACTCAACTAAATCCATGGCTGCTAACCTCAATTTACAACTTGATCCTAGTGCAGATTGGCCCTGGTGACCTCACTCTTAGGTTAACTAAGTGACATGTTTGAAGTAGACCTATGCGTATTAATAGAAGGAGATAGGTCTCTATGACCTGATCTAGCTGTCCTTAGCTTATGTTGACATTTCAATCAACCTAATTATGGCCCTCCTGAGTTTCTAGGCTCTGGGCTGCAATGCCTTCATCTTCAATCTGAGTCTTTATGTACATAGGGCTTCCTATTACTGGAGAGGGAAAATTTCCATGCCATCCCTAAGAAGCATGACTCCAACATCACCCTCTCGACTGAATTAGAGAGCAAGATTAGGGGTGTTGGCTTCTACACAAGAATCATGGAGCTATTTTCCAAGAAGCCAATTATAAGCCTCACCCGTACGGAGCACCTGGTCTTCATCTGGATCCTGGCCCTGGGGGGTAGGAAGCCCATATGACTACACCTATGGACCATATTTTTGTGTTGTCTCTACGACGGCATGAGGGAGTTTCTGATGAAAAAGCCCTTCAACAACTTCTATAGGCTTATCTGGTTCTTGAAGTTATGGATGACAGCCTACTTTCCTTTGCATCATCGAGAACCTTTCTCCAAAGATTCCCACGCTAACCACCTTTTCACTTACCTCTAAAGTGGTCATCCTCTAACCGAGTCGAAGAACTTCTTTGAGTTCTTTAATTAGCAAAGTTGGTCCTTGAGAAGGATCCTAAAGCTCTTTAACATTCCAAATTGCCACCTTCTTATCTGGTATATACATTTGGCAGATTGAAAGAATAAGCCTGCCTTGCTACTAAGGGATAAGGTCTTTCTCTCAACCACCACTCCCAAAAAGATGTGATTACTATACACTGGCTCCTTCTTCAAGTCTTTAAAGGTCTACTTGGAGTATTATCACCCTCAACTGGTGGCAGGCCAGTTTAGGTTAAGTCAGTACATCCTTCCAAGGCTGTCCCCTCAAATCAGCATGAAGCTACTAGATCGGGAGGTTATTGAGTAGATAGCTATTCCATACACTGCCTAAAGGTAGTGCAAGGTAGAGCTTGTAGATAGATATGCCTGCCTTCACTTTAATAAATGGTGGCCCCAGTGCTTTTGGCACATAATAAAGAGCATACTAGTAAGTATTATTCCCTGTGTTCATTCTTTTTTCACCTTTTAACATAATCTAACCTGTTTTAACCTTTTTGTAGGTCATAATTAGACGTAAACACATGTGCTAGTGACATTCTTGATAGGAAACATCAACGCCCCTACTGCTTTGGAGACCTAGATGGCCCCTTCATTGAGGACCATTATCCAAGCAATAGAGCAGGATGATGCATCCTCTCATGTCTTAATCTCAAAGAAGCTCAGGGCTAAGAAGAATCACTCCTTAAGTCGATCGAAAAAAGAAAATGGACCTGATAAGAGGAAGCGGGCTCTATCTCCTTTGCCTGATTCTAAAAGGAGGAAGAAGACAATGCTTGCTCCCCTCGATCAACCTTTCTCCACTTCTCTTTCAATCAGGCCCATTCTTTAAAAAGGAAAGCACATGCATAAGTACTAGTGGACCATGATCTTGTCGATAGAATCTGACGAAATCAGGGTGAGTCCTTTTCATTATGGAGGGGTAGCGGCTCAGATTTCAAACCCCTTGGTGGCTACTTATGCTACTGTATCTGAGCTCATGTTGGACCCTTAAGTAGTTACTTCTGCTGCTGCATCTGAGCCTACACCATACCTTTAAGTGGTCACCTCTTCTGACTCTGCCATCCCTTCAATAACTCTAGACTCCCAGGGGTTTACCTTTGTTGCAATCCTTGAGGATCTATTAGAGTTTGCTCGGGATATGACCTAAGAGGTAATAGAAAGCATAGAAGGATCTGAGGCTACCGTTGAGGTTTAAAGAGCTATGTCTGTTATGGCCTCGAATGGTGAGCAAGAAGACCTCAGTGCTGCTATTGGCCAAGAGCCTAGAGTAGTGAGCTGGGTCTTAGGGCTAATGAAGTCCAGAAGACTGCCTTCACTAAGGCCCTAAAGGTAGTTCCCCCATCAGCTCGATCTTGATCGTCAGATTAGCAGGCACCTTTAAGGTCAGAGGTTCTGAAAGACCCTGAGATAGATCTCAGGCAATAACTATCATTGGTCCCACAGCTACTGGCATTTCAACTCTGGAGAATATGATAGTCACTTTGGCCTCCACTCAAGGTGTCTCAGTATGAGGCTAAATTGAATCCTTCACACCTGCGAGTCATGTGGAGAAGGCCTTGTAACTTATTGCACGATCCACACGTAGCCCTCAATCTATAGGCAAAGATAAAGAACTCATGGATCTGAGTCAGGTGTCAGCCTGTTTTGCTATTTTTTCTTATCCATTTCCCTTTTTCTCTCATAACTAACCTTGGTTTTTCCTTTTTTAGCTTGCTTCAATAAAGGTAGTCCCCATTGATACTCTCCTAGCCCGTATCCACATCCTTAAAATAGACGTAGTGTTTGACACTTGGAGGATCGTTCAGTTTCAACTAAGCCGAGACCACTCCTCATTCTTGAGCAAAATTATGAGGAGATAATCTGGGCCTTCAAGACCGTGGAGATGGTAGTCTTTATGCCTGAGCTGGTGTTCCTACACACTTAAGTCTCAGTGAGTTACAGCAACATCAACCGCTACTGCAAGGAACTCTCACTCCTTTCAAACTACTTGATGAATAATTAGTCTGTAAGGGATGAGCACCTTGCTATCAAGGCCTGAATGACTACTTCTAATGATCAAGTCTAGGAGATCACTCCTCATATGGATCATCTTCAATTGCTATGGGCTAAGGTGGTTGACTTGAAGCATCAACTAGCGACTGTCGAGGAAGAGTTGGCACAGGCTAAAGTTGAAGAGGGTCCTGTAGAGTTCGAGTTAGAGGTCATAAATAAAGCCTTGGACAATGCATAGACTATCTCAAATGAAAAGCTTCATCCAATGGTTAAATTTGAGACAGCCCTTAGTCGACATCAATCCTTGTCTACTGAATTGAACTCAGCTTTAGCTACATGAGAAATCCTCCAGACTTATTGTGAAAAGTGGACATATGTAATTTTATTCTTTATTATTTTATTCTTTGATTTATACTATATGACCATGTCACGAGCCTTCATTTCTTGAAGGACTTCAAGCCCTATGAATCAGCCTGATTATTAGTACATTCAAAATTTAATTGAAAAGATAAAATAGTTTTTACCCTAGTAGGAGAAGTTATTACTATCTCGGCCCTAAATGCTTGTTTGATGCTAGACCCATCGAACTTAAGCACCCAGGGCCCTAGATCTAGTGAGAACACAGGTAGTTCTCTTTCATCATCAAGAAGCTTGGCTGAAGGGTGATTAGCTAGGAAATTCACTAATGCCTGGCCCTTTACTAATTGTTGGGGCAAAAATATTAATGAGAATTCTACCAAGGCCAAGCTCTATTTTCCTATACAGCCTGTCATGATTGATCGATTAAGCATGTATTTATTTAAATCAGAATGGGAAACCACATATACAATTGCGTTTATTATATAATATCTTAATTTAGTACAAGCATAATATAGCACTAAACACACTATTTCTATAATTGAGTATTTAGTCTCTATGAGAGTTAAACACCTACTTAAATAATAGACCACCTACTCACGTTCCTCATCAACATTTTGGGCTAACATACACCTATGGACATGGCAATTGAAGCTAAATACAATAAAAATAGGGTGTTTTCCCTCAGGGCTACTAAGACTGGAGGCCTCATTAAGTGTTCTTTAATCTTGTTAAAGGCCGCCTGATGATGTCAAATCCAAATGAATTCTTTAGCATCTTTAAGTTTCAAGAGCTCAAAAAACTCCTTCATCTTCCTTACCAGATTCGAGATGAAATGCTTGAGATAATTGACCCAATCTAAAAATCTTTAAAGCTCTTTGTTATTGTTTGGCGCCTTTGCTTCTAGGATAGCCCATGCTTTATTTTGATCTACTTTAATCCCCTTTTTATAGATCAGGCATCCAAAGAAATTGCTTGCATTTACACCAAAAGCATACTTTAGTGGATTTAATTTAAGGCCTACTTTCCTCGTTCATAGAAAACTCATCCTTAAATGCTCAATATGATCATGTGACTTCTTCAATTTAATCATTATATCATCTATGTACATGTCCATATGTTTTTCTATCATATCGTGAAAGATGGTATTCTAGCCTACTGATAGGTGGCCTGATATTTTTTAGACCGAATAGCATAACTATCCATTCAAATGTCCCAATAGAACACAAGCATCTAAAAGCAATTTTGTGATTGTCCTCTTTCGCGATAAATATCTGATTATATCCTGAGAAGTAATTCATAAATGATAGTAAAGCATTCTCGACCCCAACATCTATCAACCTATCTACAATAGGCATTATATATACGTCTTTAAGTATGGCCAAGTTTATGTTTCAAAAATCTACAAAACTCATAGCTTTTCATTTTTTTATTACTGGGACTATATTTGAGAGCAACTGGGCATAACTACAAGGCCATATAAATTTGGCCTGTATGAGGTGTTTAATCTCTTCTTTTACCAATAGCTCCATTTTAATCAATATTCTCCTGGCAAGCTGTTGATGCGGTTTGTAATTTGGCTTTATAAGCAGCCTATGTTCAACTAGTTGTCTCACTAGTCCTAGCATTTCATCATAGTCCCATACAAAGCAATTTTTTAACTCTCACAGTACTTGCTTGATGACATTCTTTTGTTCTTCATTAATAGTGAGCTAATGAAAGTAATCCTTAGCTCCTTTAGGGATCTAAGGTTTTCTTTCAGCAGATCCTAAATCTTTAAGGCTATGTCTTCATACTTCAGATGTGCAGGGTCTAGCTTGTGCAGTTGTGTTACTCTCTAAGTTTCATCTTCATATACGACTTCAGTCCCAAAGGTTTTGGGTCCATAGTCTTCCAGTCTCTCTTGCATGTTGTGCAACCATAGTTTTTAGATGGTCGAGGCTGCTACAGCCTTTCTTTTATCTGATTCAATCATCTATCAATTCTATAATGGGTTCACACCTCTATGATGCTAAAGGCACTATAACATTTATTTTGCATGAAAGGACTCTATTCGGATCCTCTTATGACCTTCAAAATATGAATGGGCCCACATCAACGTTGTGATACCTTGCATTCACAAAGTTAGTGACTATTGTGAATGGTTTATCTTCAGCCTAGATTACTTCTACCTCTTTCCCTTTCTACATGAGAAGCATTTAGTGTAGTGAGGAAGGTACGTACTTGTTGGCATGGATCCAGTCCCGACCTAGAAAGGCCTAATACTTGCTATTATGTTGATCACAAAGAAGGATGTTAGAGAGGATTTAGTCCTAAAGTTGTCCTATAATAGTAATACACCAAGGACTTTAAAGGCTTTCCCAATGAATCCTACTAAGCACACCTCAATTGGCATTAGGTTTCATTCTTCCTGCCCCATCTTGAGCATCATACGGGCTGACAGTATATTCACCATTGAGCCATTGTCTATTAGAGCACTAGTCATTGGCTTCCAGTCAAAGTGTGTTTTAATGTATAAAGGCTTCAAGTGCTAAGTGTCATCTTAACACTTAGTTTTTCCAGGATGCCCTGTTTCGGCTTTCCTTCTACAGCTTGTAAGGTGACCTAATAGTTAGGCTTTGAAGCCTTCCCTTTGTGTCTCTGGTGGTTCATACTCTTCCTCCTTCCTCGATTCTATTGGGCAATATTGGTATGGGCTTGTGTACGTCAGCCCTGAGGAGTTTTACTCGTACTGATCCTGGGTCCTACTGGTGGTAGATAGGAATTGAGAAGGGAGTATTAATGAAACCACATAGTAGAGATTAAGAGATATCTTCCCAATGTAAATGGTTTCATCACACTGATTTTCATTCTCACTCCCCTCGTTCTGATGCTCGGTGGATTTTCTTTAAACTTGTTAGTTTCCTACATATCAAGGCCTTCTTATACCTCAATTTTTTGCTGCTTGAGGTATCTCTGTGTAGCCTATTTTCACTAAAGACATAGTTTTTAAGTCCTCGTTAAGGCAATTAGCAATTTTTTGTGCCTTACGAATCTCCAATTTAAAGACGACATATTACCAGGTGGCATAACGAACTTGCCTGAGCCTTTTAACAACTTTTAGTTTTAAAGGAAGCTCTGTTGTGCTCTTTGATAGCATTAATGTGTTAAAGGTAGGCCATTACTACATCCCAACCTGTCGGTGTCCTTATAAATCGTTCACCTACTCCTGGATGTGTTAAGTATTTAACAAAGAAGTTGAATTTGCCAGACGGCTCTCCCAGAGGGTCCCAGACTACTTAGATCTATATAGCTCTATCATTATCAATCCCCCTGAGCTAATATTTCATCATGAGGGTCATTTGCTGTTCTTTTTTACATTCTACTAGTTGTCGACTTTTGAGCTATCCGTGGTTTCTCCCAGGAAATCCCAAACCACCTTAGAGTTGTTCAGGCTCTTTACAATTTGTCCTTTTTAGCCAATATCCCAATTTGAAGACTTGTTCTTATTGGACTGGCCTATAGGTTCCTCCAAGAGATCCTACACTGTTCTTGAGCTCTCTTGAGCTACTTCCTCCCTGTTCCAAACATTCCAGGGCCTCCTATTTCTCCTTGTCTATTGTTTGCTAAAGTTTATCTCTACCATCTTACTGTGGCACATGGTGAAAACAGGTCCTCGTCTACAACCATGAATTCTCCTTAGGGATCTTAAGAACTTTCTTATTGATTCAGTCTTGGACAATGTTCTTAAAGCCCCAACAGACCTTGGTGTTGTGACTCTATGAGTGATAGTACTTACAGTATTCCTTCCCTCTCTGCTCTTCTTTTGAAGGGATTTTATGATCAATGGGTAGGGAGATAAAGTTTTCTTTGAGGAGAAAATCAAAGATTTCTTCTATTCTAGTGGTGTTAAAGGTATACTAAATGGCATTTGGCCTTTTAGGAATCTCTTTAACCTTCCTTATCAAGGTCAGATATTGTGTAGTTGCTAGCATTTTTAGTTCTGCCACTGCCACGTCAAGGTCACTAAGATAGGTTCCTACCATAGTCCATCGGCAATGATCCTCTTCTTTAAGCAGCTCTTTATATCCCCATACTCTGGCCATGAGCTCATAGAAATCTTGAAATTCCATCCCCTAAAATTTCTTTTAGAGCTCTATATCCAGTCCTGCTTGTGCTAGCTTGACGAATTCAATTTCTGGAAGCAAGACATGGCACCTGCTTCTCAATTATTTGAATCTCACCAAGTATTAGTCCGCTGTCTCTCCAGCCTGTTAGATAACCTTGTAAAGTTTTGATATGCTAACTTCCAGCTCTACCTTGTAAACTGAACATGAAACTTTTGCTCCATTTTCATCTAATTGATGATTGAGTTGCAGGGCAGTGAAACACACCATGTGAACGCCAAGCCCGTGAGAATGTTCAGGAACAATCTCAATTTTAAGTTGGCAAAGTTCTCATAATTGACAATTTTCCCATATTGGATTGTGAACCTCCCAATATGCTCCAGGGTGGACTGCATTCTGTCTCATGAGAATAGTGTGAAGTCAAATATCCTATATCCCTGAGAGTATGGGTTATTCCTGTCTATATACTTTGGATATGGCTTTGAGAAGCTAAGGCAGCCAATTGGCCTCAACCTTAGTCCGTGTATATCCTGGATAGCATCCCTTAGGGCCTTCATGTTCACTAGTCGATTAAGAGGCTCATTCTAATGCTTTGAGACTATTGCCATGCTCAGGCCGCTGTGCCGGGCTCTTGTAAATAGTACACAGGATTAGTCAGAAGATTAGTGTTAGTAAAAATTTGAGGGTAATATTCGTTACAAGTAGGCAGCCTCAAGGGCCAGTACCTACATTGATTCATGCTTGTTACCCTCCATATGGCCCTAAATTTGGGCTTACTTCTAGAGGAGTATTTTTCAATGCCGTGGCTATATTCTTCATGCTATCGTGCGGAGCTTGCATCATGGTTTGCTGTCGTTCTTTCTCCTTGTGTTCTCACATTTCTAGGGATAATGCGAAGAACCTTTATTTCTCTTCTAGCCAAGGTACTTAAAACTGGATTGGCTATTGAACCGCTTAAAGTCAGGGGTCAAGGGTCAGGGGTTTAACAGGGGTTAAATCAAGGGTTAAACTGGTTGTAATAAAACAATACATTTTTTCATTATATAATAAACAATAAATATTTTATTAAAAAATACAAATATATAAAATTTATAATTATAATATATATATATATATACTTTTTTCTATTTATTTGCCTCTAGTTTGAATCATCACGTGGTGTCCAAATGCTTACAAGTTTCTTGCATATGCTATGGCCCACGTCCTTCTCCATCTCCTTCTCCTTTATCGGGCTCCTCAAACACCACTGTTCCCTACTCCTTCTCTCTCCCTGTCTTTCACTTTTCCAATACTACTACCACCTATCTCCTAAGATAGCCTGACAAATATCATCATTATTGCTCTCTTATTAATGTGTGGCAGACTCACCTTACCTCTTTTAACTTCACCTTCATGCATTGGGTCACAAATATGGGTCTTCATTTCTTTCTTTCTTCTTTCTTCATCTGCTTCTCTTTCTGTATCTTTGCTTAATCTTTAAAGACAATGCACATAACACGACATCAAGCACTTGAGCAAATAGTGCAACACTGAGGGACTAATGAAGAAGATGAGACCCACAATGGACATTGTGGACGCTAAGGAACATGAGGGATGAGGAAAGCTCGATTGATATTCAAGAGCAAGTGGAGAGTTTCACAAGCTTGTATCTTCTTCTTATTTTTTTTTAAATTTTTAGGGGTTAAATCCAACCTGCCCAAACCGCTTAACCCGTGGGTTTAAGCTGGTTGATCCGGGTTAATCCCGGGTCATCCAGGTTAACTCGAGTCAAGTGTGTCTACCTCAAACAAGAAAACCGAACCGGACACATGGCCGGGTCGTCGGTCTAATCTGTCGGTCCAATCCAAGTTTGCAAATAATGCTTCCAACTGCTTATCCATCTGGTCTTGAATTCCTACAACACTTCTGCCACAGGACCATCGGATATGATCAGTGGGTTAGCTTGTCCATTTCCTAGCTTTGAGCCAAGGCTTGTGCTGTTACTGCTACCTATTGACATCGACACTATTGCTCACGATGTTCAACTACTTCAACATCAAGCGTTAAGTGTTCTAACCTTACGTGTATAGAGGTCCCTTTTGGTTCATCAGAACTATTACCTATTTCATCAGTCCTTTTGTCCTTTCTCGTCCTTGTTATCTTTGTTACATAGGTTCCACAAGATGTGCCAAAAATTATTCGTCGTGTGAATAACAAATACCAAGTGTGCCAAAGACGCTAAGTCTCAATTGATAACAAAAGGGTCTTAAGCTCCCTTACCACAGTTCATTAGGATGTAAAAAATACACAAGACTTTGGTAGAACAAGTGTTTGATTTTGTATTGAAATGTGAAAAAGTTACATGTCTAGATTGAAAATAAAAACTAATTGATAAAACTAAAAGCTAAAGGTGCTGAATGCGAGTCTTTAATTGAATGTTGACTGTCTTTCTTCTGTATTTTCATCTTCTATTTATAGTGTCACATGGTGGTAGCCTCTCCCTTAAGACCTATAACATTTTGCCAAAGAATCAAGGATCTCACGAAACTCGTGGCATGTCTTTATTCTGTATTTTTCATTTTTGATAATCAGCCCGTCTCACTAAAATACTTGGACACGATGTCTATAGATTTCAGAATTACTCAAGATCATGTCTCCATATGCCAACCATCCAACGTTTGTAACTGGTGGGATTTCGGCATATTTATTTTATCATGACCTTTATTGAATTTTGGGGCCGACCTTTTTATTCAAATTGAGCTTGACTTTTCAATTACTCAATCCAAATAATCTTATAACCTATGGCGTTTTATATTTTTACAAACATAAATAGACTTTCAATGATGGACAATCACTTAATTAGCAGAATACGAGGCTGCTCAGATCATGCCATCGTCAGTAAAAAATTGATAATCGTTTTTTACTTTAGTCAAACAAGTCTGAATTTATGTGAAAACCAAAAACTGGAAGTCAAGCCGCAGGAAATTAATTAATATTTCGTGTCGACAAGAAATAATTTAATTATTTTTTTGGAAAATCTTATATAAATATTAATTTTACCACTAAATAAAATGTCAACACTGATTTAACCGTGTTCGGCATAAAGTATCAGCTAAAATTTAATTTAAATTTAGCCACGTTGGATAACGTGGCATCAGGTTCCATCAAATGATGATCTTCCCAACATAACGTCAGACATCAGACATTAATTTCTGTCTCAATGATGTTTGACACCACAATAGCCGCAATTCTTTTGTTCGTTAACAAAATTACTAAACCATTTCACATTATCATAACATTTATATGAGCTTGAGAAGGACGCCTAACACAAACAGAACTAGTTATGACGAATTATTTAAATATATAGACATAGCTTGTTTGTCCATACTCTTATGAAAGTATGTAAATTTTTAATTCTTTATTTTTAATATATATATCTTTCCATATATCTTAAAATAATCTTTTGCTTTTATTGCATTCAATAACGCGTTTTTAATTTTAGTTTAGCACGTTAGTATACGTCAAACATGTGTAACACAATCAAAACTAATGACAAAAAATATGATTCAAGCATATAATGTATACATTCATACATATAGCTTGTGTTGGTCCAGTCTGACATGAAAAGCATCTAAAGTTTTAATTCTATATTTACATTTCGGTCCATATGTCTTAAAGGATAAGACTTAGATACTTAATCTTATGTACTTATTATATATACTTCTATTTAATCAAATCAATACAAGTGATTTTATAATTTGCTAATATTATTAATAAAATAATTGTTGACTTTTTTGGCAGCTTAAGAGCACCTCTTTGAGAGGTATAGCTCCTATTAAAAATTTAATCGTTATTGTATATTCAGTATTCAAACTCAACATATACATTTTTTTTTCCTTATAAGTTGTACTGCATGTAAGTATCTAGTATATATATCAAACATCTATACCTAGAGACTCGAATAACTAGAACAATATTTGTTTGAACACAAGGCCATGACGGATAAATTGTGCAAAATAAACATGTTATATCAAAACCCAAAAAGGTTTCTGCACCTAGGAGGATGGATCATTGAAAATAATAAGGATTTAGTTATCACTAAATGCCTAGTAAGCAAGCACATCAACTTAAACAATATTGTATGCGTGGCAATCACCATATAACCTATTTCTTTCCATCTAAAATGTAAGACATTTTTAATTATAATTCAAATACCAATAAAATTTAATTATATCCTTATTTTCAATTAAAAATATCACAAGTTTTCCTTTTTACTCTTTCCCCCACTTGTCGATAATAAATTAAATGAGAGAGATAATATTTTTTTAATGAATTATTATAACATGAGAAACTGTGATTCTCCTTATAGATCAATAAAGTTTTAGCTATCATGAAAAGTGTACAAAATGAAATAAATATTGTACAACAAAACAAGTTAATAAATACAAAGGTAAAATAGGAAAAAAATTCAAAACCTATCAAGTGTCTTATATTTTGAATCAAGATGAGTTAGTAAAAAAATATCTTATAATTTGGATATGATGGAGTGTATATATATAGGTGGTCCTTCTATCTCTTACAACCAAGTGATTAATGGATCAACAACCTTTAATGGGTAAACACAAATTAATGAAGAATTAAGTTATTGAATTAGTGTGGCCGAATAAATTCATAGAAATTTTCAATGTTTCAAACCATAATTTCAACTCTAAGCTCCACTTTAATCCCTTTTTTCCTTTAACTATTTACTCACTCCATCTCAAATTATAAGAGACTTTTGAAAAAGATTTAACATCCTAAAATATAAAATACTTTAAAAATATTAATATTTTATTAAATAGTTTTATTTTAATATTACCCTTTATCTCTTTTTATTTAATACTTAATAGGTGTAGATTTAAGGTTATTGAATGAAGGATATTTTTAAAAATTTATATTTTTATTTTAAAAAAAATGAGATTATTCAATGTATTTAATGATAATTATTGGTATGTAAAATTTTATTTAAAATTATTTTATAAATTGAGAGGGAGGGAGTAATATGTACGTATAATTAAAAAAATGTAGCGTGGAATTTTGACTTAATTAACATGATAGATTATCATTAAATTAGTATATCTTTAAACCACGGACTATTTGGCTGCGGAAGAAATTTATAAAAAGTGCTAATTGCTATTGGACCAACAGAAGCAGGGCATCAAGTCGTGGCAATCATTACGTGGACAGCCTTTGTTGCGTGCATTGAACTATCAGATATTAAATATTATTGATCGCCTGTCTCTATTTTCAAAGACATCAATTACCTCTTCTCATTTGCAAAATTAAATTTCTACAGACAATATACGATATAAATAATAACTTATAGAAATATTTGATTTACAATATATATTAATTAATTTATACATATAAAACTAAGAGAAGATGCATGCACTGCTCACAAAGCTGTAGATAGCGTGGTCTCGTATCTCTCGCCTATGAAAAATGTAAGGAATTTAAATCCTATAAAATAGAGATTCATGAATTTGTGTGGATTTTTTTAATATTTTTCTAATTTCTTATGTTTTATAGAATATAAAATATCGTCGCTTTTTCTTAAGAAAGTAAACTGTATGAAATTTACGAATTCTCAACTTTAAAAAATTTAAATTCAAATGCAAGGGCTGGAGATTTAGTTATATGCTCTTCATAAGTTGTGCGTTTTAGAATTGATTGATCATTCATACTCCCTCCATCCGTCTTAAATTATAAGATACTTTTAGAAAAAAATCTCACATATCAATAAAGTTTATTAAATACACTTCACAACTTTACTTTTTTAAGATAAAAATATAAACTTTAAAAAATATCCTTCATTTAATACTCCATTGACGAAAAAATATTGAAGAGAGAGAATATATAGGAAAAGTAATATTAAAAAACTAGAATTAATGAAACTTTATTTTTATCAAAGTGTCTTATATTTTGAGACGCTGAATCTTCTCTAAAAATATCTTATAATTTAAAACGAAGGGAGTATCTTATATGTATGTATGTATATATGTATGTAGAAGGATAGATGAGGAATCTAAAAGACTTACATTTTAGAAGTATGTATAGTTTTCATTTACAAAGGGAAGAATCATGTTTAAGGTTCTATGAAAAATGTTATTCATAGATAAGAACTAATAATAAGTTACAATATGAGAAAAAATAAGTCTACTTTCCTATTTTAACAACCTCTTTCATATTAGTTCTTATTTGTGAATAACATTCTTTACAACTAGTCCTTGGATGCTATTCTCTATTTAAAAAATAAACAAAAACAATTGGGAAAATCATAATCAATGACCACTAAAGATAATTAATTGTACTGCAAGACTAAATGATTCTGATATTACTCTATAGGACCTACCTTTATTGTGAAAAGACAAAACTACCCTTCATGTGTACTCCTTTGTTCCTCTTTATAAGTTATTTCTACCAATCTCATCAATATCAATGAAAAAGTACAAGAAATAAAATGTGTAGAATTTCAAATATGCTCTTATATAACAAATTTAAAAAATAATGTCATATTACTTTTTCTCTTTTATGAAGGGTAATTTTAAAAATATATTTTAAATATTACCTAAAAAGCTACACCGTAACTTATAAATGGGACTAAATAGATCTTCTAGAATATGTCTTATAAATGAGACCAAATGGAGTATATTTATATTCTTTTAGCAACAACTCCCCATTTGAAAAAAAATAAATTTCATTCTCATTTTAACAATAATCAATTCCTTTATTCACAACTCCAAAAAATTAACTTGGCGGTGGAGAGGAACAAATATTGTGATTTGGTGAATAAGTTTTCATTCGAGAAACAAAACAAATCTTATTTCCATTTTAACAACAATTAATTTCCTTATCAACAACTCCAACATATTGATTTGGTGGTAGAGAGAAACAAGCATTGTGATTCAATGAACAAGTTTCTGTTGGAGAAAAACAAGTCTCATTTTCATTCTCACAACAATCCCTTATTAACAATTCTAAAAAAATAATTTCGTAGAGGAGTTGTTGTAGTCTGATAAACAAATCTTCATTCGAGAAAAAATAGTCTCATTTCTATTTTAACAATAATTAATTACCCCATCACAACAAATATACATCAAGGATAGTTTTGTCTTTTCACAATAAATTTTAATTGCATTTAGGTCCTGGGGTTCTATAGAGTAATATCAAAATTATTTGGTTTTATAGTATAATTAATTGTCTCTTGATTGTAATTTTTCCAAAATAATTTTATAAAAAAAGCAAAATGAATTAAAGTACAACATCAACAAATGACTTAATTAATAGCGCTGGAAGCTCTATAAGCGATGAAATTAATGACTTTGGTAAGTGCCTCATTAGTCAAGAAGGAATTCTATTGTGAGTATTATACTTCGTATGTTAAAAAATATAAAGTATTTTTAAATGAATCTCGTCCCTAATAAAGTAATTAATTATCTCAAAACTAACAATATCTTTTTATATTTATTTTTATTTAATAGAGTATTTTATTTTAGAATAAACATAAAGTGATTTATTTATTATGAACACTTTTGAAAAAAAATATATTAATTATATCTCAAAAAATTAAAATACTTTATATTTTTTAACATATATAGTATTAACTATCAGTTGCCCATTCTATATATTGCATGTGCATAATATGTATGTGTGTGTATGGATACACTGATATACATTCATATTGCGAATATGTAGATGAATTAATGTACTTGCTCCGGCGAAGAAGTGTGCAAAAAATAAACTAATATATGCAATTAATAAATTTATATTTCCAATTCAAAGAGGAGACACAACTTAAGTAATAGGAGCTGATTTTGGCCAAAAAAAAAAAGTAATAGGAGCTGATAAAATATTTCTAACGAACAAGCATATTTCAACATCATGAAAAGCACATCTCAACATGCATAATTAAAAAAAAATAACTAAAAACAGCGGATTCTTTTGTGCTTGAGTCAGCTTTCCCAAGTACTACGTAAGTTCCCAGCCCTGACTTTCACGTCTTTTTTTCCCCTCCGATTCAAAACTCAAAATTCATATATACATATATAGCATTATATTGCATAACCATGTTTGCTTATAAATCTACGGCGACAGAAACCAAACCTAGGACAGTAGCTAGCTTGGTAGACACAAGCTTTTTTTGGTTTTGGTAACATGGGATTGCATGCAAGAATTTGGCTTAACTTTGCAGGATCCGCATGCGACGTGTTCATAAACCATCGTACGGTTGACACGAGACGTACGGTGGTTCGGTTGCTGTACGACCATCTGAAGCAACAAGGACGTAAGCCGTTCTTGGACGCAGAAAATCTAAAACCTGGAGACAGATTGTTGGACACGATTGAGGAAGCCGTACGACGATGTAAGGTTGGGGTTGCTGTGTTTTCACCTCGTTACTGTGAATCTTATTTCTGTCTCCACGAGCTCTCACTGCTCGTGGAATCAAAGAAACGAATCGTTCCGATTTTCTACGACGTGAAGCCGTCCCAGCTTGAGGTGATTAAGAACAGTGCTGGAATATTGAGCTGCTCCCAGAAAGATCTGCAGAGGTTTCATTTGGCAATTGAAGAAGCTAAATGCATTGTGGGGCTGCCCTTCGACTCCTCAAAAGGGTATTATTTTCTTCCCCTGTCTCTTTAGTTTTATCTCTCATGCTAAAGCGTTGAGATAGGACGTCACTTGCATTTCATTTCAGTGACTGGTCGGACCTGGTACGTAAAGCTTCAGATGCAGTGATGAGCAACTTGTACGAACATGTCAGTGCATGAGTTAATCAGAAAATTTGGCATTCATAATCAGTTCAATTGTACGTTCAGTCTGGCTTAGCTTGATTAACTAGAAGCTTCCACTAACAATGATGCATGTCGCGTTGTTGAAGCTAAGTGGCTAAATTTCTGCTAGTTTATTGCGGCTTTAATTTAGTCTTTAAACCATCAATATGTAATGTTTCGATTCCTCGATCCAATAAAAATGTTTGCTCATCAAGTACTCATTAAGCAATATTGTACTCCACATCAGTAAACGCTAGCTCTAGAAGAACTCAAGTAGAGCATGCATTTTGTTTACTTTTAGATCATTGGGGGCGCGCGCGCGCACATATATATCTACCTATATATATACACATTAAATGAATTTTGAGATATGATTAAACCGGTAGTAAGTAAAAATAGTAATTTGTGATGTTACAAGAGCTTTAATAATATAGTATGTATGTGTATTTAATTGTATGTGTACATGTTGTTGGAAATAAAACCCGACATATGAGGCCACACATGTATATATTAAAAATGTGTGGCCATTGTTTGATTAAATCTAAATAAAATGATATATTTAGATTAAAGTTTTAAGACTTAGAGGTAAAATTGTAATGCAATAAGTATGTAGAAATCAAGATGATATTTATAATTTGTTTAGGGGTTAAATCATAAATATTACAAACCTATTAACTTTATAAATATTGGTTGTGATCACTAATTTGGCCAATTAGTCAGAACGTTCTCCAATTCCTCTTCATTAACAAACAAAATCACCTCCAATAATAAATTTAGAACACACACTCATTCACATACTTGAATATCGAAACAAGTAATGAATCTAGGTACGCTTATGTATTCTATCTATATTTTTAAGAATTGATATAGGACTGATTGGATGGTTAATATAGATTTGATTGTGTGTTAATTTACTGCTACTTCAAATCTATCATATGTATGTAGAAGCGCGCTTTATACTTTGCATGAAATTTGAAATAAGTTATATGGTTTATAACTTATATTGGAATATAGTGGGGCTACTATAAATCAATATGTATAATCTATCGTGAATTAATCAGTGGAGCATTTTTTTTAAATTTCATTCAAGCGTTCTGCATCTACTTGTCTGTGTGTTTTTTTTTTTAGACAATCAATGTGTGTATGCGTTGGTGGGTGCATGTAACTAAACACAATCTCCCATTGCACATAATCCAAGAAATTATGAATAATATTTATTTAGATTGATATATTTTAGTTATTACTAAAAAAATAAAAAAGAGATGAAAACCTTGACATATTATATATTATTATTAATATATTTATTAAAGTTGTAGAAATGTATACTATTTACAAATACAGGGTCGTTCTAGTTTAATTATCTCAGACCAGCGGTGTTTCCAATAATGCACATGGATTAATTGAAACGAAAAGCATAATGTAATTCGATGCATACATTAGCATGACGTGATAGATCGGTAGGGTTATTTGATTTAGTTTACCTTTTTTTTTTAAGTTTTCTTTTTTGTCTGATATAATGAATACTCCATCTCAAAGCCATAATGGTTTAATTTTAATTTAGAATGTAATTAAAGAATGTAAATGTGAATATTATTACTATTTATACACATAGTCTGTGCCCACAGAATGATGGACCAGGGTCAACACAACACAGGCATTTTGGCCCAAAAACAAAACAAAAAAAACAAAAACAAAAAAAACAATAAACACGCACACACACACACACGCAGCACAGGCAGAATCAGCTTCTGCTTAGGGTGGTTTTATTAAACTATGTCGGAGTTTTGGAAATCACTATCAGATCTACTATAAAAAATAATAACGACAAACAAGAATAAATATTTAATTATTACATGATACTCTTTCCATCTCAAATTATATGACACTTTTAAAGAAATTACTCCATCTCAAAATATAAAATATTTTAAGTAGATTAAAGTTTCATGAGTAGATTAAGGTTTTATTAAATGGATTAATTTCAATATTATTCTTTATCTCTCTATAATTAATTTGTATTTTTTTAATATATTAAATAATGAATATTTTTAAAATATTTTTTTTCTTTGGGCACATTAACAACGTTTTCCTGTCCGATTGACTTCTGTTCCCACCCATTAATTCCCACTCATTTCTTCCAGTTTAAATAAAAAGTAGATATTTTCATCAAAAATAAAAAGTACATATACTATTTAATGATGATGAGAAAGTCAGCACAGTATAAAATAAATAAGAAAAACGATAATTAGATTTCAAAACAGTAAATTAATACCCGTTAAATTTTCAACAAATTTTTTTAAAAAGTGAGTTAAAAATATCAATTTAAATTATTACAAATCAAAAATTTATAATTACATATAAATTTTTAAATATTAAATTATAATAAAAAATTTTATTTGTAATTGTTTGAATTAATATTTATAATTCATTTTATAAAAAAATTTGTCAGGAACTAACGGGTATTAATTCACTGTTTTGAAATCTAAATGTCTTTTTCTCAAATAAATATTTTATTTTCATAATTATTACTTTAATTTTCCTTAATACTCCTTCCATCTTCGTCTCAAAGATGGAGTTTCTCAAGTGAAAGAGATGTCTATTTCCTTTTAATTCCACTCGTGGTTTTGCTAGCTTTATTTCTCACCTTACAAACACCACGAGACGATCTTCCAATAAGTATAATAAATTATTTTACTATTTTGTTATAAAAAAAGTTATTTTACTATTCACCACATCATAATTTTTTTTTTTTACAACATTCTGATTGAGTTGATTTGAGTATTGTTGAGCGTAATTAATAGTAACTCTCTCAAAGATATTTACATGAACTCAAATTTGAAACATTATACTTAAACAGTCAAAACTATTTTCACTAAGACCAACGCCTTGAGCAACATAATCTATTTGGTTGAGTATGCCTTTTCAAACACACAATTATTACGTGTGTATGTTAAGTCTAGAAATGTTGACAAATCTTTCTGGTTATCATGTATTTATGGGGAGATTTTCCAACAACTCCGAATTAACCTTTGGAAGAGTTTGGAATTATTGAGTAATCACATTTTTGAACCGTGGCTGGTGGTAGAGGATTTTAATGCATATCTTACAGAGGAGGATAAACTTGGGGAGGCAACCCCAAATCTCTTATCTATGAAACAGTTCAATGATAGAATTCATAAAGCCAAGTTAAGCGAGATGGTTACAGTGGGAGATTGATTCACTTGGGAAAACAAGAGTATTAAGGAGAGAATTGATTGGGTTTTCAAAAATTTTAAATGGAACTCTTTGTTTTCGGACTTTAAGGCCTTTCACCTTGGAAGGTTTGGATCTGATCATTGCCCCATTTATATTCATACTCCTAGACTTTCTCCTTGCCTGCGGAAACAACAAATGTTCAAATGCCAGGCTGCTTGGTTTTTAGAAAATGGATTTGTTGATCTGGTCAAAAGATGTTGGAGTGAAGGCAACTAGAATGATAAAATGAAGAAATTTAAATCAGCAGCTACAATTTGGAATAGAGACAGAGTTGGAAATATTCCTTAAAAGGAAAATAAACTTTTGAGGAGGCTTGAAGGTGTTGATGCTGCTAGAGCAAGAAAGGATTCACATCATCTACAACAAGTTGAAAAAGAGTTATGGAAAGAATACAATAAAGTGCTTGCTCAGGAGGAATTATTATGGTTTCAAAAATCTAGATGCAAATGGCTTAACTAGGGTGATAGAAATAGTAGATTCTCCTATACTACTACCACTATTAGAAGAAAGAAAAACAAGATTGAAGCGCTTTGGATCTTTGAACAGGAAAAAATGAAAGAGGTTGCTGTGAGCTATTATCAAGATTTGTTCAAGTCTAAACTGTCAACTTCACCAAGGGATCTCTCTGTTAACCCTTTCCCTAGACTTAATGGGGAGGAGCTTGATTTGTTAAATAAGGAGGTGATGGATGAAGAAATAAAGAAAGCTATTTTTGATATGGGAGCTTATAAGGCACCAGGGCCGAATGGTATTCAAGCTGTCTTCTATCAACAATATTAGGACTTTGCGGGAAAGGATGTGTGTACTCTTGTGAAGGGGATTTTTTCTGATCCAAGTAAGGTTTTAGCTATTAATGATACTAATATTGTTCTCATCCCTAAAATAGAAAGACCTGAAAATATGAAAGATTTTAGACCAATCTCCTTGTGCAATGTGAGTTATAAAGCAGTTACTAAGGTGATAACAAATAGACTTAAAGGGCTCATGACTACAATCATTGGAGCAAATCAATGTAGCTTTATTGCAAGCAGACAAAGTGCAGATAATATTATTATTGCTCAAGAAGTCATTAATTCTATGATGAGAAAAATGGGAAAGAAAGGCTTTGTGTTGCTGTTAAAGTGGACCTAGAGAAGGCTTATAACAAACTGGAATGGCCTTTTATTCACTACTGCTTGTGGGAAGTTGGTTTTGGTAAACATCTATATAAGGTCATTATGGCTTGCATTTCTAGTCCTACAACCAAAGTTATTTGGAACGGTGAGGCTTGTGCTACTTTTATCCCTTCTAGGGGGCTTAGATAAGGGGATCCAATATCTCCTTACATTTTTAACTTATGCATGGAAAAGCTGAGCCACATAATTGAAGATGAAGTCTCTAGGGGCAAATAGAAACCTATCAAATTAGTTAAGGATGGTCCCCTACTTTTCCATTTATTTTTTGCAGATGATTTGATCCTTTTTTGGGAAGCGTCTAGATGTCAAATTCAAGCTATGAATACATATATTTTGAAGTTTTGTGTGGTGTTGGGACAGAAGATGAATAAAGAGAAGACAAAGCTTTGTGTTTCAAAAAATGTCCACTTTAATAGAGCTATGGAGCTAAGTAATGATTTGGGGGTAGGTCTTACTAGAGATCTAGGAAAGTACTTAGGCATTCCTCTTATTCATAAGAGGGTCACTAATAGGATATTCTTGCCTATCCTCCTGAAAGCCAAGAACTGTATGTCAAATTGGAAGTGTAGGTTCCTCACTTTAGCAGGGAGATCGACGTTGGTGAAGTCAGTCATTTCAGCTTTGCCTACTTACTATATGCAAACTATCCTTTTCCCATCAGGTATCCTTGACAATTTGGAAAAGGTTAGTAGAGAGTTTCTTTGGGGTGATAGGGAAAATGGGTGAAAGTCCACCTTTTAGCTTGGGAAGTAATATAGAAACATCTAGAATGTGGCAACTTAGGGATAAGAAATCTTAAAAACCAGAATAGAGCCTTTATATGGAAGTTATGTTGGGGTCTCATAACAAATCTGACGGCTCTTTGAGTGCAAGTCCTGCGATCTAAGTACAGATGTGGCAATAAACATATTCTTAAAGTTAAGAAGCGTGTCGGAGCTTCTATCACTTGGAGGAGCATTGTAAAGGTATGGGATTCATTTCCACAAGGAACGGGAAAAGTGGTTTGTTCGGGTAATCAAACTTCCTTCTGGTTTGATAAATGGACTCCCTTAAGAAAACCTCTCATTGATTTTGTAATAAAAGGGAAGGAATTTATAGATGCCAATGAAATAGTGTCTGACTATGTGCTTCAATCAGGAGTGTGGGATAGTTGTAAAATGAGACCTTGGCTGTCTAGTTCTGTAGTGTACCTCATTACTAGTACTCATATTCCATGTGAGGAGAGTGGTGAGGATAAACACATATGGCTCTTCTCTATTAATGGAAATTATACTATGAAATCTGGGTATTCTCTTTTGCTTACAGGTATAGAGACTGATCGAGACCCTGTAACATCCCAATTTAAATTTTAATAGTTAATTGGGGTTAATAGAAATTTAAAAAAAAATAATATTTAGAGGTAAGAAAATTAGTAAGAGATGATTATTAAATCTAACTTAGGATATAATTCTAAAAAAAATTAAAAAAAATTTAAAAAATAATAATTAAAATAAATAAATAAATAAAAATATTAAGGGGAGAGAGAGAAAAGAATAAATAATAAAAAAAAGATCTGGGACCCACTAAATTTTTACAAAAACTCACCTTTTCCTTCGTTTTTTTTTTCATTCATTCCTTCGTGCGTGCTGAGGCAGAGAGAAGCGAGTCGCCGGTGCGAAATATCTAAATTTTTAAGGTAAGAGTTTTTAATAGGATATTTAGGGTGTGATTTTAAGCTTTTCAAGACTAAGTAAGTGTTCTAAAAATTTTTCTTAGTCATCCTTCTTCTTTGATTTTTGAGTTTGTAGTGGTAGAAAATTTAAGATCTGGAAGAGGGATGAATTTATGTTAAATAAATATGGCTTTTGAGGTTGTCAGTGGTATAATAAATGTTCTAGAGTATAAATTTGTTGATGATCTTTGAATTTGTGGCTTATGGATCAAATTCTAAACTAGATCTGAAAATATATATTGATTTATTGAGGTTTAGATGATTATTTGGGATGAGAAATGAATTATTATGGTTATAGAATTATGATTCTAAGCTAGAGACTCAATTTTAAATTTTTGGGTATTTTAGGTACGAATTTATGAAATAAAAAGAAAATTTTGATAATAGAAATTAGTTTAGAAGTTGATTTTTAGATTATTAATGTTTATTGATAATTAAAAAAAGGAGTTAAAAAAATTTACTTAATAGTATTAACTCTAGATTTGTATTAAGATTGAGATTAGAAATTATGTTATATTTTTAATTCTATTATTAGAATTATTTTATTAGTTTCAAAAATTGAAACTAATATTTATAAATAATATGTTATTTGTAGATTGTATTACTGGTGAAGATTGTGGTGAGAGAGAAATTTTAAGGAATAATTTATTGAAAAAGCCACAAGGTAACCATGCTTTTAATTTGTGATTAGTGTTACTTCATGTTAATTGGGTGATTGTTGAGAAAATTATGAATTTTGTAATATTGTATAATTGTGTAATATTATTATGAATTTATTTCATTATTGTGGGAGGTGTTGGGAGACTTGCTATTGTTGTTGTATTTATGTGTCACATGGTACGTCCCTATTGGAGCTCAATAAGTGGCTTGTAAGGGCTCGGGCTAATCTACCTTTGGCCGGGTAATTTAGCACCGAGTAAGGGCTACGGCTCGAGGTTAATGGAGGGATATAAGGATGGTTGTTTGTGTGTATTGTATTATTTCTTATATTTGTTAGAATTATATTATTTTTAATTCTCACTTAGTAAGCACACACTTAACTGTTTGTATACACTATCATAAATTGGCTTTGGTTACTGGGACTTTTGAGTCTCATTATGTGGTTAACAATTTTCAGGAGAAGAGTCACGAGTGACACGTGGAGGAGTCCTAGAGGCTTAGTGGTATAGATCCACTGTCTCTTTTGGGTATTTAATTTATGATTTATAATGTGTTATATTACCAATATTAGGGCTTTTTGTTTATTGTCAATTATATGAATATATAAATGTAATCATGCCTTTCAAACTATTTTTATTTTTGGTACAATTTGGATAACTGTAATTTTAATATTTGGTTTACTTTGGATTGGTTAAAATGGCATGATTATAAGGCCAAATAACTGGCTTGTGTTGAAAATTAACTAAATTGTTTATTTTACTTGTTGGGAGTATAAGGATGGACAAATGTGATTTAGTTTACTTGTTTGAAGTATAAGGATGGACAAATGTGATTTAGCCTAATGGCATGTGGGAGGTAAAAATTTATCTGAAATGTTATAGTGTGTGAGTTGAAGCCAATTATAAAATATTTTATATTGAAATTATTGATATAAAAATGTGTTAGATGGCTGTAACCCAACTATGATTGAGTTAAATTATTTAAAAAAAAATTTTGGTGTGTTACAGACCCCATGTGGAGGAGAATCTGGCGATGGCAAATACTAGAGAAGATTAAAACTCTAATGTAGCAGATTGCTCATGATAGAGTTCACACAATAACTTTTTGAGTACGAAGAGGGTTGAATACAGCGAGTCCTTGCCCCTTTGGATGTAATGAATTGGAAGATACTATGTATTTGTTTAGAGATTGTACTCATGCCAAGCGCTGGTGGTGGGAATTTGTTCTTGCAGATTATGTGGAGACCTTCCAAGGCCTAAATAGGTAGGACTGGCTCGATTGGAATATGAAACATCAAGGAGGGAATTCTTTCAGTAAGAAGGTTCCTTGGGATATTTTATTCGCTTATATCTGCTAGGATATATGGATGAGTCATTGTAATTTAGTTTTCCAAGCTCGAGAGGATTGGACAATGGAGGAACTTTCTACATCTTTCTTTAGAGTTGTAGCTGACCAAGATCTTAGAAATAACCTGTCCCAATTCCTCATGAGTGGCAGATGTGATGCTCGATATCAACATTTGTTGGAGGGAGTTAGACTTAAAGTTGATGGGTCTACTCTTACTGATAGCCGCAGTTCGTGTGGAGGAGTTTTGAAGGATAAAAACAATACCTGGATTCAGGGTTTTAATTAGAAATTAGGACATGTCCCTCATTCCATTGTTGAATTGTTTGGTATTTTTAAGGGTCTTGAGTTATGCTAGCAAAAAGGGTGCAAAATTGTGGAAGATTTTTGTGATTATGTATAGGCGATCTCAACAATCACAAGGGACAACCATGGTTACTATCCCTTTCAAAGTATTATCAATTCTATAAATTTGATGCTTTGTAGAAATTGGATTGTGAACTTCAACCTTTTTTATAGGGATGATAATAGGATGGCTGACTACCTTACTAAGCTAGGCCATAGATTACTCAATAACTTTAGTATTTTTATACCCCACCCATTAGCTGATTAAGGGTGGTTGGTTTGTTTTTTCTTTTTGTTTGTTTTGGCTACTGTATTGTTTTCGCATTCTATTAAATGAATATTTTATGTTCATATTCAAAAAAAAGCATAACCTATTTGGTTATATAGTGGAGAAATTTTAATGTCAAGTGCACAATTTCCTTCATACTGGACTGAGAAAGTATAAGCGGCCTAAAGAGCATTATGAGCCCAAAACAATAATATTTAGGGGCCCAAAAGTACGCTCTTTCTTCCATATTTGACACGTTAAATGAAGGAAGGAAACCACAGTGTTTTGGTCTTAATCAGTTCGCTTTGAAATTGGGCCCAAAAAACAAAATATTCACGTAGCAATATTTAACATTCTAAATTTTATTATAATGTAATATTTCTTTTCAACAATTAAAAATGGAATAATGTTGTTATTATCTTTAATAAATATTAATTTTTAATAAGTAGTTGTCTCAAGAAATTATTAAAAGGATTGTGAAATTATAAAAACGACCAAAAAATTTATGAATAAATACTCTATAAAAAATTAGTAACAATTAAATTTATTAAATTATACGTAAATATAAAGAGCCAAATGTTAAATTTTTATTAATGTAAAAGATTAAAATATCATTTTAAGTTTTAACCAACCATTTTGGTTGACTATTAAGTGATTACCAGATTACCGTTACTTGCAACATCTTTAAATGATTTCAAAAGTTCTACCTAATTCCTTTTGATCCACTTACCATGATAAAGTTTATTTTTATCCGCTGTAAATTTTTCCAAAAATATAGTTACTTAATGATTTTGATATCATATTGAGAATAAAAGTGTAGTAATTAATATGATATAACTTAACATTAATTAACTTAATATTGACAATGCTATTTTCTTTCATAAAAAATAATTAAATATTTTTCTAATATATATATATATATTCAAATAATAATAATAATATATGGAAACCCAATTATGCAAGTAATATACCAATTGTTTTAAACAAATGTGATACAGATAAACTATATACGTGTTCTTCTGAAAACTCTACCTTCATTCATCAGCTAAATATCGTTACATTCCTTTATTTCAACCTTATTCATCGTATGAGTTTATGACATACTGAAATCCTTGTCATTTAATAGCCACCAAAATTCCCCACTATATTTGCTTTTCGTTTTGGGGTTGTGAAGTCTTGAAATATTAACTGAAATTAGGAATTGAGATGATGAATTTTTTGTCGGGAGAAAATTCGTTCTCACGAGTTTGAAAAGTTCGATTACTTCGTCGTTGCTTTCTCTCCACGCATCGAATGTTGCACATGCCGAATGTGTTAATTACAGAGAATGTCACAATTTGAACGAAGACTGAAATTAATGTGTCCTCAACAAAATCAAAACTAGAACGACAGACTGTGACATTAATTGATGTCTCTGTGCCAGTGTGTGTGTGTGTGTGAAACTCTTTTTTTTTTTTAAACGTAGATGTTATAGGAGAGGGATATGAGTGCAGTTAACGCAAAAGAATATAATGTAGGAACAATATAAATTTCAATTAATTTTACCCTAGTCACCGGGTTTGATCAATTATATTGGTGGTCTAAGATCAACAAAGACTTTGATTTCAATTGAACTCGTTAATTTGCTTATGTATGGTCAAACAAACAGCTACATGCATTATTTGAATACTTATTATATTAGCTATGAAGTAGTTTTTTATTTGATATAACTATCTGGTTGTGTCATATTCAAATATTGCTGGGCCTAATTAAAAATAGTTCTCTCAAATGCGTTTTCTGCTTAATGTTCCGAAAGTGTTGGTTGTTATTGTTACAATAACAAATAACAAATTAATGCAGTGAGCGTGAGTTTAAGTGTTTGTTGAACAGTCCCCTGACTTTCAAATTCAAATGTATTGACTGTCTGAAAGCTTCTGCTGTACTTTACTTTCCTATAATACACGGAGAAGATCAAAAGCATTGCCCTAGCTAGGCTTCAAAGCCGCTTACTACTCACCTTGCCATATTTTATAAAATGTATTTTCGATAAAATTACAAATACTAATAAATTTAATTAAATAAAGTGTGGAATTTTAATTTCTTTAAAAAATATAAATTTTAAAAATTATCCTTCAATTAATATTGGGAGGGGAGAGAGAAGATACTTAAGGAGTGAAATAGTAAAATGTATTTTTGAAATAAACTTTATGAATGAAACATTATTTTTCTCAAAACAGCATATATCATGAAACATCAAGTCACATAAAAGTATCTGATAAAATAATGCAAAGAAAGTATAGAGCTAAAGAATATGTATATCTCATCAACATGATATATATGCCAAAATAGATATTAATAATATTAATATAGGGTTAAATTACTATTAATAGTAATTTAACCCTTCAACTATAGATTCAAGAGTGTTTGAGACTTTAAATTCATATTTTGTGTAGTGTTTTCTCATAACTTTTGAAAATAGTGCAATATAACCTCTATCATTAATAAAAATTAACTTTGAATATTAGTTGAATAGAAAATGATAAAAATAACTTAAAAAGTTACTGAAAATGACCAAGACAAATTCCTCGGTCCTTTCATTTAATTTTTGAGTTTTTGTTTGTAATTTTCTTGGTCCTTTTTTGTTATTTTCTGATCAATTAATGCGTAATATGTCGTTTCTGTGCATTGCATTACGTTGAAATTTTTATTGGTCAAGAATCTAATTTCAGTTTTCATTGCGTATGGGATTAAAAATTTTATAAAAAACCCTAAGAACTTAGAAAATAAATTAGAAATACAATGTAAGAATCTCCTTTCAGGACAAATTTGGGAGGATAATAAACTTGGCTTGGAATTTTAGATTCAATTGATCAAAGTAAGAAATTCAAAATTCAATGTACAAGAAATGAGAATTTTTTTATTAAAAAAAATTATGACATAAAAGATGTCAAAATTGAGGATTCCATTTTCGGAAAAATTCAAAAAGCTATATTTTGTTTGTGTATCAAATTTGGGTTCCAACTTATCATGAGAGAAATTTCAAAATTTGATTAACAGAATGATTTCACCAGAATAGATTCAATTATTCATTATCGCAATGCTTTTTTGGGTCCTGCAGTCTTTTTTTTTTACTTAATTTTTGGAAAGACAATTCTCTTATAATTTTCAGTTATGTACATCTAACTCCCAATTTAGGTGATATTCAAATAATGACATGATGCACTGCGTTAATGAAATGATGTGTTATTAATCAATGATAAGAGGAATTCTTACAAATCCAAAATTTTAAAAGAATTAACGAACAAAATTGAATATATATACATGATTCAAATATTTCAAGGAACTATTTCTATTATAAAACGCTTTCTAAAAAGATTTTTTAGTTTTTAATATAAGATACTTGATGTGATGTTAATTACATTTTTTTTAATATTACTCATATTTAAATTCATTAACTACATGAGAGAGAACATAATAAAAATTTAAATTTTTTTATTTAAATAGAGATAAAATTAAAACTTTATTCTATTTTTGGACAAAATTAATAATTTAACCACCTCTGTTTAGTTTCAGTGAGTGATTTATGATAAGGGTTAGAAAGAGTATTGTAAAATGGGTCGGTAATTGAACTGTGATCAAGATATTGTGTTTTAAGAGTTCATGACTTATCAATTATGCACAAAATATTTTATTAAATTAGTCAATGTTAGGTACTAGTTCACTGATTTACTAATTTAAATTAGCTGCTTTAACCTAGATTTCAATACCATGAAAAGTTCAACCAGTTATATGTGTACACTTTAAAAGATCAACTTCAGATTTGTCAATTTAACTAGAAAAAAAAAACAGAGAGAGAGAGACAAGGATCTTCCAAAAGGATTATAATAACTTGTTTTAAATGATGCCTTATTATTGATCTTTACTTCTGAATAATTCTTTTAGAAAATGTTTCGACATAATTCTCCCAAAAAAAAAACTCACATTTGTCAAATTGGCCAAAGGCAAACAGCATGGATATGAATTAGTTTAGTAGGGCAGATTTGTCGTGAGCGCGCGCGTGTGACAAGTTCAATACACTGATTACCAAAAAAAAAAAAAAAAAGGTTCAAGACATTAGAAAGACGAAGCCCACAACGCTAACGTTTAACGAGTCAAAACTCCGAAAAAGGAAAACGCCACGTGCTCTTTGACTTCTTTAACTGATCATACATTCATATGTATGAATATAATCAGGACTAATTCACTGAATTGAAAAAAGGAATACGAAGTTTATATCTTTTTTGCATTCATTTGTATGTGAAATGCTTTTGAGATTTAATTGGCGTTATTAATGACAGTATCAACAATGTGAATAAGTCTGATGTGGCAATTTATCTAGAAAAAAAATTGATGGAAAACTGATTAATATTAGAAAATACGCAACATACTATTCGTAAAAAAAAAAACAAAGAAAGAAAATACATGACAAAACAATGAAGTTAATATATATTTCATACTTTTTAAATTGTAAGATATTTTTAAATAAAATTATATATATTAATAAAATTTATTAAATATATTTTAATTTTATTTTTTTAAAATAAAAATATCAACTTTTAAAAATATATTTTATTTAATACTTCATTTGTTAAAGAATGTTAAGAAAAGATAATATTAAATATTTTTAATATTATCTTTTCTTAAATTTTATTAAAATATTTTATATTTTAAAATATTGAATATTCATTAAAAGTCTTTTATAATTTAGCACGGAAATAGTATTGTGAATGCTTTCACTGTCGTTATGTTCTCTTTCAACAAGCTGAACGGCATGTTTATGTTTGGAGTATGTTCTTTGACTCAATTTATTACGTTACGTTTTGATAAATGATTTTGTATGCCCACAGAGTTTAATTATGTACTGAATAGTAATCAATCATTTCTTATAACGACCGTCTTATTCCATCTCTCTCGTATAGTCTCGATGAAGCCATATTTTCCACAGCATTTCGTCCCATGTTCTGTGACATTATAAATATAATAATAGTAATATGCTATATATATGGGTCATGAAACAATGTTAATACTTAATATATATATATATATATATATATATATATATAGTATCAAAGCCGACATTTAGGGCCCGCGTTATTACAGATGAACCTCGTGCTTTGTGAAAAGGAAATTACAAAAATTTTCTAATACTTAAAATACTTTGTGTTCAATCCAATCAAGGAAAGTAAAATTTTTGTACATTATTTATTATATGAGTAGACTTTTATTATTAATATTATTAATAATAATAAGATAAATCATGCTTGTTCTAAATTAATTAAATTAAAATATATTAAATACATAAGATTAAGTATATAAGTTTATTTATTTATTTATTTATTCAGGTTTTGGACCAGGATATTGTGAATAATCCAATCACTTGTAACTTTCTATATTGTGAAAAATGTTACATTCCTAAAACTATAAAAATTACTTTTTGAAGAGCATGCCTTGGCTAAAGGGAAAAAAAAGTGTTTATCTCCTTTAAACAAACAGAAGGCAATAATGATCATAGGAAAAATGATAATTAAAGATTCACTAAAGATATTAATTTCAATTAAAAATCATAAAATATTAAAATTTGAATTAAGGACTATAGTCTTTAATTAAAATAAAAACATACATAACTTTACAGAATTGCCCTCCACTGAATACTAAAAGATATTAGCTCATGCTTTTGTTTTTTGTTCGTTTTGAGTGCAAAAAATTGCTCTCATATGTGCAAAAGATCTAAACAAAAAATTGTAGTTTTTGGTGGAGTAAATTGTCATCTAGGTCATCATCTTCTCCCCTTCTTGATAATAAGTAATTATATTCATTGCTTCTTTTTCATCTTCTTCCCTCTCTTGTGTAAAAAATATAAAGTTTTATAGTTATTTTTTTCTCTATCTTTTATGTCTTCTCTTCTTTCTTGGGCGAAAAATAATTTTTGTATTTTTTAAGTGATATTTTACATCATTTTTCTTCTATAAATAAGAAAAAAAAGAGCTGTTGTTGATGATTATATAGATTATATATATATATATATATACAATAAATAATTTCTGAGATAGATAGTATTAAAAAAATTGAGTGAAAAAAAAAGATATAACGTGAATGATGTGATGAAAAGTACGTCAATGCTAAAAAATGTAATATGGATACTAAATTGTTATAGTCATAGTTGAAATTACAAGAAGAATAGTTGTGAAGCAATAAATTATTGACAAATTTTATCTTGAAAATTTTTTATGTAGAGGTGATTGTCACATATATGTCATCATTTACCTTAAATAATGGAACAATATTGTGCAAGAGGACTGATGTGACATACCATGCGTCCATTAATTGACTTGCTCTAATTATATAAGAACAATTGAGTAAAATGAGGTTTGAGCTATTGTAATAGTTGGTGACTCATTCACCCAATATAATAGCCTCATAAATGATAACATCTATTTTAAATGCAAGGGGGAGGATCAAAAAGATTGAATGCATAGATTAGACAACTGTGATGTAGACATTCACAAGTTATGCAGCTATAATATAGACTTTCACAAGTTATGTTTTGATTATATGTATGATATAAATTAAAACTTTGTGTACTTAAGTATTTTCTGTGACTCAATGTATATGAAATTAATCCTAGATATTTTTTTGCTAAATTTACAAGAAATTGGACAAGTCATTAGTGAATTATCTTAATTAACGTTAGTGAATTCTCAAGCCATGTTAGTAAATTTTTAAATCATGTTAGTGAATTTTTAAGTCACGTTTGTGAATCTCAATTTAGACAAGTCATTTTTTGTTAAATAATCATATCCCAAGTGAAGTTTCATGTTTTTACAAAATACAATATCAATATTCCCATGCCACATTAGTGAATTCCAAATGGAGCTGATTATATATTGACAAGCATGAAATTTGACAATTTATTGGTGAATTATCTTGATTGACATTAGTGAATTTCCAAGCCACTTTAGTATATTCAGAAGTAATATTAGAACTTTTCAAAGTCTAGTTTTTGAAATTGTGGAAAACAATCTATTCTCAAATGGGGTTTCATATTTTTACAAAATACAATAGTAATATTCCCATGCCACGTTAGTGCATTCATAAGTGACTTTATAACATTCCAAAAGTTTCTTTAACACTGAGGAAAAATCTATTTCCAAGTGGGGTCCATGTTTTCTCAAGTTACAATAATAATTTCCCATTCTATGTTGGTAATTTCAATAGTCTTATGTTATCACAGTAGTTATACTTGCACATAATTAAACCTAAAATAAATATTAGCATTACATTACACTAATTTTAATATATATACACCATATTTGCATTCTTTTTTACATACAAAATATCTCATCTACCTAAATGGTACTTGTACAGTTTATTTCCTAAAAAATAAAATTAACTGCAACTTATTTGCATGATTTATCAACACCACAAGTACACAAAATATGGCATAGATGTCTATACAAAAAAGCCATTCAGTAGAAAAACATACTAAATAAATAGAAACTAGATACATCAAACTAATTAATATGCATATAGTTTTCACCCCCTTTCAATCCCTACATCTATTCTTGAATTAAGAATTCTACATTTATTCTTGGTATGTGTAGCTTGATTAAATCTTGAGCAATGGTACACCTTATTTTGAAACTGTGACTCTTTTCGCTTGGTGTTTGGTCATTTTAGGGGACATGCAATCAATGATGGTTCCAAAAAGGTATTATTATAATAATCTTCATAATGTAGTTCAGTCAATTGAGGCATATCAATGGTTTTCACCGGAATTATTGTGAAGCTATAAATTTTTCTTGTGCAAAGATGCTTTTATAAATACAGGTGTATCATCAAATATCTATCTAACACTCATAAATAAATCCTTTCATTTTATTTAATTAACCTCAGGGAGTAGTGCACAAGCATTTTGTATTAAATATGACAAAGAGTGTGATATACCTTCAAGCTCTTGTCCAGAGAGAGATTTTGGCAATGATCATAGTAAGAAATCTTCCATCTTGCATTCACAATTACGCATAGGTTAATACTTCTTTTGTTAAATACTTGCCATATAAGAAATAAACTTGAAACAACTAAGAGTAATATATAAATTTATTACTTCACAATTATCCTCCCTGTAATCCCAACTATGATCACAATAATTCAACATCCATATTACATTTTTTAACATTGGCATACTTTTCGTTACAGAACAGAAAAAAATTAGCATCAACATCACATCTCAATTTTTTCACTTAATTTTTTCAACACTATCTGTGTCTTACTTCACAACTATTTTTCCTGTAATCCCAACTATGACTATAACAATTCAGCATTCATGTTATATTTTTCAATATCGGTGTACTTTTCATCACATTACAGAAAAAATCAACATTCACATTACATCTTTCTTTTTTTTTACTCAATTTTTTTCAACACTATCTGTGTCAAAAATCATTTATTTTGTGTGTGTATGTGTATAATCTATATAATTATCAACAAGATCTCTTTTTTCTTAGCTATAGAAGAGAAAGGATGTAAAATATTATTTACAAAAATATAAAAATTGTCTTTCGACTAAAAGAGCAGAGAAAACCTGTAAAACTTCAGATTTTTCACACAAGGGAAGGAAGAAGATGAAAAAGAAGTAATGAATATAATTGCCTATCACTAAGAGGGAGACAAAATGATGACCTAAATGATGATCTACTCCACCAAATACTATGATTTTTTGCTCAAATTTTTTATACGTAGGAGAACAATTTTTTCACGCCCAAAACAAACAGAGAACAAAAGCATAATGTCACGGGCTGAGAGTCTGGCGCAGCACACGGCGCCCGTGCGGCGTCCTGGAGGACCCCATAATCCTCAGGACAAGCCTTACCACGTACGGATCACACTGGTTTCGCCCTGCCATGGGCTCATCAGGGAGGCGGCACTAGCCCCCGACCAGTTGTGCACACAGTCCGAAGACTGAGGCAGAACACCCCCAATGCTAATGTCGCCCCCTTTACCCATATTGTGCGAGGCTAACCAGCGGACCGTTCATTATCTTGGTCTTTACACGGTCACGGAAATATCATCCGTGACAATAAGCTGATATTTTTTAGTGTTTAGTGAAGCACAATTCTGTAAAGTTAGGTATGTTTTTTATTTCAAATAAAGACCATAATTCTTAATTAAAATTTCAATATTTTGTAGTTCTTAATTGAGATTAATGTCCTTAGGGAGTTTTTAATTGTCATTTTCCCATGATCATATTGTCCTTGCTTTATTGATTTATAAATTCCATTCACAATTTGAATTTAATGTGCATTAAATTTGTGAGGAACTTAATAATGCAAATTCATAATTCTAATTTTAAATCAAGATAAGTCTATCGCTTATAATACGCTGATTATAAATACTTAGTGAGTAATATAATCCACCATTAGATGCATTCTAACTTTCTTTTTTTAAAAATTAATTAAATAAAATTTACAGAGAAAGATAGGGATTTTTTTAATTGACATAAATAGGTTGCACGGTCAAATTAAAGGCAAATAAATTAGTTGAGATGCGTCTAAAAATTTGTTCAGATTGTGTAACTTTAAAAGTATGCCGGAATGGTATAATTTTAATTAATAAATGAAAATATTCAAAAAATAAGCTAACTTTCTTTATAAAAATTATCCGTAAAATAATTTGAGAACACGTGAGTACTTACACATCTGTCGTTGTCATCCTATTGGTCCCGCTTTCACACTTTTTATTTTATGATTAGTTTATATCAAGGATGATGATCAATCCCAAATGCCAATATAAAATAGCAAGGTGATTTGATTTTTTTTTTTCCCTAGATGTGAGATCAAAAATACTTAGATAAATTAAATATATTATACTTCCTTTATTAAAAAATATAAGATATTTTTAATCGAATTTTATCTCTCAATAAAAAAATTATCTACTTTTAAATTAATCCTATCTTTTTATATTTATCTCTATTAAATACCTTATAATAAATATAAAATCACTATCAATGTAAGCACTTTTGAAAAACAAGCAATAATTACATGTCAAAAGATTAAAAATATTTTTTATTTTTTAATATTCAACTCCTCAAAAAATACCTTATATTTTTTAATGGAGGAAGTATCATCTATAATCTATTCAATTAAAATGTTATAAGTAATTTAAATAAATTCTTGTGTGATATTTTTTAAGTTAATTTTATTTTTGTAGTAGAATATACATTTAATTTTTTATCTTTTCTCTCTTAACTATCATTAATATTAAAATTAATTTATATTTAATGTTATTTATATGTCATGTTTTTATTTGATAGATTATAAATGATGTGATGCAGTCAATTTATTTAAGTAATTCTCAATGTGGAACAGTATGATTTGGGGAAAATTTAGGTTGATTTACTTAAATTTATTAGGTCTAAATTACCTACCAAATCTTAGTTCGAATGTGATTGTGATATACCTACTAATTTCCACATATTATCATTATTATTTAAAAAACACCTATTATCTTGTTTGTTTCTATATATAACAAGTAGACCTTTGAGTTCATAGACGTAACTTGATTGATAAAAAAGAGATATGCAAAACAATGTTACTATATAGCATCGACATCTTAATTATTGCTATACTATGCTCATTCTAAAACGTACTAAAAAAAAAAACCTGAATGACCCATCAAAAAGAAATTAAAAACTGAATGGAAAAAACAGAAAAAAAAAATTGTGCGTATTGTCGTTTTTTTAATGTTAAATACTTGCACCGAAAAAAATACAGGCATATTAGTATCTCGTATATTTTTGATAAAGTCATACAAAACACTGTCACTATATATATTTGTATTGTGTGTAGGTCATCACGGTCGACAATATAGACATGCAGACCTTTCAATTGATAGATGTAAATTTTATACTTTAGAATTGGATAATGCCAAAACTTGAAGCTTGATAAAAGAAAAGAAAAAAAAAATTTTTAATCCTTCAACTTTTAACTTGTAACTCAATCCCTTAACTATAGCTTGTTGCGACTCAGTCCCTCAACTATAACTCGCTGTAACTTAATCCTTCAACTTTTGATTCACCTATAACTCAATCCTTATTTTTTTTTATTTTTTTAAAATTTCTTATTAAATAAGAGGGATACAAAAATGCTCATATATTATTTTAAAATATCCTCCACTTGCTCATTGATGTGAGATATAAGCTAATATGAAAAAAAATTAATAAAAATTAAGGGACTAATTTGTAAGTGATTCAAAAGTTAAGGGATTGAGTCATAGACGAGTAATAGTTGAGGAACTAAGTCACAATAAATCATAATTAAGGGATTAAATTACAAGTGACTTAAAAGTTACAGAACTAAAAGATTAATTTTTTCAAAAAAATAAAAGCTGGCTTTTTTTGATTTGGTGCGCAATTTTCATTTTTAAAGACTATTTTACAAATCAATTTTTATAAAAATTATTTCTAAAATAAAATAAAATAAAAATATGTTTGATACTTATAGAACATTCTTGAAAGCATGTGCCCTACCATCAGTCACCACCCGATACTGATCAATTATTGCCATTGTCGTCTCTTGCTGCTCCACTGTCGTTGCCACAGCGCTAGGCACTAGTTATAAAATATTTATATTTTTTTTTAAATACGAGAATAATTTTACTGAGTTTTTTATTTTTTAAAAAATAAAATAGGAAATCATATACAGTGATAAGGGTCGGACCTATATAATTAAAGTTGAGCAAAAACAACATATGTAGAGAGAGATTGTGGTGAAGATTAGGAAGCAACCGCTGAGTTTCCAGAAAAGCGTGAAGCAAAAACATGAAGAGGTAAGACGACGATCTTATATTATATGTAAAATTTATTAAAAAAAAAAAAACCACACACACACACACACAAGGGCAAGACACGACGGGTGAAGACGTGTACGAAGGAGTGAGAGATGAGAAGAGTTCTAAAGAGAGAAATTTAAGAAAATTGAAAAGAAAGGCAGTCAATTATTTCAAACCTTTTTACTCTTTTTGGTCCTTTCAACTTTGCTTTGTAATTTCCTCTCTCTGCCTCAAATTCAAACCTCTCTCTCTCCATCCTCTCTGAATAACCTCCTTATTTATATGCTACCATTCTCATCTCTTCCCTCCCACATCTCTCTACCTTGCCTTTTAACAGACACAACACGTCTCTCATATCATTCTCGTACCCACACCGATACTCCATCGTCGTCTTCATACAAGTCTCTTCTCCGAAAAGCCATGCAGAGTCTTCCTGCCAAGATCTGTCGCAACGTCCTACGTCCGGCATGCGACGTTTTTATCAACCACCGTGGCATTGACACCAAGAAGAACGTCGCCGGACTGATTTACCACCACCTCTCCGGCATGGGTGTTCCGTCGTTTCTCGATAGCATGAACATGAAGCCCGGCGATCGGCTGTTTGATCACATCAACAAGGCCATTCTCGGGTGTAAGGTCGGCGTCGCCGTCTTCAGCCCTCGGTACTGCGACTCTTACTTCTGCCTCCACGAGCTCGCTCTTCTCATGGAATCAAGGAAACGGGTGGTTCCGATCTTCTTTGACGTCAAGCCTTCACAGCTTCAAGTCAGGGACAATGGGACTTGTTCGGCGAAGGAGCTTCAGAGGTTCAGATACGCACTTGAAGAAGCCAAATACACTGTGGGATTGACCTTCGACCCTGTCACAGGGTACGTTCCTGGTTCTCTCTCTTTCATCTTTTTTTTTTTTTAATCGTCAACGAATGTTGATTTTACTGCAAATGCGAGTTCTCGTGTCAATTGGAGTTTGGATTTTGATGGGTTTTAGGGACTGGTCGGAATTACTGAAGGATGCTTCCCAAGCTGTGGTTACCAACTTGCTGGAGGTTGAAGACGAACGGAAACGACGCCGTTAGGCAACTGTAACTGTGGATATACAGAACAGAAAACACGGGACCATGATTTACAAATTAATTAATTAATCAAATTCGTTATTCTTTGGGAATATATATGGGATTGATCAAAGCACGGAGATCCCTTATTCCCTGTCCTTAACATCAATTACTTACTCATTATTTGGCCTGAATTAGCTTATTCATTGGTTTAGGCCCCAAAATATTAATTTAATTTATTGTTTAGACTTTCTGTTGATCAAATTCGTGGAAAGATCTCAGCACACAATGTTACGTTGTTGTGCTCTTTTTCTTACTTTTGTTTTTCTCATTCAATTGTATACTTGGAGAATACATTATATGTACAACATTCAAATTAAATAATGATTTTTTTTTCATTTTTATGCGCTTCATCTTTTATTCAATTTAATTCTTCAATTATCCTTACATTTGTCATTTTTTCTCATGCATTATTTAAATCTCAACGTTTTTTGTAAATAATGTTAGTTGAACAATTAATGACTTAGTACTGCTACTTGCTGATGATTCAAGTGTTGATTACTTGCTTTATGTATGACTCATATTGGAAATAATTTTTTGTTTGGCTGCAAAGCAAACTCACTCTGATTTTATTTATAGATCATTTTTAATATGTTTCACTAGAATAAAAAAAATTTTAAACCTCATTAATTTTGTTTTAAAATTTAATAAATTTTTAACTCTACCTCTAATAAAGAAAAAGAAAATTATTTTTAATAATTTTTTCTAATATTTAATAAAGGTAAAAAGGTAAAAATAAACATAAAAAATAGTAAAGTGAAAATTAATCTTCTCTTTATCTTATAAATAGAACCAGAGGAATATAATTATATTCATTTTATACATACATATATAGTTAAAAAGAAAAAATATTTTACCCATAAGTGTGATCACCTTAATTAGCTGCCAAGATTGGATACATACTACATAGAATATACTCATATAGACTACGGATAGACCAAAAAAAGGAAAAAACACAACACAGGCAACTAGTCGTACTATAAGTTATTATATAATTGATACTACCTTCAGTTCTCAATATAAGGCAAATTTAACTAGCTTCGTGCTTATTATAAAAGTAGTATTTTTATCTCTAAAATTGTTCAAAAATATGTAACTTTGCAATTAATAACTATATTAATTGAATTTAAATTATAATAAATAAACAAGGGTAAAATTAAAAAATAATTAATTACTCTAATTTTGCCTTATATAAAAGAACAAAAAAAAAGGTTTCAAAATTTGCCTTGTATTAAGGATTAGAGAGAATATATATATATTGCCATGAGGGTAATTGACATTAATTTGAAGGTAAAAAAGTGAAAGTAATTAACATTAAATATGATTGGGTATGAAACGTAGGCATGAAGTTTCAGGATAATTAATAGAGAATAATACGTGGAAAACCAAAGAAATTGCTGACAAACTTTCTCGTTTATATATAAGCACATGAACATGAACCACAAGTGATCAATGCTAACCACACACAAAGAGAATTAAATGCCTTGTCTCTAAACAATGAGTGCTTCACATCTCAACTGTGCTAGCTGGGGTATTTACTTGTAAATTCTGGGTTGCTTCTTAATACAGAACACACACGCACACAAAATTAAACTATTAGGTATGAAGTTTAATACCACCGCAACTTTGTGTGTGCGTGTGTGTGTGTGATCAAATTTCAAAAAGAAAAAGAAAAAAAAAAGGGAATAAGAACATAAATGAAGGCATGTCAATATTAAACCCGCCGAAAAGTGCGATATATTAAATTTGCGGTAAGTTTTATGTCGTTGGAAATTTCGCATCTTCACCGTTAAGCTGAATTAATTAGTTCGAAACCAATAAAAAATTAAATCGGAAATGAAAATGACGGAGCGTGGCTGAAGAGGAAAGGCATTTGGCCCACAAACAGAAAAAGAGAATATAAAAAAAAAAAATCCCATTGGTCGTAGTCATATCAATTACTGTAGATCGTACTAACGATTTCAGGAAAGTATTGGGAAATTACATGAATTTTATTATGGAATATTAATACATAATAATAATAATACCACAATAACTTGTCATAGGCATTAATTACCAAAATCAATGGGATCAAAATAGAGAAGGGTTGTGAAGCACATGAATAGATTTTTTTTTTTTTGGGTACGCGCAAACAAAAGCGGCAGTTCTATACCCACTAATTAATTAATTAATAATGCTTATTTTGTTATGTACGTTTCTTGTTGACCATTTCTGCTTCCGAGTCCTCCTTCTCTGTTTCATGCTTCATCCCCGACCGACCACACTGCAAGAAAATACTCTCCAATTTCTCACCTCAAATTCTCTTTTAATTTTCAAGTTTGTCAAAGGCCAACATTAATTTTAATGACTTGCATGTAATTAATATTGGTAATATATGTATATATGTAGCTTAAAAGTTATAAATGCCCATCAATGTCGATACGAAATGTAAAATTATAACAAAAGCTACATTATTCACAGGTTTTGAATAATGAGACTACGCATTTTTGAAAGGTCCATATTTATGTATGTATGTATGTATGTATGTATGTATGTATGTATGTGTGCATGTGATGAGATGCTAGAAATATATCCATTTAATAATCATAGTTGATAATTTTGTAAGCTTATTTGTTTGATATGCATGTGCTAATGTGTTATATACATATAACTCGTGAGAGCCATGATATATTACCCATTTTGTAACAAATAATACATAAATTCAATTTAATGTAGAGTTCAGTACATGTGCTGGGCGACTTTTCCAATAACAAAATCTAAAATTTCATATCTTAGTGATCATGACCACTTTCTAGGTATAAGTTTTATTTTTATTTTTTTAGAATTTTCATACGTGTAATGAGTATGAAATGGAAATTTTCTTCTTATCTCTCCTTTGTTTTTTTTTTTTTGGAGAAAGGCGTTATATATGCATGTATATAATGTATTAATGATATCTCATTTATGCTATTTTAATTTAATTATTTTTAACTTCTCCACAACCAATTATGATTCAAATACACACATATACTTACATCTAAATAATTTTAAAGAAAAACACAATGATTTATTGCTACAATTTTATCGAGTTTTGCTTTTAAACTTTATAATATTTTTAGTGTTAAATCATTTAAACTATAAGAACTTGAGTAACAAAAGTTATTCAATCTTACTAAAAATTTAGAAATTGAAAATACTAAAAAAATTATATAGATGAATTATTGTGTTTTTCCTAATTTTAAAACTGAATTGTCTAACATTTCATTTTTACTAACAAATTACATTGTCCTCAGCATTATTCATAAATTGAGAATAATAGAATTTCCTATGGATTTTATTTTTTTACATATATTGACGATTTATTATCAAAATAACATTAACTACAAAGTATATCTTGTCATATTTGTTGTCCCGTAAACTAAGTTAATGATTGCATCCATTTATTATAATTAATAATGAAATCAATTAGAAACTGCTTCTAGCTAGTCTCTGTTAGTTAAGGCCTATTGCTTTTGTTTACTTGTTTTCCAAATGGACCAATTAAGATATTGAATTCAATCAATATGATTGCTTATCGAAACAAAGTACATTATTAATTAAGAACGTAGCTTAACCAACATTTAATAATCAATTACAGATACAGTGATCAAAAGTAAAAGTGGTAGAAGCTGCATCTTCTTAAGCTATAATAATGACGATGATATATGATGAGAAACATGATTTATATATGATATTTATTTTTTAAAAGAAATACAAAAAATTCTTATTGAAAAACAGAGAGTACTGGATTATTTGTAATAGTAATTAGTTGTCGATGGAAATTATTTTCCATAGATCTCTTCTAGACAAAAAATAACTTTTCTGTTGTAAGAAATATATATTCAAAAGCCGTTTAGTTTTCAAGGTTTACGCGGACAAGAACGTGCCGCTAATACTTGATTAATTAGGCTCATGTCGTTGTTTTATGCTTTGATTAAGTTTTAATTAATCGTTTTATCTTACTTTTCAGACTGCTTTAATTTTTTTCCCCGCCGTTGCTTTATTTGATCATCTTAACCAATCTGTTGCGTTTGCACATGAATCAAGCTCCAGAAGCACTAGGAATTAAATCTGGATATTTTAAATATTTTATATCTCATATTAATTAATTAATTAATTATATTTATAATTGTACTTAATTAAATAATAATTTGACATTGTTGGCATTACACCAGTTCTGATTATAAATTTTAAAAATATATAAACATCAAATATATATCATTTATACAATACGAAGATAACTAATCAATGATTACCGTTTAATTTTTTCTAGACATTCAAAGTTAAAAAAAATAATTCGAGTTATTTGATTATCAATTTATCATCCACGATAGGTAATTGTAACTTTTAATGTAATAATTAACCTTTATGTTTAGCCCATATTATACATTGGTTGCACATTCTCTGGGTATTAATTATATTAACAATAGAATAAGAAATGCATATCATAATAATATTGAGAAGTTTGATCTTAATTATTTCTTCCCACTTTCCTCAATTTCATTAATTAATGATCAAAACGAAATCAATTTTATTACGATGATCAACTTGTTTATTATTTTACATTATACAATGTTTGTTTTATATATATATATATATATATAAAGCGTACGTCTTTTACTAAAACATGGACTAATCAGAGTTAACAAGATCTTCTCAAGCCGTTCTTCTCCTGCGAATCGGTCAAAACTGACCACAAGAATTGGGTCGATAAGAGAGACACATTTTCAAAGAATATTTGTGCTCTTTTATTAATCTTAATTATTTGTGCTTGGATGTTACCTGTAATATTCGTGATACACAAATTAATCCTTAATTAATTCCCATGATTTTAGAATTTCATGGTCTTCATGACAATTCAGTCTCTTGTTCAAGCTTCAAACTTGACCCCTCTTAATTGGCCATATATATATACACACACACACACATATAGGTATATGAATTTTCATTCAATATTCAAACTTATGTACCTATATGTACGTAACTTGGCATATTCAATTCTTAAGTGAATTTCTTGGAATTTTCTATTTTTAATTTTTTTTGTATATGTGTAATGAAAATATTCTATATAGCAGTAGTCCCTTTTTATTTATAGGAGAAACAATCTTTTTTAGCTTGTTTTTTTATATAAGCAAAATCATATTTTTCAATAGAATTTATTGCAAATTTGTTAAATTACCCCTCATGATTTTATCATTCATAGTCATGAGAAATAATTAATGAAGGGTTAACTAACATAGTTAATAAAACTTATTATAGTCTATTTTTTTATTTTCAAACATAATTAATATACCTAATTGATTTTCTTAAATTGTGTAATACAGTTTTTTTTTCTTATAAATAAAAATGGAGGGAATACTTCAAAAGGACTTGACACGAAGTGCAAAATGTTCATCATGCAGTCTAAAGTTTATAATTAATCAATATATTGATCCATCCAAATAATAACTTGGGAGAGTTGCTTTCAAGGCCTCCAAAGCAAAAAGTTTATATATTAAGACTCAATCGAATCTGATATTACTCTGAAGGATCAAAAGCTTTATTTGCATTTTTTTTTAAAACACAAGGCCATGATAAAATTCATGTAGAGAGATAGTTTAGGTCATGTTAGCATATAAAAAATTGCTACAATCAATCGGTAAGATATTAAAAATTTGAACTTTTATATTATTAGTCCGCCTGTGAGCTTCCACTTTAGTTGCATTTATGTTTTTAAATAAAATCACATATTTCCTTCAAGCATACACAATTGTTCATTCTTTCATTTCTCTTACCTCCGTTGAGGATTCCGAAATCCTCTTTGGAAATCCTCATTGGAGGTAAGAGATTTGGAAATCCTCGTTGAAGGTGAAAAAAGCAAAAGTGAATAGTTGTGAATGCTTTGGACAGATGAGTTATTTCACCTTAAAATATAAATGCAAATAAGACATTTATTTTTTTAGAGTAATACTTCATCTGTCTTAAATTATAAGATATATATTTTTAAAAAAAATTTTTATTTCAAAATATAAAACACTTTGGGTAGATTAATTTTTTATTAAATATATCAATTTCAATATTATCTTTAATCTCTTTATAATTAATTTCTGTCTATTTTCTTTTCAATATATTAAATGGTGAATATTTTTAAAAGTTTATATTTTTATCATGAAAAGATAAAGTTATTAAGTGTATTTAATGAGGTTTATTAGTATGTAAAATTTTATTTAAAAGTGTCTTATAATTTGAGAAGAAAGGAGTATTAGATTCTATTGGACCTTGTTTGCAGATTTTTTACTCCTGAGGTTCCTAAATATAATTCTCCCAATGAATTTGAAGAGTCAATTTTCTCGTTAATCTACTGTTATTATCACTGTAATTAAGAAGACGTCAAAGTTTTGAAAAGCCGCTCGCGCTTCTTCTGTTTGATTTAATGATGTATGCTTAACGGCCTACACTTGTGAAACCATATCTGTTCCTTTCAATTTGTTTTGAAAAAATTATTGTAAAGAAACCTAAATTAAAAATATTTGTATTTAAAGCTTCTAAATTCAAGAGTACATCAAATGACATAAGAAGTTAAGAACTGCTACTTTTTTTTTAAAGAAAAATTATATAATAACATGATATTTTGTATCGTGGTTAAATGATATTTAAATACCATCAAATAGAATTGAGAATAGCTCTCTTAATATGAGTTTTCGGACTTATTTGTTTAATATTAAAAACTAAGTAATTTTTAAGTAGTTTAAAGATTTTATAAAAAGAGATTTATTTTTTAGAGATTTTATAAAAAGCAGACATTATTTTATGTTTGATCAAAATAATAAAAAAGTAAGTATTCGATAATTATTTTTAAATTTTATGATATCTTTTCTAATTTTTTTTATAAAGATAATTTATTATTATATTATTTTAAAATTTTATGATATATTCACGTATCTCGTTTTTTTAAAATATTCTTTCTTAGATCATTTTAATATGCCACTCAAAATAACTTCTTAAAATAAAAAAAATTTAATATTTTTCAAATTCTGATTATTTTTCAAAAGTTCAAACAACCATCATCAAAATTGACAAAATATATTTTAAAAAATGTATTGAGTGATTATTGGGTGTAATATTAATTAATGTAATTTAAATATTTAGACATTGGATCTCTTGAAAATTTTCTTTTAACTTCCATTAAATTAGGTTCTCAAATGTAATTTTCATTGTTCTCTCACGTTCTAACGCCTTTTTTTCCCCCCGCTAGAACAGTAAAATTGTCTTGACATATGTTTCATGGTGGGGCTTGGATGAACGACTGAGTCATTCATTTCATCGCTTTCCCTTCAATTTTGGTCTCTTACTAACCACCAGTCTCCACTTTATGATGGAAGATTCATGACAAAAATATATTCAGTGAATTAACAAACTTTTATTGTTTCAAAACATTTTTTTTAAAAAAAATTGCGGCAAGAATTTTTATTTTTGACCATTGAATTTGTGAACTGTTCAGGTTTTGGAAAAAAAAATTCATGAAAGAGTGCTAAAAATTTAAAAACAGAAGAACGCTTAAAATATTATTTTTAAATATTTCTCATTGGTAATAATAGTTTTCAATGGTACACTTAAAAATAAGTATTTATTATCAATTTTTTGAAATTCGAAATCATTTTGATCAAATAATTATCATCAACATGTGCCTATTTGCCCATAAAAGAAGTTTTCTTCTATACTTCATAAGAAATGTGTTTCTGCAGTGTAAAAAGGTTTAACAAGTTTTCATGCCCCTTCTTTTTTCTTTTTCAACAATTAAATGAAAATTGTTGAATACTATAAATTATTATTAAATACTGAATTATATATAAAAAAAGATAACACATCAAATTCAAGTTACTAAAATTTAATCTAAATAGTTTAAATTTGCAGTACAAATAATATAATTTTTTAAATAAAAATTCAAATCTAAGTTTTCCAATATTAATGGTTAGAATCTTCTCCCAAGTCTTAGTAACAAGACACATTTTCCAAACTCTTTGCAATTTAGTGGATCCAAAATAATTTTAATTGACCAACAAGTATACAACTCAACTAATAAGGTATTATGTTAACTTAATCAGTGGTCTCATATTAGAGACTTCGGTATGAAGCTATGTTAAATTATTAAAAGAATAATTTTAATTGAACAATATACGGTATTGGTAACGACTTCACTATTCTATAAAAGCCATAATCCTTTAAAACATTATATATCTTCCCTATTATACCATTATTAAATATTATTTTATATAAATACTTTAATAATAATAATTAAAATTCAATATACATCATTTTTTAAAAATAAATAATAAATGAAGTGGAGGTACAAACATAAAATCAAAATAATAATTATAAAAACTATTCAATGTTACAAATTTTAAAGCACGCAACGTTTCTAAGAAATATCCAGTATTATGATCAGAGCCAGAAATTTTTTTTTTAAAAAAAAAAGTGGGACAGTGAAAACAAAAATTGTTGAGATTGAGCCGCAACAACAAACCCGCGGCGGAAGACCTTGTAAACGGTTTTTGTAGTTAGAAGACTCTGTTTGATTTGGTAAAGGGCCCATTCTGGCCCAAACCGTGTTTTCTATTCCCTATGGGATTTCAGATCTTCCATTCTCTAATTCCTTTATGTATAAATAAATAAATAAATACATCAGCCGCGCCACAAAAGATGCCTTGACTCTTTTGACAAATAAAAAGTTGTCAAACAAGCAAATCTCTGTCGGTCTCTCTAATATCATTGACTTTTTGACTTTCACCTGGATACTTTTTACTTGATTATAATAAAATTTAATCCTTTATTTTTTTTTAAAAAAAAATAATGATTCTTTGTTTCATTTTCATCTTTATAAATTCGCAAGTAAAGTTTGCAACATGATTATCATCTACAGAGTGGTGACTCAGCCTATAGGAGTGATTTTGTTATCTCTATGTCTTTCCTTTATTTATTACTGTTGTGACTCATGAAGCACTGATATATTTTGGGAGAATGAAGTTAAAATTTTAAAATAACGGATTCAATGCAATTGGGTTTCTGGAAAAATTTTATGAAAAATTATTTGTAAATTTTTATTTAGATAATTAAAAATTTAGAAGTTCTGAACCTTTGTTTGCAATTGAAATTCCTGTTTGAAAATGTTTAAATCAATATTTGTAATTTATTTTTAAAAAAATTTTGTCAAAAATTTAACTGTCACAAATTCTTAATTATGAGATTCCTGTTGTTTGTTTGGATCAATATTTAAAATTTATTTTTTTAATTTTATTGGGGATTTAACTGTCACAAATTCCTAATTCTAAGATTTCATTATCATTCTCCAATATATTTTCGGCAAAAGTTGAATAAAATAATTAAGACAATAAGGGCGTGTTTGATTGTTTTTTTTCTGTTTTTAAATGTTATTTTGTAATATAATTTTTAGAATTGTTTTTCAAAACAAAACAAAAAACTGTTTAATTATGTTGATTTAAAAACAATTTTAGAGTTAAAAATTCGACCATAATGATAGTCATTAATGATTAATTATGTTGGCTTATAATAATAATTGAGGCTTTTGCACAGATGGTCTATATTATAAGACCAAGTAAAAAAAACCCTATCCTTTCTTAAATTTTAAAAATAACTTTTTTAATATTTAGATTATAATTAATTTGTAAAACTGTCCTTTTTAATATATGCTTTTTTCAAATTTCAAGAGATTGAAAATACAAAAAATCTTTGAAACGAGAAAGGTAAATGCGAGAGAGAAGACGAAACTTGACACGAAAAAGACGAACATGAAATAGCAAAGTAGTGTGAATAAACCACAATCACGACGGTGAAAGACAAACACGACGTGAGGTACATCGACAGAACAGAGCACACCGGTGGGAAAAATGGAGCTATAGATTCATGATTTTGTATTTTATTAGTTTAGGTATTTGTTCTTTGTGATAAACTAAAAGTCTATATTTTTTTGTAGATTATGGTTAATCTATTTTGGGCAAATGATTATGTGTTTTTCATGTTACTGATCTACGATACTACATTATTGATATACGATTGTATATCAATTATAAATAGATTTATATTTGATTGTCTAATTATGTTGATTTACGATAGTATATCAATGATATACTATTATATATCACTGATATATAAGCTATATCAGTGAAAACTTATCAATTTATTTATCATTAATATACAGTCATATATCAATAATGTAGTATCATAAATCAGTAATAAAGTTTCCTCTTTAATATCTAATGTTCTCTTTATAATGAAGAAAAACAGAGAGAGAGAGAGGAAAAGCTCTGCAATGAAGATAGTAACCTAGGCAAATTAGATCAAAAATTTTGATGGAAAAAATATTAAGAGATGATAAATTAGAAAGGGAGCACACACAATACGATTTTTGATGATAAAAATAAAAGATCAAGTTAGTTAAAAATTAGTTAAATCAAATACATTCTATTTTAATAATAAATTTATTTTGAAGATAAAAAATAAAAAAATACATCTAATTAATTTTATGAATGAGTCATATTTCAAATTATTCAAAAACCTCATCCCTAATTTATAAAACTTATATTTTTTGAGATCATTGAGTTAATTTTCTCAATAAGGATTTTACCATAATTGGAATAACTTTCAATAGTGAAATATAGTGTATTTAAAAAAAAATACTTGAATTGCTATTATGTGATTTTTTTCTTGTACCTAATATATATATATATATATATATCCTTGACTTTTTATCCAAAAAAATGAAAATATCTTTAAATTTTAATTTTTTAAAATAGAATAATTTTAAAAACATTTAAATCTAAATCATTTATTCAAACGAGTTTTTTTTATTTTTAAAAATGAAAAAACAGTTTTAACAAACTCAAACATTCCCTAACTATCCCCAATATATTCTGTCAAGAAACAATAAAAATCAACACTATCCATTATTAATGAATAATTAATAATTATTAACGTATATTGCCTTAGACTACAATATAAATTATTATTAACTAATTTATGTTTATAAAAAAAGTTGGTTAAGATTTTTATTTTTTAAAAATTTTCACATCTTTTCAGTCATACTCTAGAGAATAATAAATATAATAACTGACTTATTCAAAATACCCTTATTAATTACTCAATAAAAATTAAACACCTATCTAATGCCGTATATTTTAGACTAAAAATTGTTTTTAAAAAAACAACTTATATTTTAGTTTAGAATGAGGATGGAAATAAGTTAGGCTAAGCTAGATTGTGGTTAAATAAGCCTGAGCTTGTGTGATAAATCAGAGATTTGAGCTTAGCTTGAAAGTTATTTAAAAGCCTACTTAAAAGTAATCTTTTTAAATAGGTTTGCATTTTAATTTTAAATATATTAAATATACTTTAGGACCATTATAGTATGTAATATATAATCTAATTTATCAATTACAATATATAATAATTAAAAAATTTAAAAATTACAGTACAATATAACAATAAAGGAACACCATTAAAATTAATATTTAACTCCAAGATAATTGAAAATATAAGCAAAAATAAAAAAAGAATAGATTGATTAAAAATTAAATGATAAAACTGGTGAGTTTGTGATATATTACATAATATATGTATTTATAGATAAGCTAGCCTTTTAGGCTTATAGGTTAAGCCTAAAAAAATAGGCATGACCTCTTTAACTAAATTGGCCTAATTAAAAGCCTAAGCAGATTGATTGTATTGGGAATTATAATTCCCCCACTTAGTTTTTTAATATAATTTCCTCTTCTACCAAATAAAATAAAATAAAAGTTTGAATTTAGCCTAAGCTTATTTAATAAATAGACTAGGTTAGCTTGAGATATGATAGAATGTAGCCTATTCTTGCCCCTAATTCAGAGGGAGTAATAAAACTTATATATTTACAAAAGAAGATAAGAGAGAGTGTGTGTGTTTAGTTTTCAGTTTATATCTAGCAAAAGTTTATTCTAACTATTTGTTGAATTTGGCAAAAGCATATTCTATGTATGGTTTGAATGTTACCGAAACAGGCCCTTTATCTTCCATCATGATACTAAATGAGGATAAGTGTAGTTGATCTGGCTCACTCAAATTCCCATTTTTCAATCTGACAAGTTATATCATTATCATCCACGCAATTTCGGAAAATGGTTTCTAACTCCATGTGGCGCCTGCAACTTATGATAAAAGTAGAGCCATGCAAGGAATTAAAATTCTAAATTAAAAGGTTTATTACTTTGAATTATATATTAAAATATATTCTTAAAATATCTGATATACAAAACAATAAATAAGGCACTGCCCTGTAATGTCATGCTCCCAATGAATGCCCATATTGAAATGCCTTTTAACCTTTAATGATGATGATGAATGGTGACTATTTTCCAAGATTCTGAAGCACACAACTAAGTAATCAAACAAAGTATTGAGGGTTTTTGTTTTCTTTTCCCCTTGATTTCTTGAAAATATGAGTCGTGAAGGCTTCTTCAATGCAGAGCATAACTACTAAGAATGGAAAGATATGAAGAAGCATGAAAATTCGTCAATCAATGAAATTTCCTTTTTCTTGCTCTGTACTATGCTTGGAGCCAGGTGAAGGTAGCTCATAAAAGAGCTTCTGAGACTTGATAGGAACGTGGAAATGTAGCGATATAGTTAGAGGAAATGGCTAGTGAAATACTGAACTCTGAATCCCAGAAAACACAGACACAAGAAACAAAACTGAGAAAAATATATGTGAAGGCTAACCAACCAGTTACTCTCAAGGTATATTCTGTTCCTCAGCTTCTGTCTTTCATTTCTCTGAACTAACTGTCAAAACAAAACTGTTCATCTATTAATTTTCTGGATTGTTTTTGAAGTTTGAAGATGTCGTGTATAAGACCAAAACCAGGAAAGGGGAAAGCTGGTTCAACAAAAAGGCAAGTTCTGAGGAGATGATCCTGAAAGGTGTTAGTGGTATTGTTTTACCAGGAGAACTGCTAGCTATTTTAGGCCCTTCTGGAAGTGGCAAAACAACTTTTGTTGCGGCTTTAGGAGGTAGACTCAGAGAAAGTATAACCAGTGGAAGCATAACCTACAATGGCAAACTCTTCTCTAAACAAGTGAAGCAAAACATGGGTTATGTTCCTCAGAATGATGTCTTCTACCCTCACCTCACAGTCAGTGAGACGCTAGTTTTTACTGTTCTTCTTCGCTTGCCAAATTGTCTCTCCAAAGAAGAGAAAGTCTCACATGGAGAGGCCATTATGGAAGAGCTTGACCTGACCCGTTGTAAGGACACTATAATGGGAGGGCCGTCTTTAAGAGGTGTTTCAGGTGGAGAATGGAAGAGGGTAAGTACAGCTCAAGAACTCCTGACTAACCCAAGTCTATTGCTGGTTGATGAGCCTACTTCAGGTCTTGACTCAACTACAGCCAAACGACTTGTGTTGGTTTTGTGTGAGTTAGCACAAAGTGGAAGAACCATTGTTATGACTATCCACCAGCCTTCTAGCAAGCTATTTTACATGTCTCAGAAGGTTTTGCTGTTATCAGATGGTTATAGCCTTTATTTTGGGAAGGGAGAACATGTGATTGATTACTTCTCCAACATTGGATGTGTTCCACCCTTAGCCATGAACCCTTCAGATTTCTTACTTGATCTAGCAAATGGTAAGTATATATCAAATTTTTACCATGGAAGGATGTTTTTTTCTTTTTTTTACTAGAGTTAGTTTGTGAAGACAGATAACCAGGCCAATCATGAATATAAACATGTAAATATAATAGTTTGGTCCTACTGAAGTGGACTAATTGGGGCAATGAACATTTTAAGTTAAATTTAATCTTTGCTGGCTCAAGAATTTTGCATCAAGAGGAAGCTCCTGAGTAATTTGTGCGGCCACTGAAAACTCTTATCTATAACTTTTCAAGGTATATCTTCTGGGAATCCTAATGAGGATACAGGAGCTGTAAAACAAGCATTGTTATCTGCTTTTGAGCTTAACCTTGGCCGCCAATTGAAGATGGCACTTCAAGATTCCATGGTTCAATTCCAAGAGACTTCAATAAATAACAGAGATAGCCAATGGTGCACAACCTGGTGGCAGCAGTTCACTGTATTGCTGGCAAGAGGATTCAAGGAAAGAAAGCATGAGTCTTTTTCAGTCCTCAGAATCTGCCAAATCTTGGCCATCTCTCTTGTTTCAGGCCTTCTTTGGTGGGAATCCAGATTTCAAAACATGCAAGACCAGGTATTCTGATGCATCCCCTTTCCATTTTTATATTGCACGCCACAACATTTTTATCTTCTAACATCATCCAGAAACTATAGCCAAAGAGTCAAAAAAAAAAAAAAAAACCATTGCCAAAGAGTCAAAAAACCATTGCCTATTACAATTGGCAAAGTTTTTTAGACATAGTCTAGGCGGCTATTACCTGTTCTGTATGGCAACACTTTTTAGGTAGTTTCCATTATATTGCATCAGTAAAGTAGTTTGGCGTATTAAATCTGTTCTTGTGCAGGTCTCACTGCTATTCTTCTATACCCAGTTCTGTGGATTCTACCCTATGGCTCATGCCATCTTTACTTTTCCTCGTGATCTTGGCATGCTAATAAAGGAAAGGTCATTGTGCATGTACAGACTCTCATCTTACTTCATGGCTTTCAATATTGTGGACCTTCCAATGCAGCTATCCCTCCCAGGAACTTTTGTCACAATCACTTATTGGATGGGAGGGCTAAAAGTGAATGCTGTGATCTTCTTCCACACTCTATCTGTTGCTCTTCTCTATATATTAGTAGCACAAGGTCTTGGACTAGCCATTGGTGCGCTGATTTATAATGAGAGGGCTGCTGCAACAGTTGGATCAACAGTGATGACCCTGTTTGTTCATGCCAATGGCTTCTATGTTCAGGACATGCCTATGATTTTTGGTTGGATAAAGAAAATATCACCTAGCTATTACTGCTTCAAGCCCTTACTGGGGTCACAGTTCAATAATTGTGATACTTACCCTCGTGGAGGACCTAGTGTGACCTGCTCACTTGGGAGCCATCCTGTGATTAAGCATGCTGGTCTTGACAATCAAGGCCTTTGTGCTGTTGCCTTGGCTGTCATGCTTGTAGTGTATAGACTCATTGCCTATTTTGCCCTTAAGATTGGGATAAAAAATAGAGACCTTCTCTGTTGAAGATTTCAGTGTATTCATATTAATAAAGAAAAGGTGATATGTTGAAAGTAGTGCATAATAGCAGGGTTACAGGTACTATATATGGCCCTGAATCACTGTATGCGAGTATCAGCTGCACACATGTTCTGATTAATAAGGCAAGTTATATTTAATAATTAGCAGTGAATTATGATCTCAACTCTTTCTTCCTCGTTCAATAGCGATAAGTGAACCAGAAGTTTAGTATTGGATTTTAAAAAAACTCAGATTCTTAATTACAAAATATAAATGATGCAGGGGATATTATAAGTAATTATCTGGTATCTGCAGATGAAGTTGTATAATTCCATCTTTAAATATTACAGATTAGTGAGTGAACCTTAATTACAAAACCTGTCCCAAGTATAAGAATTCTGACTTATACCCCTCAGTATATATACACCCCAGTAATGGCTATATATATATATATATATATGGTGACAGATAAGGACTTGTCCATTGTCAATTAAAATTGTCACAGAGGATTTTGAATATACAGAAGATGATGAAAGGCAAACAAGCTGGCCGGATTGGATAGGTGTGAAATGTTGTTCAAGACAAGTATCACTCTTTTTCAAAGTAGGCATTTAGCCTAATTTTATCATGTCATTAAGGCTATATAAGTATGCATTAACACATGGTCCTCACGAAGTTTTCTCTCAACAATGACTATAAGTCTTCCCCTACTAATATTAACATACTCCTTCTAGTCTTATTTATAAATTATTCTCAGTATGTTTTATCATAACTAAGGAAGACTTTAAGTTCCATTAACTTTGTCTTAAATTTTAACAAATATTCACCTTTATCTCTAATAAATATTCTTAAATCTCATTATATTTTTATTCAAAGCATTTAATAAGGGCAAAAATATAAAGAGTAGCATTGAAAATTGACAAATGCCCTATAAATAAGACTAATTTTTTTCTTTTCTCTCTACCTTATAAATAGGATAAGAGGAGTATATCATTTAAAACTAATACTATATGTGAGATTTTTCTATAGCTTTAGTATCAAAATAAAGAAAATTAATAACTCATAGGGTCAATATAATAATGAAGCTAGTATTAGCGTGCCTAATAAATTCCGTCATCATCAATTCTAAAGTGGACAAGTGATACAGATGGATGCACCATGTGGCCAATGGTGTGTTAACGTCACCGCTTAACAGAGATTTGGTACGAGAGGTTAAGTTAATGAGACTTGTCATAGAGTGCAAAACCAGTTTGTCCATCTCCATAACACATTGATGCAATAATGGCCTCTCCTGGTATTGTTGATTTTGATGAGTCTAATATTGGAAAAATTATATTTAAAAACCCAATAAAAATATTTTAAGGAAATTATTACTAGGTCTTAGGAAATTAAAGTTAATTGTAACAAAGCAAAATTATGTCTTTGGTTCTTTAACATTTTTTGTTTTTATATCCGGGGGTCTTATGTATTACTGAATCGAATAACTATTCCTCACCGTGATTATGATATAATATCCAATTAGGGTTTTCATATATTTTATGTTATATATATATATATGGAAGTCAAAACTATTTGCTTTATTAGGCTAAAGCATGTGAATGCACATTCGGCATGTGTCTGTGATTGTATTTTTGGTGAGTATATGAGATAAGAGATAGCTTGTGACCCTTTGGAATTGATGTGTCAAACTAAAAATTAAAAAAACTAGGACTATACCCAAATGGAGAGGTCATCCAATTTGTCACTGTCCAAATCCTTGCAGAGAAAATCAGAGAGGAAGAAAGTTGAAGAATCTGATGTATGTTTTTATTCAACTGAAAATGAAAAGGAAAATAATGGGCCAATATTGAGGAATGAGGAGGATCTAACATATAACAACTTTGGTGCTTATATTTAGTGTCCAATTGTATTTCGAATATGATTGTTTTTAATAGAATGATGCTTGTGAGTTAAAAAAAAAAACCCTTGGTATATGATGGAAAATTGTTCTGTGTTTTGTTTTTTTAAAAAATTAAACTCCAAGAGGATATTGATAATTGAGATCCACTTTGAGAGTACGTATGTATGCTAGAATTAGCAAGCTATAATTACCTTTTCAAAAAATGCATAATGTTGACAAGCCAAAATTAAATAATATATATAACCCCCACATGTTTTCTCTACCATTTTTTTTAAAAAAATAAATTTCATATGTTTGTTTGATTAAATGGTCAATCAGTAGTGCTGACCATGAAGGGCATGAGATCATGACAATTAACTTCCTAATGAACAACAGTTTATCACATAATATTTGTTGACCTCCACTAATTATATCTTTGAAACCATAATAAGATTTGAGAATATATAATTATAAATTGGTACATTGTGTTGACATGTATTCATCTAAATAGAAAAGCAAAAAAGAGCTTGATGGATATATATCCATGGATATAAAATTTAATTAGATGATATTCTTTTCGGTACTATTTATAAGTCATTTATAATATGTTTTACTAAAAATAAAGAAAAACATTATTTAATAAGTTTTTAACTTTTTTATATTAAATTTATATATTTTAATAACATATTTTTTCTCACTAATATTTAATGAAAGGTAAAACGAAAAATTCATAACAAAAATTGAAGTACACAACTTATAAGACTGACAAAAAAATTGTTCTCTCCCTGCGTTATAAATATAAGGAACTGGAGAAAGTATTGCTTTGATGGCATAGTGGTTAATCAGGCACTGAGATTTGTGAGAATAAACCATAGTGGTAATTGCTTCTCTCTTCAACACAAGGAGCAGCACAAAGCAATCATATCAATAATAATTTGTTTCTCATTCTATTTTCAGAGAAAAATTAATTAATTTCTAATTAATTGGCTTCTCTAAGTGGCTTCCTTTTTCAAAGAGATTATAAAAATATCGTCGATAATACACACTTAATTACGTGCATACCCTTGTTTTTTTTTTTTAAATACTTCCTTAGATCCGTATTATGGGATGTCTTTTTTTTGTTTGTTTTTCACATAAGACACTTGATAAGATGTTAATTATATTTTTTTAATATTATCCTCACTTAAACTCATTAACTATGTGAGGAAAAATAAAAATTTGAAAATCTTTCTTTTAAAAAGAGGTAAAATTTAAAATTTATTCAATTTTTATATAAAGTTAATAATTTAATTATTTTTTCTTTTCTTGATTCTGAAAAGGTAGTTAGAGGTTGTCATATAATAGGGATGGGAGGGAGTAAAATTATGGATTATGCATTAATATATTATCTGGATTCTGGACAACTGCACAAGAAATTAGTAGAAACTGAGAGAGAGATATTATCCTCCATCTCTTGGTTCGGGTAATCTCCACTTATCTTAGGCTCAATTTTTTTTATGATAGAGTCAATTATGAACACATTCAAAAGATTTTTAAATTTTCACCGTATATTAAAGCCATTTAACGTGGACAATTGCTTACAATTTATAAATGCATTGAGTTCAACATCTTCCAAATTAACTTGACCTTTAAATTAACAACCCTCATTTTTCTATTCATTTCTTTAGTTAATTAATATGAGACTCTTCGCTACATTCTAGTTTTTTATTATTAAGCTTGGTTGCTTACTTCCACTCTTCCACTATATTTCTTTTTTCACTTATCAATGATATCTTCACTATTTCACATTGAAAATTAACTTCACTTCAATCCATTCATTGCATATTCCTGTGATTTGACCCTCTGAAGCCGCTATATTGCCTATGGTATTCAACCTTAACAAAAATCATTACATTGCATATTCCTTTGATTTGACCTTGTGAAGCCACTATATTCCTTAAAAAAATTCCTTCGAAAATTATTCACCCATTTCATCGTATTCATCGAGCATGGACTATGGTAGTGAAACCTTACATCATCGGCCATGTACATATATCCTTAAACCATTTATAACCCCACAAAATAAACACAAGTATATATCACGCCAAAGAAGAACAGCACATGCACACGTGCCATCCATCTTCCCTCTCCTTTTTGTTTGTTCAAAGGTCTTTTTTTTTTTTTGCGCTGATCTCTCAATTAAAAGTAATTCAGTAAACAAGGGTCAGGATATCATAATTTATAATGCTTTCAATTCGAATCTCATTATGAATGTAAATAATTTGTTAATCAGTACATTTATTTTTAATCATTTTTTAGTAGTTGGATCTATCTTGACTTTGAACTCTTGAGAATTGACATGCAACTCATGGAGGGGTTTTTTTTTTATTTTAAAAATGTATATTTTGAAAAGAAAAATTTGTGTGCGCTCTCCGTTTTGTGGTGGAAGCGCGATGGGTGTGTGAGTCAGAAATATGTGTGTGTAAGAAAAGCGTGACATCAAAAGCGTATTGGGCAGTTCCAAAATTAAACTCAGCTCTCCCACAATACCCGGGCCCACACATCCATCCTCACTCCTCTTTCTCTCCTTTGGTCCCCACTTCCTCTCTCTCACACGTGTCACACGATCCTCCACCCTCATTGCCACGTGTCACTTTCCCGTGTGCCATAACAATACATTAATCAGTGCCCACAACGACCTCGATCGACTCTTCTCACTCACACAGAGGCTCTTCTGATTCCAAATCTTCAATTCAATTTTTAATTCCCAGTAAAAGAAAGACACAGGGAGAGAGATTCAAAAAGAAGAGTGTGCGCGTGCGCATGAGATTGAGATAGATCGGTAAGCTTGGTGGTGGAAGTTATGGATAGCACCGATTCATCCTCAGGGTGTCTTCATCCTCAGCTTCCTCCTGGTTTCCGATTCCATCCCACCGACGAAGAGCTCGTCGTTCACTACCTGAAGAGGAAAGCCGCCTCTGCTCCGCTTCCCGTCTCCATCATCGCCGACGTCGATCTGTACAAGTTCGACCCCTGGGAGCTTCCAAGTACTAGCTCTCTCTGACTCCAACACGGCCCATCTCTTCGTCCCTTCCATTCATCAATACCCGCTTGGTAGTTTCTGAATCTCTGTCGTTTCTGGGTTTTACAGGTAAGGCAGCGTTTGGGGAGCAAGAGTGGTACTTCTTCAGCCCGAGAGATCGGAAGTATCCGAATGGAGCAAGGCCAAACAGGGCAGCTACTTCAGGATATTGGAAAGCTACCGGAACGGACAAGCCTATATTGTCGTCGGACGGACGAAACCAGAAGGTCGGCGTGAAGAAAGCTCTGGTTTTCTACGGCGGCAAGCCTCCAAAAGGCGTTAAAACCAATTGGATCATGCACGAGTATAGGCTCACTGATAGCAATTCTTACAATAATAATTCTATCCCTAAGCTTCCTCCAATGGCTTCCGATAGTCCTCCGTCTCAATCTAACAAGAAAAACTCCTTAAGGGTACTGTATTTATATATATTTGTGTGTTTGCTTCGTTTTTCTCAGGAGGATTTCTGATTCTGGACATGGTCTTTTTTTTTTTGGTAGCTTGACAATTGGGTTTTGTGTCGAATATACAAGAAAAGCAACAGTAATGTGAACACCACTCTGCAGAGGCCGCCATTGATGGAGCAGGAGAGGGAGATTTCTATGGAGGCTATGCTTCCCACCATCTCGACTTTATCAATGGCTAATACTGGTAACGCCAATCCTTCATTAGGACTTGAGAATGATGACAACTTCTTCGATGGAATTCTCGGCGGCGGCGATTCTAATGATCATCACTTGCTGTCTTCAAACTCATCAAGATCTAGCAGTTTCCTTCCAGTGAAACGACCCCTTCCGTCGCCGTTTGGGTCTCCGTCAGGGTCTTCTTCGTCGAACAAGAGATTCCACGGTGATCTTAACGGCACCGGTGGGATCAGTAATACTTCAGCAGATGAGAACAGCTCCTTCATTTCTCTGCTGAGCCAGCTTCCTCCTCCTCATCAGAGTAGGACGACGTTTCACCACCCTAATGCCCTTCTCGGCGATGGTGTCTTGAGACAGCAGTTTCAACTTCCGAGCCTGAATTGGACCTCATAGTGTGCTTTTGATTACAGGGAGCCGCCATTAATGTAGGTATGTTTCATGCAGATCTTAATAATTAGTTCTTCTTTTCCCTGTAAACATATATATGACATACAAGAAGGAAGAGACGTCTCTATAGATATAAGCTTATATAATTACCATTACATTGCCATGGGGGAGGGGGAATGAAAAGAAAGAAACATATAGGGGGATATCTGGGTAATATGTGTGTGTGTGTGTGTGTGTAGAATATATATACCTGCATTAATATATTAATTACTTTGTTTTTGAGCAAGGAAATTATGGTTTTTCTAATGTTAATTCTGTTTTTGTTCATAATAATTATTAATCAAATTCATCACTTGAGAAATAATCGCAATAAGGTTTGCACAGATAAACATCAGCTTCTGCTTGTAATTGCCTAGCTTGTGCGCATATATATATATATATATATATATCTTATAGATACGACGAGAGAAAAGTTTCTTTCGAGATGTATATATATCTTATCTTCAAGCTTTGTGTGCGACCTTTTTGGTACTTACCTCAAGAAGTGACAATATTGTCAAATTCCATGAAAATGTCGATTGCATGTATAAAGTAGCATGGGATTTTGACTATATGTAAATTCAAGCAAAATGAAGATGAAAATGAAAACCCTCATAGTAAAAGATCGCAAAGCATAAATCGTGTTTAGTGTTTGAGTAGGAATCTTTTCATGGCTCTACTTATGCGGAGGCCCCACCAATTCATTTTTGATAGGTGTGAATTTTTTTTTAGATGTGCTTTTCGGTTTTTTGGGGGCCATGGTAGATATGAGTTTTCTTCTGGAACAACACATTGTTATTCTCCAAATTCATTTCAAAAATTACAAATTAATTATATTATATGCTGACGTATATATATGATTGTTATAGGTCCAGCTTAACTACCTCAAGTCAAACTATAGTAGAATATTTTACAATTTCAAATAGAAAAAGCAACACTAGTACTGCATCAACATTAATTAGATATAATGAATAGTTTCTAGATGCTGTCAAAAGAATTATTATTTATATAATTATTTTCTATTTTTTTAAAAAAAAATCAACTTTTTTGGTGTGGCATACTAGAAGTGTTACTCCAATTCAGAATCCAATAATAATAATGAAATCAGAATTAATCAGTACGCACGTGGCATTGTGTCAGATATTAGATAATTATCACCCCCTCTATCCCAAATTATATACAGTGGTTGGGAGGAATTTTTTGTCTCAAACTATATCATAATATAAAAAAATTTTTAATAATAATATTTTTTAATATTACCTTTTAAATGAGGAGATAATTGAAATAATATTATAACATAATTATTAATTATGTAAGAGTATTTTAAAATTTTATATTTTTATTTAAAAAAGTATGTTGGTAAAATATTATTATTTTATTTTATTGGTATGTAAAATTTTATTTTAAATTATTTTATAATTTAGGATGAAGAGAACATATAAAAAGAATGTGATGGTGTCATAGCTTTTATATGCAAAATTGGTATGGTTTTATAATCAAAATAAAAATTGATTAGCACTAAAATCTTTATGTGTGAAGGAACATAATACTATCTTCATTTTAAATTATAAGACATTTTTAAAAAAATTAATATTTTAAAATATAAGATACTTTGATAGAAATAAAGTTTTATTAATAATATTTTTATATTATTTTTTTAATATATTCTCTCTTTAATATTTTTTGAGCAATGAAGTATTATATAAAATGTTTGTTTAAAAAATTTATATTTTTATCTTAAAAAAGTAAAAAAAAATACCGTGGCCAGTGAAGAAAATGGGGAGGCATGATCCTGATACTTTTTAAATAATAATACAAATATAAATTAAAGCATGCCACATGGGATTATAATAATCTGAAGGAAAACTATCATTTAAAGACCACTGTGTGATATTTATGAGATAAGGACTAAATGATTTCATAATAGCTTTGCATTCCTCTGGTCCTTTTTACATATTAATTTCATAAGCAAAAAGATTGAAATGCCCTTCAAATAGTTAAAAGAAAAAAAAAAGAAATCCCACTATTGTTGTTCGTTGGACCACCATCGGCGACGAGATCGCTGGTGACATTTTACTTAAGAAATAAGGTTTTTAGATGGCTAAAAGAAAGTTTGATGCCATGACCGTTGGCCACCTAAAAAGCTACAAGCCTTTTAATAACATATACCAAAAAAAATATAAATATAAGCACAAAATCACTTTCATGTAATAACATAATGGTATGTTGTTAACTGCTGAATGGAGCTTGTTAATTTACAAATGTTACTTATTAATCTGACGTGAACAATTATAAATTGGAGGCTTTAAACTTTATTCATTTTACTTGTTAAACATTCTAATGTATTGTTGTCAATCATGAATAGGTTGTCAAGATCAAATGAATACTTATTAATAAATGACTAACACGTACAATTAAACCTTTTTTATTAATTTTTCTAAGTTATTAAAATCATAATATATTATTGTTAATTTTAAATAAATTGTCATTATTTTATAAATGTTATTTGTTAATCTAACGTGGACAATTACAAATTAGAGGCTTTAAAACTTCACTCATTTTATTTGTTTAACGTTTCAATGTATTGTTGTCAATTACGAATAAGTTATTGTCAAAACAAAACGGATACTTGTTAATCAATGATTAACACATACAATTAAACACTTTTTGTCAATTTTTTTAATTTGTTAAAACTATAATAGATTCTTGCTAATTTTAGATAAACTGTTGTTATTTTATAAATGATATTTATTAATCTGATGTGGACAATTACAAATTGAGGACTTTAAAACTTCATTCATTTTATTTGTTAAACATCTTAATGTATTGTTAACGTCTCCAATTTGTAATTGTTCACGTCAGATTAACAAGTAACATTTATAAAATAATAATAATTGATTTGAAATTAACAACAATCTATTATGATTTTAACAAGTTAGAAAAATTTATATGAAAGATTTAATTATATGTGTTAGTCATTCATTAACAAGTATCCGTTTGGTTTGGACAATAACCCATTCATGATTGATAACAATACATTAGAATATTTAATAAGTAAAATAAGTGAAGTTTTAAAACCCTCAATTTGCAATTATTCACGTTAGATTAACAAATAATATTTGTAAAATAACAAGTTCTATTCAAAAATTAACAATATATCATTACGTTATTATATGAAAGTGATTTTGTGTTTCATTTATTACTTATATTTTTTTTACTATAACTTATTAAAGAGCTTGGTGGCTTAGTGGGCGTCAAGCTTTTTAGGTAATTAAGAGTCAAGAGTTCCACCTAAAAATCTCATTTTTTAAATAAAATATCACCATTAGAGCTCTGGTGACCTACCACCGACAACAGGAGCTCTGGTGACCTCACCGCTGGTGGTGGTCCGATGGTCCGTGATGGTGGGATTTCTTTTTGTTTTTATATTTTTAACTATTTGAGGGACATTTTAATCTTTTCACTTATGAAATTAATATGTAAGAAGGATAGAGCATTGCAGAGCTATTATGAAATATTTAATCTTTATCTCATATAAATATTACATAGTGATCCTTAAATTTTTTTTTTTGATTTGAATTGTTACATTTTTATTGGGTGGAGTATAAATGATTACTTGAGAATTAATCTTGATAGATGGGATTTTTTTTTTTGTTTTTTGTTTTACCAACGATAGATGTGATGTTTTTTTTCTGGGGCATGATGGATCTGAGTTTTCTTCGGAACATATTATTCTCTAAATTCATTTCACAAATTACAAATTAATTCTATGCTGACGCATAATATATGATTGTCCTAGCTAGGTCCAGCTTAACTACCTCAAGTCAAAGTTATAGTAGAATATTTTACAATTTCAAAGAAAAAGACCACAACACTAGTACGGCATCAACATTAATTATATATAATTATTAGTTTCGAATACTTTTTATATAATTGTTTTCTAATGTTTTTTATTTTTGAAAATCAACCCTTTTCAGGGGCATAATAAAAGTGTCACTCTAATTTAAAATCCAATAATAATAATTGAATCACAAAACCGTAAAATTTATGTTTCAGAACAAATTTTTAAGAACACTTTTTTAAAAAGCATTTCTATAAGTTGATGTGGAACTTATTAAAGCATTTTTTTTAAGTCCCCTATAAATTAAGCCTACTAGAACGTTTCATAAAAAAGTGCACTTAAAAATTTTAAAATTAAAAATTTTTAAAAGTGATAATCTTTAGGAACGCTCTTAGATTCTAAATAGTAATACTTTCCAGAGTGCTCTTCAGAATTAATCAGTACACACGTGATATAGTACTGTCAGATATTAGATATTATTATTATATAAAAAGAATGTGATTATTAAAATTTATTAGCTGGGTTAATTAGTTCAAACTAATGATGGATGTGTGACGAAGAATAAAGACGATGTCGTAGCTTTTATATGCAAATTAAAGTTGTGGGTATGGTTTTATAATCAAGACAAAAAATGATTAGCACTAAAGATTATTGAATTTTAGGTGTGAAGGAACGTAATAAATGAGTTGAAAATAATAATTAGAATAGGAATTATGACACATACCGACATGCAAAAGGAGAATAATTAATTAGTGGGTGAATTAGTGCCTGATCACCTTTCTATGTAATGACGTATGAATATTAATTGGGGGATCAAAATCAAAGTTTTGATGACTATAATATGAAAGCGCGTTAGGATTAGACGTGTGGATTTTAATTCGAGAATATATTATAATGAGAATTAATTACAGTTTGTGTGATTAGCTCTAATGTATCGCCATCGCATTGGCTCTCGAGAAAGCACCAATGTTGTTGTCTTCTTATCTTCTTCGTTGAAAATTAAGTCTCCCTCTGATGTATCGCCAAATTATTGGCTCCCACCACACCTTAGTAACCGCTAAAACAATTTTTTCCACATATCTCATTATCGCATGACGATTCATTTTCATGATTGTTATTAATATTTTTTGGCCGAATTATGGTTATTAATATAATATTGAGACTCAATTTGGCAATGAAATTATATGAACCATCAATATGGAACTTCTAGGGATAACACTAACCCGAAACAAATTAAAGTTTTTATAATTTTACATTGTTGATGCGTAAAATTATATCTGTTAAGTAAATTGAACAAAGCTCCAGAAACAGGGTAAAACAACGATAACGGCCGACCCCGTGAAACTGATATCAACAAAGACAATATGGACAATAGAAAAAATCAAGGAATGGAACCAAATTATATACTCTAGTCTATAGGGTAGAGAGAATATTCTTTTTATTCTATTTATATGGGATCTCCCTTGTTTTTGTTTTTATTTTTACTCTTTTTTTTCTATTAAATGTTGGGAAAGTTATTAAATGCTGAATCATTTTATCTTAAAGTGTGCATATTAAATGCTAACTTAAGATAAATATTTTATTAAAATAATTTTATAATTTGAAAGAGATAATCCTTGATTGATTTACTTGGGACTGGAAGTGCAAAACGATACATACAAGTACAATAAACTAAACTTTTGTTGTGCGAAATCATTTATTCATTTTTACACTTTTTATCAACGATGGCTTCACTGATATCTTGAAGGCATATATACTTTTAATATTTTTATTCAATATGATTGTATATCTCAAGATTCAAACTTAAAATTGCATATTTAAACTAGTTCAATTCTCTCGACTGATTGATATGAGAGTTTTGATTTTTTTACTTTTTTTCACATCAAGTTAAATCTACTCACATTGAGATGTTTCACTAATAAATTTATGATTATGTCATGAAATCTAGTACTTATATATTGAGTGTGTGTGTGTATTTTGGTGTGTTATTTTTTTAAGCTTCCAACATAATAAAATCGAATGGGCAACTTAAAGAATAACTAATTAGGTACGGAACTTGAAAGTATGAAATTTAAAAGGCAGTAACTGTAACAAGAGGCCAAGTTGAGCATGAAACTATGTGCTGACTGGGACACATGAAATAGTTAATTTGTCATGGAAAAAATAGATTATATAGAATTGATTATAGAGCATAATCAATTACATAAGTGGATAAGAATTGAGTGAGAGCTATATGTATGACTCATCGTTATTAAGATAAATCTTGACTTAAACCTAATTAATTAGTTAGACTCCTTAATGGATAAGTACTTCCCTTTTACAGAATCAAAACAAAAGAGCTTTCAATAGGAGTCATTTTCATTGTTAACGCTTTCATCTGCAATAATTTTGTCATCGTCACACATCGATTTTAAATGTCACTCTTTGTGATCTTCGTCTCTTGACCCTATATGGATCTCACAAATGCAAAATATGGGATCAAATATTATATGTTGCAGATTTCGTTTGTTTGTTTGGCCACAGCATAGTTGGAGAATAATGAGATTATATATGCGATTTATAAATTTATAAGAATTTTATAATAGAAAATTTAAAGAAAAATAGTAGTCCTTAGACCTTGCCCCACACGAACCCCTTATTTTGGCACTATTCATATCACAAGTTCACAACTCATCTTGTCTTAGCTTCTTGAACTAATTTTATGTTAGAGCTGATAATATGAGTTGAATTTATAGATTCAACCCGCCAATCAGCAAAAATAAGTAGGTTGAGTTGAAGAAAAATGAATTCATTTTTATACAGGTTAGATTTAGCTCACCTCATATAATTTGAATGAGTTGGCCCACTTATTATTTTTTAATAAAAAGATAGAGACTCACTCACCCTTGGCTCCTTTTCCTGTGTGATAATCACTCCATCATCATTTTTGCTCCTCCTTATTTATTCACATTTTGAGAAATCATAATTCACATCAGATCGCACCATGCAACATAAATATAATAATATTACCAGGATGTGCTTGGACCACCTGATAATAAAAGGATTAATCTAGCTTAATTAAAAAGATATTATTCAAATTTTAAATATATAACAATAATTAAATTCTTAATGAGATGTGCATGCCCTCCAAAAATATTCCCGCAATAATTAGTTTAAAACAAAGATATGGAATAATAGATGCAAATAATAATAATGATGATAATAGTAACAATAATATAGATATATATTCTATATTATTTTTAATATAACTTGAAATTTCAAAATATTCACTGATAATCAATTTTTATCTTTTCCTAACAAACTATCTCACAGTATTCAACCATCACTAATTCAAATTCATGCAGTCTGTTTAGTTTCTAGAAATGGGAAGCAAAATTTTAATAATGATAATTTAGAAAATATAAATATGGGCCAAAAACTTAATAAAGAAAATATATAGGAGCGAAGAGGAGGGAAATATTTTTAAAAAATTTTCGCCTCATCTCTCTATTTTTTTTATCCCTTTCCTTCCCTCCCTTCCATCCCTCCTTAGACCAAACATGTTAAGTAAATTTTCCCCCTTATGGTGTGTTTGATTCTAGAGTTTTACCAAAAAAAAAACCTTAAAAGAGATGAATTTATTATTTTGAAAATTTAAAAATATTAATTTATTTTTTGGTGGATTAGTTGGTTGGCCTATATATAACCGGCATAAGATGCAGGTTATGCCAACCCGTCCTAACAAAACTTGTAATCTGCTGCTGGCCAACCTACAAATTGTTGGTTGACTCATATTATTAATTCTATTTTATGTTGTTACATTTATTTAAAATTTTAAATATAATAATTGTCTGAAACAATGAATTAAATATTCAAAATCCCGATTCGCGAGTAGTATTCATTATAAGAGATTGCATTATTTTAAATGTGATGACGGATACTTATATTTTGGTGTTTAGATCTGTAAAAATGTTTCTTTTTATTTCTATTAAACTAATTAATATTTTTAATGTATTCATTTTAACATAAAAAATATCATAATACTGATAACGAGCTTCGGATCTGAAAGGGTTTTTGCGCCAGATTAACTAAAATCGCTACTTAATTATGGTCCGCTAATAATTAAGCTAAAAATAAAAATGATTAACCTCACTGATAAATAGTTTAATTTTCTCGTTAGCATGCCAATTAGCGATGGTGTTATCGTCAATATTTTTATAATACCCACTTTGCAATGAGTCATTTCCTGACCGTAAAATAGATTTCTTATATCTATATTTGTACATTTTTTTAATAAATTAATGACATATATAATAAAATTTTAGTATGTGACTCCACATTTAATTTCTCTATGTAAATTTTATCTCAAATTTTCTAAATGTATCATATACATTTATTTTTATTTTTAGCGTTCTACGCTGAGACCAGAAGGACGGGGCCTAAGAATAACAAATAACAGGGCCAGGATATGAAATAGGCCTCCAAAAATGGGCCTCTATGGGCGTGGTTAACGTTTACACGTTTCTGGTAATGGGCTCATCTATAGAAGATCCAACAATGAAAAATATTGTGGCAAATTTATGCCCTATTGAGTAGCATGAAATTGCAATTAGAGAAGTTTGGTATGATGATAGATCTTAATTAACTTTTTTTTTTCAGAGAATCTGGATCCGTCAATTTTGATGGAACCTACTTCCTTAATATAAAAATGACTTAATTCTATGTGCATACTAATCATCTTTTGAAAACTTGTTTTCACCTCTCTTTCATTTCCGCTTTTGTCAAAATCTTTTCCATACTACCAAACAAGGTATTATAACGTAATATTAAGAAAAATGGGGATGTGAATTGCCAAATTTCTTACATGAGGAGAAATAGCATCGCAAGAGTGAAGACCAACTAATTAAGCTGTGGTTTTGAATAATACCTGAATTGCTATTTCTAAATTAAAGTGTTCTCTAATTAAACCGAACCATGTGTAACATTGCCAACTCTCGTGACAATGTGAATCATGAAAAAAGGCATAAATATGGTGGGACTAGCGAAGGAGGCAAAATCCGACAAGGTCGTTTCTAAAGAATCACTCCTACGTACTCTCTTCTTGTCCCAGTTTTGTATTTTACTCCACAATTAGTTTATAAATAATAGAGATCCTAATCTTACAACTTATCATAAATTTTAGAGAAAGTATCATTTAGATATCAAAGTATTAAATTAATGACAATTAGGTTCTACTCTCAAATCATAGTCAAAATCAAGTTTGAGGATCCAAAAGTGCCGAAACTTGATCACAAATTTAATTTGTTTGAAAAATTGGGAGTCACAACTAAAATTTCCAACTCTTACTCCCAAATTCACTAGACAAAATCATTATATGTCATTCCCAATTTTAATGTTATGGTCCTTCTTTATAGCTAGAATTGCTCCAGCCTCCATGCATGTTCTAGTTACAGTTAACATTCTTCATAATAAAACAATCAGGGTCTCCATAGTGTGGACAATATATGGCACTGTTTGTTTTGAATGCAGCCGATTCCAATACATCAATTCAGACTTCGAAGCCTGGCAGGTCACGATCATGAGGCTCTTTCTGATGCAAAAGTCCAAGGTGACGAGAAACACACGCTAGCTAGTATGTAGTACCTTTTACTGGCCACAATAGACATTGGGCCTATTTGGATACCCTTTTAGAATTAATTTTGGATTCAAAATCATGGTTTTAAAAATTTTTATCCGAACACCCCAATTTTTTCAAACTCCATTTGGTTTTAAAACTCCATTTGGAATAAGTTAAAATTTATTCCATTTTAAAAAATCAATATCATAATCAATTTTTGAAAATTTATCCAAACACCATCACATTCTAATAATCAATTTTTTTCTTAATCAATTTTTTTCAATTAAAATCCAAACACACCCATTAGCATCTTTGGATAATGTTTTTCATCCCTACGTTTTCTTTTGTCGTCTTTCTAGGATACGCCGATTTCAACCAAGAATAATACTCCCTCAATTTCAAATTAATGACACTTTTGACGAAATCTCACGTATCAATATTAAGTTGTTTATATCTTGAATTAAAATTAATTGAGAAAAAATACTTATAATTTAAGAGGTATTGAAAAGAGAGAGGGATGAAAATTAAATAGAGAAATAAATAGTAATATAAGAATAAACTTATTTAATGAAATCTTAATATTTTCAAAATATTTTATGTTTTGGGATGGAGGAAGTATAATGTATCAATTATTTTTTGTTTTTCATTCTTGCCCTTCACTCAACATCGCAACATTTAATACTTGGAGGCAATTAAAAGGTGGGATTATTAAAAATAAGTCATTATCATTATTAAACCTAAAAGCTTGAAACAAGACAAGTATTATTTAAGGACAAAATTAAAAAGCTAATCATGTTAAGTAAAGGAATGAGAATATTTGATATCTTAAAAGCTTTATTTTTTATCTATATATTTTGTTTTTGTGTGTTAGGGATATGGTTACTAGATTTTTTATATTAAATATGCTTAAGCATAGTATATGATTTACTAAAATAGTTTAAGTCATTTGATTAGATATTTTTAAGCTTATATATTTATAATTGATTTACTTTTTTATATTTTAATGTTCCCTCTACTCTTTTTTTTTTCCTTTTTTTTATTGTTGTAATGAGGGTTAGATGGAAAATGATAAATATCTCATACTTAATTAAATTACTACATACATAAAGAATGAGAATCTACAACTACTTGTTTAATTGGTTAGAATCTTTACAACTCATGTGAATTTGAGTTAGTTCTACAAGTGATTCGCTGTGTCATTTGAGAAGATGCACCTATCTAGGAAGCCGAAATTTCTCTCAGCCGCAAAGGAGTCTTGGAGTACACATTGGAGAGGGTCTTTCTTGCAGGTATCCAGTACTAGATACATTCAAGCTAGTCTTGTCCTTTGCATTTGTTTTTGCTTTTTCTCTGTTTTCGGGGCCACCGTGCTGGCTAGATTTCTGGGCCACTAGTTGGTTTGTCTAAGTCCCGAGCTGATTATGGAGGACCATATTAGTCGGACTGATTCGTAAAACACGAGGCCATGTGCGTTCATAAGCAGTAACGTTCATGCAAAGCACTATAAATACAGTACGTAGCTTGCTTCACGAACATAACTTAGCAACAATCCATTGGCAATCCAAACTGCTTTCTTCTTCCACTTACGTTTATTGATTTTAAATGCTATCGGATTCCTCTTTATCCCACATCAAATGCAGAGCCCAAAAGATTAAGGGGACGATGTTCTCAATATACATCGATCCCTACTCTTTCGTGAGTCCTTCCGCGTATGACACAGCATGGTTAGCTATGATCCCTGATTCTTGCCCTGAACCTGATCACTGTAATTTGCAGCCCACGTTCAGGAATTGCTTGAACTGGCTGCTACACAATCAGAAGGAACAAGGGTTTTGGGGACAGTGTGATGCGCTCGGCAACCCCACCATTGAAGCCCTACCTGCCACTCTTGCTTCCATTGTTGCCCTCAAAATGTGGAATACTGGGCCGGTTCTTGTGCAGAAAGGTATATATCCCCAGCTTATTTGGTTGATCGATATTTCAATACTTCTGTTGAATTAAAGATTTGACGGCTTCTCTGATTTCTCAGGATTGTCATTCATTGAAACAAATTCTGAGAAGCTACTGAAGGATGTGAAAAACCATTGTCCTCATTGGTTTGCCATTTTTCTACCTGCCATGGTTGAACTTGCAGAGACTAAGTGTTTACAAGTCGTCTTCCCCGAAACTGTGCGGGAGACAATATCGTACATCTTTAGTTGTCGGCAAAAGTTTCTTAATAAGTAGTACTTCATTGTCGTATGCGATTTCATATGCAGTATGCACGCACGCACGCGCACACACACACACACACTATGTTTGAGTTTTTTAACTTGAAGAATTCACTAAAGAAACTTATTATTGAATGAAATTGTAGGGAGACACTTGGGGGGCAGCATTACCCTCCATTGTTATCATATCTTGAAGCGTTGTCTCCATCGTTCGATATAACCACAGAAGACATATCAATCAATTTGAGTGGTGATGGCTCATTATTTCAGTCACCTTCTGCCACAGCAAAAGCGTTTATGGTTACAGGAAAGCAAGAGTGCCTCATTTATTTACAGTCTGTAGCTCAAAGATGTCCGAATGGAGGTTCACAGTTATTTTTCTCATTTTTATGCTAAAATTAACAAAACCAACGTGTTAAGATATACTTCTTTTCTATCTTCATGTAACTTCTATTTAACTGGTACAGTTCCACAAACTTATCCCATGGATGAGGACCTTATAAAACTGTGCATGGTCAATCAAATAGAAAAGTTAGGGTTGGCTCAGTATTTTGTAGAAGAGATCCATGAGACCTTAGCTCAAATTAACGGGTAAAATCCCATCTCCAAGATCAGTAGAAGATATATATTGTGGCGGACCAGTTGACAAATGGGTCTGTCATCAATAATTAAGGTTCCTGTTTGATTGGATTTGCAGGAATTTCATAGATCGAAAATCGTGGGTGAAACCTTACAATATGATTGCACCACAGCTTCACAAAGACTCTCTGGCATTTCAGCTTCTGAGGATGTACGGATATAGAATATCGCCATGTATGTATGCCATTATAATAGCTAGCTACTTGATACGTGATTAATAATCACTGACACATTAAGCTTCATTGCGGGGTTTTGTTTTATAACTACTTATATTAATATATTTTTCATATATAATAATTACTGCTGCAAGCTTTTGCTGGTTTTTACGTGACAAAGAGATCCGAGGTTATGTGGAGAAACATCCTGAATATTTCACAAGTGCCATGATAAATGTGTACAGAGCCACGAATGTCATGTTTTGCGAAGAATATCAACTTGAGGAAGCAAGGTCTTTTGTCGGGAAATTACTTGCGAAAATGACTTCAAGGGATAGAGACCACCAACCACAGGTCAAATACTTTTCTATACATAATTAAGAATATCCAAAAACTGGGCATCGCCACGTTCACAAATTAAATCCCTTGTTGGTCTCGACGATTTAGATGAGATTTAAATGCCCTAATTAAGATCTTGTTTTTAAAAATTGGTTTTAATTAATAATATTTATCTTAAATATTGCAGATGGGCCATTTTAATTTCTTTATTAACCCCACTTATAGTTTGTCGTAATGCTAGATTTCTCAGAAAAGACATTGACTATTCACTGATATAGACTATTCACACTTCATTTTGTTTTGCTTTACTTTGTAGATTGAGTATGAGTTGAATCTTCCATGGCTTGCTCGGCTTGATCATTTGGAACATTGAATGTGGATAGAAGAAAGTGAAGTTAATGCTCTTTGGAAAGGAAAGACCTCGTACAATAGGCATGTGTTTATGATGTCGATCTCGTTCTGCTTATTTTCCTTTCCATATCTATGAAATTCAGAAATTGGCTTATGTATATATTTACTGGGACTGGTTATTGGCAGTTTATTATATCTTGTATACGTAGGATATCATGCCTTTGCAACGACGAGCTACTACAACTTGCTGTGGAGAACTACGAGTTTAGGCAATCACTTTACAAAAATGAGTTGGAGGAACTGAAAAGGTTTGCATGCAGGACAACGTTCCTATATCATATTTTATGTCCAGAAATATCTTCAACTGACCAAATTAATATGACCTTCACAATTACTTCGTTAGAACTAATAATTAATTAGCATGTGAGTAATATAGGTGGTCTGAAGACTGGGCTTGACAAGTATGGGATTTTGGCAGAGAGAAAACCGCATACTGTTACTACGCTGCTACTGCTGCTGCCAGTTCTCTACAACATGACTCTCATGTCAGAATGTTAGCGGCAAAAAGTGCCATCATCATTACCGTAGCTGATGATTTCTTTGACATGAAAGCTTCTCTTCCTCAACTTGATGACCTCCTGGATGCAATAGGAAGGTATATAAACCTAATTAAAAGTGATCGAAGTGTTTTACTTTAGATCGTAATTAACTATCACTTTTGATCGAAATAATGTTCCTTTTTTCACTGATTAATAAAAAATAGATGGGATAGTGGGGGCTTGAGCAGCTGCAGCAAGGTTATATGCGATGCTCTTGATGATCTTGTGAGGGAAGCTGCTCAAAGATATCGCCAAAAAGAAGGAGCTGATATAACAAGTAGTCTCCGACATCTTGTAAGTTACCTAGTTTAGTGACTCAATTTTAAAAGTAATTATCAATCTAAGTGTGGTAATTAATTAAATCTGTGAAGTGGCATGAAACATTTCTTTCGTGGCTGGAAGAGGCAAAGTGGAGCAGAAATGGACACACACCCTCCATTGATGAACATCTTAAGACAGGCATGATCTCCATTGCCGCGCACACCTTGGTTCTTCCAGCTTCCTGCTTTCTGAAGCCCAGCTTACCTATTGACATGCTCAGGCCATCCCACTATGAAACCATCACAAAATTGCTTATGGTTATTTGTCGTTTATTGAATGATATACAAAGCTACCAGGTACTTTTATACCCAAATAATTTAAAACTTGTACTTATATATAGCTATTTTGAGTGTGTTCATGGAACCTAAAACATGGTTACTGTACGGGCAGAAGGAAGAGCCGGAGGGGAAAGTGAATTCTGTTCTGATAAACTTGATAGGGAATCCAGAGTTGGACATGGAAGATTCAATAGCTTTTGTGAGAGAGATAATAGAGAAGAAGAAGAAAGAGTTTATGGAGCATGTTCTAATGGATGAAATGTGTGATTGGCCTAAACCCAGCAAGCAATTTCATCTGTCATGCTTGAAAGCCTTTCAGATGTTTTACAACTCAAGCAATCGCTATGACTCAAAGACAGACCTGCTGGAAGATATTGACAAAGCAATCTATCTTCCTCTGAGTAGAAGCTTGAAGAAGAGCCTTAAAGTTGTAGCTGTTCACTCAGGGCTAAACAAGAAAGATGCAAGAATATTAAGCTCCGACTTCAAATTGTGCTGCAAACCTAAGTGCTTTGGTGTTGCTGCTATCCAAGTTCCTCAGTATACCCTAAGAAATGTAATATACCTGATTCCACCAAAAGTTGTGGGAGGCTTCATATAGAAAGAGCTCTAAAGATGATATTGCATGTGTCTATATTTGTGTCCATATCTGATACATATTTGCATACTTAGCATATCAGCATATTCGTCATGTACTTGCGCGGGAAGTGTGTTGTTATTTGTTCTGTGCAAGAAAAAGTTTAAGTATATATGTATTATATATATATTTGAGATAAGGTGTGAAGTGTATATTTTAGTTATGGAGATGAATCTTTATCTTGATTTTTAGCCATGTACTTGCAATATAAATATAATAATTATATATCATGGTTGTTATAATTGGGATAATTTCTGAGAATATACATATCTGTTGTGCGTACGGCGCGTGCGCGTATTATATTTCATTTGTCTCTTTTGCCAAAAACCGCTATGGGAATTCCTTTTGCTAACTCCAACTCTCCAACTACGTACTTTCACAAATTCCTATAAAGAGAATTTCAGTTAAGGATCATCATAGAGACTTAATTTCAGATAGGTTTAAAAGAATTTTGATAGTAAAAAAATTAAAATGTTGTTCACTTATTACACAAAATTACTAATTATTAATTTTTTACTGCATTTATTAATGTATCAATGTCACTTTTAAATTACATTCGTTTGTAAGACAATTAGTAACATTCGTTGTTAATTTACTAATATTAGTTGTAAATTATAAAACCTATTAGTAATTTATAACTAATGTTAGTAAATTAACAAGTTAGCAATTTAACAATTGATTTTGCTACTTATGATTGAAATATTGATATCAAATCTTATATAATTATTGACATATCAACTCGTATTCATAAATTAACAACCAGTGATTCTGTATAATAAGTGAAGCGTATTTTAATTTTTTTTTGTCATTGAAATTCTTTTAACTTTTTTCTCCTGAATTAAACTAAAATTTTAAAATTTTTTGAATTTACTTGAATTTAAATCTCTACAATCGTCTTTAGCCGAAATTCTCCCGTTACTATACCATGAGCAAATATCATCTAACTATTGTTGGGATCCATATAAAAAGATTTCTAGTTTCTAATTGATAAAATTCTTTGATACGAGAAATTCTCATTTTCTTTTGAAACAGACAAAAATCACAGAAACTACATGGGCATGAAAAGGATAAAGACTACATATGAATTAATTGATAAGGACAATGATACTTTGGACCATTATTTAATTCATTAATCATTTTAGATATATGGACAGCTCTTAAAAATTGTCTCTTTATCTATGTGGAATGTCTTCTGAAATTCTTTTCCTATAATATAAAGTTGATCAAATAAGATCTATTTGGGGACACTCGATATACTTTCTTATCCATTATATATATTTGATTTTGATTCTCCAAATACATAGGTTACACAAGACGTCCTGCTAGCGTACCAGAGCTATTTAATCAAGGGCCAAAATCTTCTTATATGAAGTTACAAAACCTATATATATATATATATATATATAGCCATCATCTCTATATATATGGATCAGTGTTGAGTCTTATTTAGTTTCTGGTGGGGACTGTCCGAGCAGAAAGGAGGAGAAGAATGCAAGTGAATTGCTTGGTTTGAAACTAGGCACGTCATGTCCAGCTCCTCGAAATGTTGCAAAAGTAAGCCCCTCGTATTCTTGAAACCACCCACTTACCTTTTTCAGCCACAAACAAACCCACCTCAATTAATTAATTATGAATTAAAATTATGGTAATTAACTCCAGATTATTAAGGTTAATTCTACCTCCTTCTCGTGATACCATGGTCTCCATGTCTTGGTGATACGCAAATTCAGAGTACTTAAGCTGTATCTTGTGGACAGTACTGGCACTCTACCATCCGTGTCTCCACTGAACCATAAATTTTGATCATCAATACAAATAAATCAATATCCCTATGTTGTCTGGAAGGGGGACCCATATGTACAATATATATATAAACTCTAAACACAGCGCCTTCAGAGAGGGTAATTAATTACCTGTAAACCCAGATTCTAAGTCCTGCAGAGATTAGCTTCTTGTAAATTGGGATAACTGATGGCTTTGAATCTTCCCAATTGTTGAATATCTTGAAGCTGCATGTAATAATTACAATATTATATTTGCTAAAGGAAAATTAAAAAAATGGAAATTTTATACTCCCTTCGTTAAAAAATGTGAGGCATTTTTAAATGAATTTCACCTCCAAATAAAATAGTTACCTACTTTTTAACTAACCCTATCTTTCCATATTTTTTCTTATTAAACACCTTACAATAAATATAAAGTTATTATTAGTAGGGGCACTTTTGAAAAAAAAAACAATGATTATACCTCAAAAGATTAAAAATGTCTTATATTTTTAAATATTCAACTCCTTAAAAAATGCCTTATCTTTTTGAACGGAGGGAGTATATTATTAGGTGAAACAGTGGTTTACTTGCAAATACTCCAATTCTTAAGACTCTGACCATCACTGGCATGAAGAGCCTTCTGAACATCTGGTCTGTTATAGAAAGCTGTGGCATAATCATCCAAACATGGATCGAAACCACCCATGATCCTAGGCATCTGCTCAAGAAAATCCACATGGCGCATACTGAAACACGAATCCTTAAAATAATTAAAAGAAGGTGATAGCTAGTCTCAGAATTTTTCTTCACTAACCATTTTCAATGATGAGCGCTTGTAACTCATAAGGCCTTGCGTAGATTGGTCATTGGAATGTGCAGTATTGGCGAAGCAGACAGGAGTGTAGAGGCTATACATATCAATCTTGTGGTACTGTGCAAGCAATTCATCCACAGCATCACAACAAGTTTGGTTGCTCCATGGGTTACTGCTTTTGAAGTCACAACTTTCTCTGATTGCTCTATGAGTTTCATCTGATATTACGGCGTGGCTCCAAGCATAGTCCACAATACCCATCCAATCCTCAGCATCAGATGTTTCTGGATTTCCCAGCTGCCAACAAAATTTAAGAAAATTTAGGTTCTTATTTTCAATGTGTATGTTGATATCAGGTTAATTGGCTAATTCAATTCTGACACATGCATGTATGATTATTTTAAAGAAATAAATGTTGATCGGTTAATAATTTTTATAAATCATGCTTCTGAAAAAAAAATAGATAATAAAGAATCATAAAATGTGGAAAGTCAGGTGGTGTTAGTGGGATATGATGTGTGTAATAGATATAATATTCAAAACCCACAAAGGGCCATATGGGAAGTTAATTACATACATGCATGTCGAAGTATAAAGAACATATTCTTTTAAAGAAAGATTCCTTATGCTTTGGCTGAGCCTATGTTGATTAACTAGCACCTGTCTAGCAAGAGAACGCTTTTCAAATAATGTAGGACCATACCAGGATACCCTTAAGATCAATATGAAGCGAAGGGTCCTTGTTCCTATCAACGATGAGCTCAGCAAGCTCTGGTACATACTTTCCTGAAAATACATACATGTGGATATTCCATCATCAAACAATCTTGAGATAAATCAAACTAAGAAACAAGAGTATGTTATAGTGTGTAGTTCAAAGATCTTGTAGATAAATCTATACCTGCATAGCTCTCTCCTGCTATGTAAAACGTCCTAGTTCTATAAGATGGAAACTTAAGAAACCACTTGTGCAGAAAATTGTAAGCATCATTAGCTGTCACAAACAACAATTGAATTATATAGCATCCTTTATCAAAAGTGAAATAATAAGACAGATAAAGCTCAATTAGTGGCTGGCATTAAATATGCAATGTTAAGGCTAATTGATTTGTAACCTGTGAAGTCATCTCCGAGATGTTCATAATCACTGGTTGTGTTTGAGTAGGAAAAGCCGACACCAACAGGAGATTCCACGAATAAAACATTGGCTTCTGCATCATCACACACACATCAAGAATACTCAACACCAATATTAATAATTGTTGTGGGGACAAATAATGGCGCACTATGTACAATAGTTAATGTTCATCTCAGAATTTTACGTGGAAAGTAGTGAGATGGGTTTGCACCAGAAAGTTGAATTGCGTGGTCCTCACAAGTCATACCTCTATTCCATGAGAAGTTATTATATTTAAGGCCATCATTGTCCACTAAAAACGGGCCAATCTCCTGCGTTGCTCCATATCCCACAGAAGAGCACCCAGGACCTGCAACAAAAAAGCACCTTGTCACCTTAGCCAAGAACACACATAAGAAAAGCAGCTAATGAAATCAGCAACATATGTTTGAACTATTTCAGACTATGAAAAAGGATGATATAACAAACGTCATAAAGGTTAAACTCTATCATTATGCTTTCCTTTGTTTTATCTCATTAGTTTGTCTCTAACTCTGATTCGAACTCAGATCTCCAGAGATAACTCCTATACTGTTAAGCCATGTGTTATCTCATGTGACATGATTGTCACGAAAAGAAAGAGATATAGTGCCTCTTACTTCACGAGACTATGACATTATTACATGAGAAAGGATCCAAATCTAAGGGAAGATAAAAAAAAAGATTAATGAAGTACTCGCTCCCTCCAGCTCCAGACATACATACATACATACATATGCCTACCTCCATTAAGCCAAAGCACTAAGGGTTTCTCTTGAGGTTTGGTGGTGGCCTCGTAAAACCAGTAAAAGAGTGCTCTTCCATTAGTTTCGTTCGCAGTGACATAGCCAGCAAAGTGCTGGAAATCTGCATGAGGCTGACCAGGCAAGCTGTTGACGCGATCCTCATTATTATTTCCAGAACTCATTTTACTCCCGGGACAATATTGCCTGTGTCTGGAAGATGCAACAGGCTTTGCACAAAATAGCCCAAGAACAATAGCCAATGTGCAGAAAATTTTCACTTTTAACAGAATATCCATGTTACAAGTTTCAAAGAGAGACACTTGGATTACAGGATTGAAAAACTAGAGGCCTGCGTGCCCCTTTTATACTGAAGATTTTCTTCCACTGTACCCCACCGTGGGTAGGACATTTACAAAAGTAGATTAGGATAATAGTCTTACCTGACAATCTCTCTCTCTCTCTCTCTCTCTCTCTCTGTATATATATATATATATATTTATTTATTTACCTCTCTCTTTTTGTTCAAAATGCTATGAAATCTGTCGTGAATGTTATTAGGTAACTTCCAGATCATTTCCTGGAGCATGAAATTAAACATGATTATCGGTAGTGGAATTTTCCAATTGTGACAACGTGGGTGGTTGTATTGTGCTATAACATGAATAAATATATACTGATTTTAGGAAACGTTTTACTTTCTCGTTCAATTAAAAAAAAAATCGTTTTTACACATTTGGTTGAACCTTCGCTAAAGTTAGTTATTCGTGTGTGTGTACTCCCTCTTGTCAATCCCAGTTTTATGTTTAATAAGTTACTCCTCTAATTCTATTTATGGGACAGATCGAGAAGAAAAAAATTTAATTCTATTTATGTGGAACTTGCCAATTTTCAATACTCTTCTTTATATTTTTTTTCCTTATTGAATGCTTCAAATAAAAATACTAATAATAAAATTTAAGAATATTTATTGCAAGTGAAGGTGAAAACTTGTTAAATTTTAAGACAAAGTTAATGAATTTTAAGATTTTCTTTAGTTTTGATAAAACATACTATAAGTAATTTGTAAATAGGATCAGAAAAAATATTTGTTATTTAGTTTGTTAATTATCCTGTTCTAGATTAATTATCTTGTTATGACTTTTGTGTGTGTGTTCCTTCATATAGACTTTCATAAAATACACATAGTTTTTATTTTATTTAGTTTATAAGTGTTCCCATTCAAGTCTAGTAACACCTCGGGCCCTAATTATAAGGCAAATTAAAGTTAATTAATTTCATGATTCTTGGGAATTTGAAATTTTGATACCTTAATGATGTGTGTGACTTTTGAATTTTGACATTCACTCAAATTAATAATTAATAACTACATATCATAGAGTATTGTATAGAAATTAAAAGCATGCTAGCAACTTATTGCTTTATTTCGATTGAAGAATATATATAAAAAACAAGATTTTTTTAGCGAATAATTTCCAAAGATCTCTATAAATATTATTTTTTGAGCAAGGATACCGCACAATCTTAACAAGTCCTTGTAGCCCGAGCAACTAAATTTTTGGGTATTAAAAAAAGGAATTATTAGTTTTTAAATATTTAAACATAATAGTGCTACCATAGTTTGAGACTAAACAAAGATTTAGAAGCGCCTATACTTGAGAAGTTGTCGACAGACGACAGTTCACTTATAATAGATTAAATGTTTTCATTTTTTAATGGTAGACATTTCAAAAGACATTAAATATAATTTATACGAGAACCGCGAGAAAGTCTTGAAAAAAATTCTAAATCTATGAGTACTTGATCGTATATGTAAATTGTAAAGAAATATTTTGGTTCCTAACTGTATACTCATATATCGTCATCAACTTTTATTTCTGTTTTATTCTTATTATTATTCGATTGGTAATCAATTCCGTCAAATGATTTTCAAAATATTCTTCACCTTTTTTATTTTGCAGTTTAATTCTATGGTGTAGGAAACGGCGTATAATTATGATGGACGATCTGGTCGACACGAGAGATAGAATTTATCTGTTCTATTATTAGGAATAGGATCCTAAAAACAATTTCTACAGCTCAGACTCAATCATGTTTCTTGAATTCTTTTTTTTTTCCCAAACGCAACTAGGTTTTTTCAATTCTATTTAAATTTTAAACAGTTTAATGATTCAAAAAATAGATGGGGAGGACTAATAATGATTTGCAGATATACATTAAAAAAAAAAGCCTTTTGATTATTGTTTTCGTTGTTGTTTCATGATACCGTGAATCCTAGGAAAGCAAACCTATGAAGGTGTGTATATATATGTGTAATGTTATTCGTTTTAATAATATAATTTCATTATATTAAAAGGGATTTTTTCTGGAGAGTCTGCTCATTTTGTACATTGGCTTTTTAACTTGTTTGTTCATCCAGGATGTCCCCACAACCAACAGTCATGTGTATATGAGTTTTGTTACAAGTTTAATATCAAAAAGTCTTACAAGAGAAATGAAGTTATATATTTATTAGTTTAAGAGACTTTTATTTCCAATAAATTGGTGTTTAAGATGAGTTCTCCCTTATTTTGTTCACATTAAGAGGTCCATGCCATAAAAATGGAATTACACAAAGGGGATTCCTTTAAGTAGGTGAGAAAATGCATGGACATCGAGAATCTCGTTTTAAATATGGATTAGACCATTTTTTTTTAAAATATATATAGGCTTTACCATTTAACTTATCCTCATAACATGCTGATCCACAAAATCCAACTAATTAGCTAAAATATGATGATGATGATGATGTGTTTATGAGTCCCACATCAGGAATCCATATTAGTGGAACATAGTTTATATGTCAATTGGGCACCTTCCCCTTATGAGACTTTTTTTGGAGGTGAGTTCTATTAAAGGGCTTGTGGTCGTGACATTGGTGCTGCTGACTGGTTGAAGGTCGAATGAAGCACTGTGAATCATGAGCCATCATGGACGTTGGCTCTTGAGGGGTAGGTTATGTTATGAGTTTCATATCGAGAGGTTACATCGGTGAAATATGGTTCATACAGTTGGGTGCCTTCCTCCTATGAGATGCTTTTTGGGGTGAGTTCTACTCAATGGACTTGTGGTTGTGACATGATGATGATGATGATGGCAGGAGAAGCATATAACCAAATGAGATTGAGAAATTTTTGCAATATAATATAGGGTAAAGGAATAAAAGTACTCACAAAGTGATCAGTCATAGACACTCAGTATCCTAAAGTAAAAAAAAGGATAAAAATACCCATAATGTTACATGGATGAGTGCAAAACTTTGATTGTTAAATGTTGATTGTACATGCCACGTGTCAGTTTTTGCTAATGTGGAATAATAAAAGGGCAAAAATTCCTACGAAATTATTGGCCAAGAGCAAAAATACTTATAAAGTCATTGGTCAGGAGTAAAAATACCCATAACGTTATTAGAGTTGGTGCAAAAGTGATTAGTCCATCAAATCCTTTAAATGTTAACTGTTTAGCTGACAACTAAGGAAAAGTTAACCATTTTTTTTTGTTGATATGGGTAAAAAATATTCTCAAATGAAACTCTCTAGAGGTTGATCAATCATCATATGATTACCCATAATATTATTGTAATAGGTACCAATCTATCAAAATCAATGCCACATGGTTTCTTTCCATCACCACATATCTTGCTCCCTTCCTTCCTCCCTCTCTACTCATTTTTCTTATCTGCAAAACCTGAGATTTAACATAGTAAGATAGATTGTACAAAATCAAAGATCGAGATTGAGCACACCTAGCTTAAAAACATTTTCACAACTTTAAGAAATTGTATTAATGATATGTTCAAAATTTTCAAATGGTTTTCACTACTGCTGTAAAAAACAAGCAATTTAATTTGATATTTGGCCAAAATGACATTTTCTCACATGATATTCATACAATGACTAATTAACCTTCAGATAATTTCATTTGGAAATATTTTTTATCCGTATCAGCGAAAAAAATGATTAACTTTTGCTTAAGTGTTAGTTAAACATTCTACATCTAAGGGATTTGATGGACTGTTACTCTTGCACCAACTCTGATAAATGAGTATTTTTACTCATAACCAACGACTTCATGGGTATTTTTGCCCTTGGCCAATGATTTCTTAAATATTTTTACCTCTTTATTATTTTACATTAGTAAAGATTGACACATGATATGGATAGTCAACATTTAACAGTCTAAATTAACGGTGCTAGGTCAAAGTTAACGATTTGATCACTTTTACACCTATCCATGTAACATTATGGTATTTTTGTCTTTTTTATCACTTTAGGATACTGGGTGCCTGTGGTTGACTACTTTATGAATATTTTTACTCCTTTACCCTATAATATAATGTCAATGGATTTAAAAGCATGAGCATGACTTAATAGATGAGGGGGTGTAAAGAAATCTCTGAAAGCTTACAAAGCTAAGGATTACTTATTGAATTTTTTGAACTGATTAAAAAATATTTGCACATGACTTAATATAGGGATTTCGTACCCCCTTCTATCCTAAATGTAGGAAATATTTAGCTAATTTATATACATAAAAAATTAAATAACTTAGTTATTTATAAAAAAATGTGTCACCTTTCTTAAATATCTTCCCTTTTAACCATACGTCAAATTCTTAAATATAGAAGTAGTTTGGAGGGAAAATAATGGATGAGGTTAAAATAAATTATGATAAATTAGCCTATTAACTTTTACATTTAAGAATTAAGATCAAAGCAGATATAATTTAAAGGAGAAAGAAAAGGGTTAAACGGAAAATTGGTCTTTAAATTGAAGATCTATGAATGCCTAAAACCTTAAACTCATTTTTTATATAATATTTTTCTTTAAGTTTTTAAAATAGTGCAATATGACTACTATCATTAACAAATGTTAACTTTGATCACTAATTATTAAAAAAATACCAAAAATATTCTCAAAAATTACATAATATGACCAAGATTTTTTTTTTTTGTAGTTTTTTGATCCATTTTCTTTTATAATTTTTGGGTTATAATTTTCTGTGATTTTTGAGGGTTTTTCTTTTATAATTTTCTAGTCAACTAAGAATAGTCAAAATTAATTTTGGTCAACAGTAGAGGCCATATTATATTATTTTAAAAAATAAAAAAAACATTACACCCAAATTAAACAAATATAAAATCCGAAGCACTCCTTGACTTATTATTTAGGGAACAATTTGTCATTTAACCCAAAGAAAAATGACAAACAAGGTAACACAGTATGCAATATATTTGGTATATTTGACCATTTTCTGCTGTTCAATGGAGATAAGTACAACGGAAATAGTATATATTCCCAATTAAATTGGTTGTTCCCCTTAGAAAATAGGTCACAAAAAAGAAAAAGACTTAACTATTGCTTTGTCGTCGTTATTCTATTTAATTAAAGAAATCTCATCATCACAAAGTGGAAAGGTGAAGTTTTTGTGGCGAACCTTGTGCGTTATGACTCTTCAACCTGAATCCATGACCCCTTTAGTGCGTGCTCTCACGAATATTGGACCAATTGATCATTGAGTTGTGTTTTCAATATATATATCATGATAAGAAACCCAATTTTTTCTAAGTATTTTATACAGTAATAAGATCAAGTTGTGCTCATTACTATATTACCAAAGACGGACCTACTTGTAATAACAAAAGCTTAATATTACTTGCAGGTTCCATTTATATGAAGAAAATTACACATAATTCCCTTTAAAATTTCACTTGCCTCCTCTAATTAAAATATTTCATTTTGCCCCCAACCCAAAAATATTGTATGCCTGACCTGATTTATTTTTTAAAAAAGACGAAATAGATATATGTAAAAATATTGTTTTCTATTAAATTATTATAAAAATATACTAGTTCTTTAGTAACTAATTTTAGTAAATATTATTTTTATATTAATTTAATAAATACTTAAAAACATATTTATATCATATTTGATATTTATATTTGGTGAAATTTGACCTCACTAATTAAATTTTATGGGTCCCTCACTAATGTTACAATTGAGTTGAAACTATAAGTACTAACTATGTTATAATATGTTAAATTTAAATATTAAACTACCAACTAAGTCAAAATGATTAATTGTCCCTTTATTTATATTTAACTTCCAAATTTCTCCATGGTATTTCAAGTTAAAATTAAATTTTCTTTCTATGACTGATTTAAAAATTTAAACTTTTATACGTATTTAAAATTAAAACCTTATTCTTAAAATTAGAAAAGAAAGACATATAAGATTAAAATGCATAAAATTTCCTTAAATTTTAAGGCAATTATATATGACTCTCTTCACCTTTTAATATTTTAAATTAACCCCCTAACTTTTAGTTTTGTTTTTCAAAACCCCTGTTATTAATTACTCTATTATATTATCAATAGAATTTTCCATATCAGATTAAAAAAAAAAGTCACATAGAAGCTTACGTGGTATTTTATGTAAGTAAATAATAAATTTATAAAAATTATATTATTTTTTAAATATTTATTTTATATTAGTTTTAAATATTTACTTTTATATTATTTGTATCCATATTTTTTAAATCAATGATACATAGTTTTTTTTGTATTAAAGAATAAATTTTATTTTATATAGTTCTGAAATGAAAACTTTTTAAATTTTTTCATATATTTAATACAAATGGATTTTTTAATTGATAAAAAAATAATAAAATTATACTTAAATTGTGTTAACAGTGAATAATGAGAAAAAGGTCCCTTAACCAAAAAATAAGAGTATCGTTATGTTTCTTAATAGTAAAAATTATAGTTTTATCCCTCCTTAAATTGTGTTAGAAATTAATATAAATATTTTTTTTTCATGTGATGTGCATGTTATTAATTTGATATGGCAAACTTTATTAGTTATATAAAATTAAAGGTGAGGAGGGATAGTAAAGAGATGTTCCTCTTATAAAGAGAGACCTCAGGTCCTTCAAAGAGGGGTGATCGTTATCTTGAGATTATTCCTTTTCCGACCAATTTCTCTCTGTTTTCTCTTTTCCCATCTGAATAGTAAATCATCACCTTCTAAAAGTATAATCCAATTCTATTTGAAGGTTAGTAAATAATTTTTCAAAAATTTAAAAAAAAATATTTGTTCAACTTATTCTGATTAACGACATTCAGAATAATCTTACGCGTGACTGTCTTGATTTCCATGGGCATAGCATTGTCATGTTATGAGGCTGGTATTTATTCTGACTCTTTTTTTTTATTTTCTATAAAGATCCTTATAATAAATTAAGAAGCAATTTGTGTTAATACATACTCCTCTAATTTTATTTATATTAGTCACTTTCAATATATTTCACTAAAATTAAAAAAATAAATTTATTATACATTTTTTTATATTTAATATTTCACAAATAATGTTATATTAAATGAATAGTATTTTTAAAAATTTATATTTATGTTTTAAAAAAAAAATTGTAAAATATATTTAATGTATTTTATTAATATGCCTAATTTTGTGTAAAATTGTTTTAAAAATTATGAAGGAGGGAGTTTTTAGTAAATAACATTATAAAATAATTAAATTTCAAAATAATTAAATACGTGCGTGCGCGTGTGTGTATGCCCATGCGCCCGCACGTTTAGGCAAGGCAATGTTAGTTTTAACCTTAACCCTTCAAAACTTGGCTAGGTTAGTTTGGGTGCAAGCTTTAATGGGGTATACATTTTATCTTAGGAGTAAGTTAACCTAAAGGCATGATTGAAGACAACACAATTGTTATATTGTGTTATGCTTTGTGGGCTCATGGATCATTACTTCACTTTAATATTTAAAGTAAATTTATTATTGAGTGCTTGGATCAACTGGATGGGAGATTGGTCTCTCTTAAGTCTTAATTAGTTAGAGGTATTGAGCTCAATTTCTCAATATGTTGCACCGATTAAACGCTCTTTGGGAGGCATGTCCTCCAAATGGGTGCCTTCAAGCTGCTAATCGAGTTACTCTAGGATGCTGGAGCAAAAGTAAAATTAAATAAATTTCAACCTTTTTTTTTTAGTAGTAATAAAGTGTATAATGAGCAATTAACTCGATCCGATCCACAAGGAGACACGATTTCATTTTGCCCATGAAACTTTGAATCTTGGCTTTCTGAAGAGTCTCCGAGTACAGTACTTTGGTTATATGAGATTCATTGATTGGCTTAACTCATCTTCTTTGTCTCATCCATTTTAATTGAAACACAAACAATGACAGAGAATGATCGTGGGACTAACTGTGCATTAGCAGGATCTGCGTTGACCACATGTAGTGCCAAACCAGATAAGCCTCTCCTTCACATTATTATCATTTTAATTGATGATAATGATTACACATCAGACTATAAGTTTCCAACCACTTACAATTAAATTTAATTTTTATGGAATAATATTTACATGAATTTAGGAGCCATTGACTCATTCGTAGAATCATGGTAAATTTGATAGCTCAAAAGGCACTTATAAAAAATATTCATAAATATTGGCTAAGTTGGGATCTTCATAATGAGCCCTTAATAGTGGAATATAGTGTTTTGGGTTCTGCTATCTAGAGGAAGATGATCAAATAAGCATTCATTAACTATCTGCTAATAAACTTCTTGCACATTAATAGGATTTTAACCCAACTCTTAATTTTGGAGAGCCATGACAATATAAAACATATTATATGCAGATTAAATGCATATTGAATGAAAAACCAGACTAAACCAATCGTGGTAACCACTAGTGATTTGGTGGCATATGGTTGTCCCAGTTGCCTTTGTAATTCAGGAATTTTCTGGCCTGGATGACACAAGTAACTTGTTGAAATAGGATCAACTTGATGGGCGGAGCATCAGTCAATAGTTATAGTGAACAAAAATCATGAGGCCAAAAAATAGGTCAATAGTGAACAAGAGACAGTGGACATTGTGACCGAAAGGCAGTCGATGGTTAACAAAAGACAAAAGGTCAAGGCATCATAGTTAATATTACTCTCTCTTATTCAAAATATAAATATTTTTTTTTCAATATATAAGTAAGCTAATATATATAAAAAATTATTATTTTTTTATATTTATTATCCTAAATATTTGTATAAATATATCTTTTATTCATCGTAAAGCGCATTTACAATTGAAACTAAAGGTAAATATATATATATATATATATATAGAATTTTATGGGAATAAATACTTTATTGGTATGCAAGTTTTTTCAAAAATTTTCTATATTTTAAATCAAAGAAAGTAATTATTTGTTGTATGTTTCAATTTGCCAAAAGTAACTGACATAGATTCACTGGGAAGAAGGTTGTTAAGTCTCCCAATATTTATAATGCAAATTAAATATCAGTAACAAGTTTGTTAGTCCAAAATGGCTTGAAAATAGGATGGACGTCTTTTTGGGTGCACAATTTTTTTCCCAATGCACAATATTATTACTCTATTTTTTTTAATGTTTTTACGTTTGTTTTTTTCAGTTCCCATTTTTTTCTTTTACTTCTTAAACGAAACGTTCTCTCTTTGGTTTTCTAATAAACTCATTAATATATAAATTTTTCCAAGTAATGCAGGGGAAGTACGCTAAGAAAAGCATCTCGTATAATTAATTTTGCAATATGACCACCTTTTTTCAAATTAAATTTCTAACGCACATGTATTTACATATTTAAAAACGGGATAACAAAAAATATGAATGCACATAAAATTCACATCTTGTAGTTATTGATAGTCCGCTCCCCCAATTTTTTTTTAAATATTTGAATATAGGCTATAGGGATGATGAAATTTTTAGGGTCTATTTGGTTGCCATTTTCAAAAATAAATCTTTATTTTTTCAAAAAATTATTTTTAAAATTGTTCTCATTTTGTTAAAAAATAAAAAAACATAGAAAAATTTTAAAACTATTTTCATTTTATTTTTCTAGTCTTCAAAGTAAAGTATATTTGATTATCAAAAATTACAATTACCTTAATTAATAATTATCATAAACCACCATCATTAACTAATAACCATCACCATCAATCAATTTTTTAATTATAAACTAACATTAAATTAACGCGATGAAACATGTTTTCTTTTCATTTTGTTTGGAAAAAACAGTTTTAAAAACTGTATTGCAAAACAATTTTAAAAAAACAAAAGAAAAGAAACCAAACAGGTTACTTCCTTAAATTTGTTTAGATTATTGATTTAATCTCTCAAGTGTAATTTTTATCAATTTGATCTCTTAAATTTGCCTCATTTATTGATTCAGTCCTTAGTATTCAAAGATAAGGTAATATTGATAAAATTAACTTACATGCATGCATAAAGAAATATTGATATAGATTATGTAGATTAATAAAAAGAAATACAGTTAGATAAGAAAAAATGGACTTAAAAATTTTTAAAAGTAAAAAAAAAACACAACATAAGAAATTTAATTAAATAAAATTAAATTAACTTGAAGCCTAATTTATTTTCATTTATCAACATATACATGTCAAGTGATCAATATATTTTATATATTAAATTAATTTAAAATATTAACATGATCATTTAAAAAATATTAAATATTAAATTCATAAAAATTAAATTTAAAGACTAAATTAATAATTTTACAATTATTGATGAGGAAAAAAAAAGTGCGCGGTTTGCTTTCTTTCTTTCTTTATTCTTTTGGCGTAATTGTAGCCAAAAGGATAAAAGCAATTTGAAATTTCATATCAGCTTTTCACATCTTTTCATGCAAAGTAATTAATAATTAATAAACTTTATATAACGAAGTAGACTTTAGTAATTTCATACATCAAATCTCCACCATCGAGCTTCACATCTTTGACTTAAAATTCTTCTTTTGCTCTTTTCGTCAACAAAAAGCTTGCCTTAGTTGGAAATATACCCTGCGGCCAGCGCCATTTTAAATATGTCACATTTTGGGTTTATCCCTTAAATATTTAAATTTTCAATTGAAAGAATGAGAGAAAAGGTGAAAGAAAGGGGGAAAAAAACAGATAAAAAAAAACTGAGAGAGAAGGAAAATAGGCGACCGCATCCCAAGATGGGCTGGCCCACTATTAATTCTATATTGGATTTGGATGGGAATCAGGTGAAGTGTTCTTAGCTTGGCCCACTTTTAGTGGGTTGATGAGCCTGATGGGCCTTTTTTTTTGAAAAAAAAATTACAATGATGAAACATGTGTAGTATTTTTCATACTAACTACTTCCGCAATGATTTATACTAAATTACTAATGCAACAATGATTCAACTAATTCGTATCATTACAATTAATCAGACACATTAATCATCACAGTTCATACAAAACAATTCATACAATAAATCATAAAAAGCAAGTAATATGATATTTCGAAGATGGGAAAATGATAATAAAATTTCTCTAAATATATAAATAATAATTTAGTTTTTCGAAATGTTATAATTTTTTTAAAGTTCTTGGAGACTTTTTTATTATTGATGAATTTATATAAATTATCAAATTATTCTTATTAAAAATAAATAATTCATAAATTTTGTTTAAATATTCATAAATTTTTTTCTTATATTTGTAACAATACACAATAAATAAGAAATTTAACATGTGAAGTTCTGATTTATTATTGCATTGTTGTGAATATAAAAAAAAATTTATAAATCATTTATTTTTAACAAAGATAATTTGATAATTTAAATAAATTCATTAATGATAGAAAAGTTTCTAGAGACTTTAAGGATTTATGACATTTTGAGACTAAATTATTATTTATATATTTTAGAAAGAATTTTATTATCATTTTTTTTTTCAAAGATTCTTCTAATCCTCTGCAAAATTTACAAATATAATAATTCATATGTCACATTTCAAAATGAATAAGGGCGGGGAGCGAGACCAATTACAAGAGCAGTTGTTTGAAGGAAAAAAAAGTAAGGAATAAGCGTTCTAAAAGGCAAAAAAAGAAGACAAAATGGGTCAGCTTGTTTAGAATATGTTTCTCATTCAAAGGTGTAATAATCTACTAATTTTCATGAACTGAATGAGCTGACCTATATTACTAACTCTCTAATTATTATTTATATTTCTTATAATGATGAAAATAAAATTTAGGTCATCATATATGATTCAAGGTATAATAATATAATTTTCTTAATATTTTTGTGGGAGAATTTCAACTAAAGACTAGAAATGTGAATAATATATAAAATTTTAGTTCAATTCAAGAGGATAGAGATGGAAATAATTTCCACTAGTAAAAAAAGATTAAAGTACCATTTATTTATTAATTTTGTCCAAGACTTGAATCACTAGTTGTTACTTTTCTTACTTCATTTGTTAGTTTACTAATATAACTTATAAATTATATCAGTTTGTTGGAAAAGTAGTAATATTAGTCATTAATTTGCTAACTTTACTTGTTAGTTTACTAACATCAATTGTAAATTACAAGACTTGTTAATAATTTACAAATAATATTAGTAAATTAATCAATAAAGTTAGCAATTTAACAACTGATATTGTTGCTTACAATTAAACAACTGATATCAATCTTGTATAATTATTAACATATTAATTGATGTAATTTATAAATCATATTGGTAAATTAACAATTAATTCTAAGTCTATATAACTAATTTACGTTTTACGAATAATATTGGTTGAAACTTTATTTTTTTTAAAAAAATGTCTACATCTTTACATTTATGCCTTTAAATTTTTCAAGTAACACATATATCGTTTTTAAATATTGAGCATTTAAAGACAAGGAATATTAAAAAAAAAAAAGTAAGGGTGTAAATGGTACAGAAACATAAAATTTAACTAATATCATATATTTTGAATCAAAGGGTATTTTTAGGAAGTGATGTAGTTCGAAGGAAATATATATAATGCTATGAGCATACATTTAAAAGTGTGTGTGTGTGTATATATATATATATATATATATCTATAATACTATGAGTATACATTAAAAGTAGAGCATATGCCAAAGACATGATGGCAGTTAGGTTACCCTATGTGGTTAGCTTCCTAACTTAAAAATAAAAATAGCATATCCTAATAAAAGATTAGTCTATTAAGAAGGATAATCTCTTATATTTATTAACATATTCCCTCAGTCTAGTATTAGTCACTTTTACCGAATTACATTCTCAATAAATTAATTAATTTTTTTTTAAATTTCACACAATATTAACATTTATTTAACAGGATGTCTCAATTAAAAAATATTATTAATTACACTTCTTGATTAACGTATTTATGAAAAAAAATTATTAATTGCACCTTAAAAGATCTAAATTGCCTTATATTATTTAACATGATATTTTGAAAAAAAAAATGCCTTATAATATTGAATAGAGAGACTTTTGTTTAAAAGCTAATATCTTTGTCAACTCCACTTCTCGCCACTTTACTCAACTTCCTATCAATTAGAATCTTTTGTGGGCAGTCTTCTATGTGATGTTAATATTAATTGTATGAGTACGAATCTAAAATAAGAGCTTATCATAATTTCACTACCATACAAAGTTAGTTGAGTCTCACGTTTCAATTAAGATATAAAAGGAAAAAGAAAGAAAAGGAAGTGAAACGTTTCAATTTTTAGATGATTAAGCAAAAATGCAAGGCCAGGAATTATTAATTAATCCTCCCTCCAATTTAAAATATAAACATTTTTTTAACTAACATTGATTTAAATAAAAGAGCTTGGCTCTTTTAGACTCTCGAATCCAAAAAATTAGGGCTTGTTTGGTTTCTATTCTCATTTTTTGCTTTTTAAAAACTGTTTTATAAATATGTTTTCAAAATTATTTTTAAAACAAAAATAAAATAAAAAGCCATTTGGTTATGTAATTTAAAAATAATTTTAGAATTAAAAAATGAACTGATGGTGATGATTATAGGCAGTTAATGATGGTGATTAATAATAGAAAATAGTCAAGGGTAACTATAATTTTAATAATCAAATAAATGTATTTTAAAAATAAGAAAATAAAATGAAAAAAACTTAAAGTTGTTTCTATTTTTTTAAAAAAAACAAAAAAAATGAAAACAGTTTTGAAAATAACTAAATGAAAAACAATTATCCAAATAAATTTAAATTTTTTTATTTTAAAAAATAAAAATTAGTTTTTAAAAATAGAAAACAAACAAGCTCTTAATTTTCATAAACTCATTTTCTATTTTAAGTGCAACATTTTTGAACTCGTAATTTTAGAGTGGGTTGGCCTACATGCCTGTTTTTCCAACTCTTTAACAAAGTTAACACAAAAGGAAAAGACAACAAATGTGCAAAAAATCTTACATACTCTATCACTTTTAATTATAAAATATTTTTAAATAAAATTATACATGTTAATAAGATTATTAAGTACACTTTATAATTTAATTTATTTCAAAACAATATTATACATTTTTTAAAATGACTTTCATTTAATACTATATTTATAAAAGAATATTAAAAAGAGATAATATAATAAGAAAAATAATATTAAAAAATATTATAAATAAAATTTTATTTTTATCAAAATATTTTATATTTTGAGATGTTAAATTTTTTAAAAAAATATTTTATAATTTAAAATGAAAGAAGTAGCATACAGGTCCGTGGTCGGTCGCTGCTATGCCCATGGAAAATGACTAATTTGAATAATTGCTTACGTATTTATTACGGAATGTGCGCACACGCGTTTGTTTTGGGAATGGATATTGATTAATGCGGAACAAAGTGACATTCATAGCTCATGTATATTGAATTATTCTTGGCAACTTTTTTTGACCATTTATAAGTGTTTCTTTTTTTCTGGTCGACCTTGACTCGTTAATTATTTAGCGACATGATCAGTACCAATTCAATCCATCCGGATCATCTTTAGCTAGATAAGCCACATGACTACTGCTTTTTGAACCTCTCATTAATTATCAATTCAATTTAGGATAAAAGTCCATTTTTGCTCTTAAAAATATTTTGATAGGAACATTCAACAGCCTAAAATCTTTCTTGTAGTATTTTTATTCTTTAAGTAATTAAAAATGTAACAAATTTGTCCCACCCTGTTAAATCTCCAAATGTTGATCATTATGTTGGGTAAGAGAGGGAGAAGTTTGACTTATAAGGGCAGGTGTCATCATATGTGAAGTTAAGTGGAAGAGTAGCAAAAGGACAAAATGGACATTTACTCTCTACATTGCTTTCTCACTCTTCAATTTTTATTTTATTTTATTTTAAAAAACACAACTAAACAAAGCAAAGAAGTCATTTGTCTCTTCTTCCCTTGTGTTTGTCATCATTGTTGTCTTCTTTCCTATAGTGAACCTTGAAGATGAAAGAATCATGCAAGAAGAACTCTCATTTCCCATTTTACTAAGAGGTAGAGTTATCAAAGCCGCCAATCCTCATAGCCAGGTTGCTTTGAACTTGCCAAGCAAGTGAAACATCTCTTCACAATGCTCCAGTCCATCGTTCAACTTGCCTCCACTACTCCCTCTCTCTATGATCCGCCCGTTCATTGGATTGTCACCGATGTCTCCAAGAATCTCAAGCAAGCCTTAACCCTTGTCTGAAAGTGTGAGAAATATAGTTTGGTTCTTCATCAAATCTTCTCCATTACCTATACTGCTGACTTCTGAAAAGTTTTGAACCTTCTTGAATCTTCTATCCACAACATGAAGTAGCTTCTTAGTATCTTTGATTCCGATGGTGGTACCGAATTGGCTATCCACAACATGAAGCACCAACCCGATTCTCACTCTTGGATTTGGTCCTACATAGCCACAATTCAAATGGGTCCAAGCACAGCTAAAGTCTAAATGTCCATTTTGTCCTTTTGATTTCAATCTATTCTTCCACCCAACTCCACATTGGATTACACCTATTATTACAAGTCAAATTTCTCCCTCTCTCACCCAACTTAACAATCAACATTTGGAGATTTAAAACGTAGGGCAAATTTGACACGTTTTAATTACTTAAAAGGCACAAATACTATGACAAAGACTTTAGGCACTAGGTGCTCCTAAAAAAATATTTTAAGGGCAAAAGTAGACCTTTAACCTTCAATTTATTGCATTTCAAGTTTTTATAACCTTTTGGAATCATAAGACCCACCTAGACCTAGAATTCATTCCATGCATGCCATCTTCTTCCTTTTCCCACTAATAATTGATAAAATGTGTGTACTTTTTATTTTAAATACAATAGTCATTCATAGTATTTTAGATTTTTTTTTTTTAATAATGTTTCTCTTATAAAAATAATGTTTTTGTTTTTGTTTATCTTGAGGGAAAATACAATTGTTGATTGTTATACTATTGTTGAGAGCCTCTCCAAGACTCTTATAACTTTAGAAGAGATTCAATGTGGTAAGCTAGTAAGACAAATAATGGCCAAATTTTTAAATTAACGATCAATACAATCAAAATTGTTTGACATGGAAAATGGGGTGCACAAGGGCTAGTCAAGGTTCCTTCTTGATGCCCAACTCTAAGTATGAATGGCCTGCATATTGCAGCCTGTTGCCTAGCCTTTCTTGTGAGATGTTCAAGCATTTTGGGCTGTTGCCTTGTCCATCATATGATAAGAAAATTTTACTAATTCAAACTTGGTAAACATCTGGAAAAAAAAGAGGAGTATTTAGGGAAAAAGATACAAAAAAAAAACAATTATAAATTAATGTGCCACAAATTGAAAAAGAGAACCTTGGTAAGCTTTTGGAACCTAACTTACTTAAACTTTTATCTATATAAAAAAAGAGAAAAAATTAATTGTAAAATGAAAGAAAGAAATAAACGTGATAAAGTCTTAAACATTACAAGAATATTAATATGAACTTCAGAAAAGGTGATTTATGTATGTATTTTTTTAATAAAACCATAATTTCTATGACATGAGTCAAGAATTATTTGAATTTCTTATAAGTCCTCACTACCCAAACCCACTTAAACACCAGCTCAACTCAAACATGTCCAAATCTTTTCAAGTTGGGTTGGGAGAAATTTTACCAAGCAATGCCAAGCATCTCGAGCAATCGAGCTACATGAAAAATCCTAATGGGAAAATTGCATTGTTGTTAAAAATGTTTGGGAAAACATTTCCACTACCACAAAATATATCCAAATAAGATGCCTCATAGTTAACGATTATATCAAAAAAGTGACAAATAAAAGAGGTAGAGAATACTTGACGATTGTTCTGAAACAAACGTCAAATATTTAAATATATACTTGATGTTTATTTAGAAATAATCATTAAATATATAACATATACATATTTAATGCTTGTTCTAGAATAACCGTTAAGTATATACCTAACTGTCACGCTCCAAAAATAGAGTGACCGACACAGGTGCGAACTACATCACGCATTTCCGTAAGCCTTAAAATGAAAATTCCTTCCTTTTAAAAATAATTAGATTATATATATCAAAATAAAATTCTAACAACAATCTATGTGGAGCAACTAATCTTTCTTCTATATTTAAAATGTATGAGTACTAAAATATTTATATAAATAGGTAACAATATCAAGCAAAATTTTTCACCCAATATAACTGTGTTGCCCTTTTTCGAGGTCGGTGATAGGATCAGCGTCAGCTAACGAATCTGAGATCCAAATAAATTTTTTAGTGAATATCGTCCCAATAAAAATAATTGATCATGAATAAATAGAAAAGTTCAAAATAATTATGTAACCAAAGAGGCAACTTCTTCCATAAAAAAAATTTCCATAAGCTCTGGAATGAAATGGCTTTATAAGATTTAAATAAAATCGTAAATCATTGAAGTATCATAAAAATTGTTATTATCACTTGATTTCAAGAAAGCATGTAAATGAAATAAATACTTATAAATAAGTTACTAAGTGAGAGCCAATGGAATATAAAATCACCAAATAATCAGATTATAATTATCGGGACTTATCAGAACAATTATCAAACATGGACACATAATCCATGAGGGTAAATAACCAAACGTGGCTTATGCCACGAAGACAAACGTGGACACACTAGTCCACGAGGGTAAGTAACCAAACGCAGCCAAAGCCACGAAACAAACATGGACACACAGTCCATGAGGGTACTGTTAATCAAACGCGGCTCAAAGCCACGAAATCAAACGTGAGTACAACACTTACGAATAACCATCCCTCCGTTCCATGTGCGTTGGCCATCGCATGGGGCTAGTACCTCCTATAAGCACCCTGCTAACTAGGTGGACCATGGCGCGCCAATGGCTAACAAAACTGTCATTAGCAACCGGTGTTCTGTATAAAGTCCCTTTCAAATCCATTTTTCAACATGCGAGAAAATCACCACTTTCAAAATAAAACTTCCATTTTCCATGACAAACTCGCATAAATCATTTTTCCATAGCAACAATAAAAATTTTAGAATGAAATCCCACAATCAAAGTCCAAACTTATATTTATTGAATAATTAACACTTTAAAAGTGATAAAGGTAATTTCATAAAATAAAGAAGTTTGATCAACAAATTATCTAATATTCACATTGTTGTTGTAAAAATGATTTGCATAAAATTGTAATATTTTATTAACAGAAAATTTTATTAGACAATTAGTTGGGACAGTATCCACTTACCTAAAATTCCCAGAACTAAAATTCACCTCTCACTGTTGATCAAATTTCTCCTCCTCCAAATATCCTATAAATCATATTCAAATTCTATTCAACCCTTAACTAGTACAATAATTTCTTTTAGCATTTCCACCACTAATCAACTATAATAAATCTGAAAATTTAAAACCGAAGTTATATATAAAAATATATTTTTCATCAACATTTGTTCAAGGCACCAAATATGTATCCTTTCCAATCTCCTTATAACAACTCTAGCATTTAAATATTTTCTCAACAAAGTATCAGTCTCCAAGAATTCCAATAATCATATATTATTAATTTCATAGTCAAATGTCCTTTGCACCTTTCAAGTTAAATTTATAGATTATTAACTTCTGAGCTAACTCTACTTCCCACATGAATTTATGAAATTTTTAAAGTCAAATTCAATTCTTCTAATAAGCATTTTAATAAGCATCTTATAGACACTAATCTCCCATCATCATATCTAACCTCTTCTCTTCCAACTTCATTTTACTAAATTCTTCAACATCAATCATTCCAATCAAGTTAATTTATTCTAAAAATTATGACCATATGAAGATTAGTATCAAGCTTTAAGATGGATCTTCAGCTCAACATTGGAATTTTTTATTCTCTGAGACACACGAGCAGCAGCCAAACACACCAAAATTATATAGCTTCAACCATTAAAAATGCCCGCACAAAAAAGTATCAAGATGAAGGTTTAAAATTTCAGACATGAGTCAGCAACCATAAAGAAGAGAAAAAAAAAAGAAAGCTAATCGAAATTAAGAAAGAAATTCAGGCACCGACCGCAGCATACAGGACACGATTTTTTTTTCCAGCGTCAGTTCTATCTCTTCATCCATTCACACGTACAGAAATCTTCCAAGGAAATGAGATAAGATCAGGTTTCTAACTTAAAGGAACCACACGCACCAGCAGAGAAAGAAGGAAATAGCTTCAGGTATGAACAGTAGAGAGGAAGGACTGCCACCATACATCAAGAAAAATAAACAATATGACAGGACGAGCAAGAGGAAGAAAGAAATCTTAGCTCACCCAATCAATTACACACACATGAAACAGCGAGGAGAAAAGAAGAGAAGTCAAACATACTTGAGGTAGTGATAGAGGAGGATGAGCGATGGTAAAACAGAGGAAGAACTCACAGCCGCAGAGGAAGAACTAGTGACAAGCACACCAGCAACGATAACAGTGACTCACACGAACAGCGCATGACCAGTGATTGAGAAGGTAAGAGGCAGAAGTCGGCGAGAGATAGAGCAAGGATTTGGGATCAGCTTTCTAACTCTCTCTCTGCTCTCCCAGAATGTTCGAAGAAGGCCAAGAAAAAGAAAAAAAAGCCTGATAAAGATGAGGGCAGATTTGTAATTTCATAAAGTATAAAAATAAAAATAATACTCCTTAGAGGCTGATCAGATTCAAACCTGAGACTCTTTTAATGGACTATCTAGATGGTTTCCACTACACTAACTTCTTTTTTTGTCAAACTCATCCTAAAAATTAATATAAGTACTATTAAAAGATATATTTTTAAATTTTATATAAAATTCATAGGTCATTACACTAACATACTTGATAGTTATTTCCAAACAAGTGTTAACTATATAATATTTAAAAAAAGATATCTATTTGACACTTGTTTTGTAATAATCGTCAAGTTTGTTAGGTATATACTTCACAGCTTCACAGTTATTCTAAAATAAGTGTCAAATAAGTAATGCTCTACAAAATTTTCTGTATAACCTCAAATATTGTGTTTTAAAATCACTTTTTACCTTTATTTTTGTTACGCATTCTACAACACCCATATTCCTTGAAAACACACGCAACCCCTCCAAAAACCACTTTTTGACAATCCAGTGGCCAAAAACCATCATTTTGCACTTCAATCTTCTTGGTTTTTGGATTCTCGATGTCATTGTGCTCATAGGTGCTAAAGGGTTAATCTGCCACTTCTATTGTCATTTGTTTATAGGTACTTGTGGGCATGCTTGTGTCTTCTTCCTTGTTTTGAATTTGTGGGGTTATTGATTTTAATTTAGGGTTGAAAATGTGTGATTTGGATGATTTTTTTTTTTTTTTGCTTAGAGCTGGCTATTTGTTCTTTGAATGAGCTTGAACTTGATTGTGTTGTTGATGTCCATAAGGTGTTTGTTAAGATGCGTAAGAAAACTTGAATGCTTCATTCATGGGAATTATAAGAATTAAAATTTGTACAATTCACACTTGAATGCTTGATTACTTGAATGTTGTGTTGAGTATACTATAATTTGCAAAATTTGATTGATTACTTGAATGCAAAATTTGATTGATGGAATGCTTAATTACTTGAATGTTATGTTAAGAGGGCATCAAACCTTGGTAACTCTTGTTTTTAAGTTGTTATGCCATCAAAATTTTTTTTAATGGCTAGTATTTAAAGTAGTAGCAATGAAAAGAATTTTGTAGATTAATTTAATTATTAGTTTAATTAGTATGTGCATTTTTCTTTTTTATTAAAAATTTCACAATTCTTTATTAAAAGAATAACTGAAAATGCAATATATTTTTAGGATTTTACTATTCACACAAACTTCGCTCTTATTTTGTGAGATTATATATTGGTGGTGTTATTGTTATTGTTGTGGAAAATATAATTTTTCTAAGATCATAAAACTTAGGAAATACTCAATTTTAAGCTGTTACGCTGTCAAATTTTTTTCAATTATTGTTTGTTCTGTTGGATAGGCTAGCACCCAAGAGAGAAGGTAAATTAAGTTACACTTAATTTTTTTTGGAGAACTTAGAAGAGAGGAAGATAAATGTAAGAAAAGAGATTTATCTTGATTTAGCCCAAATCTTAGTTTATGTCTAGTCCTCAAGATTACTCTTGAGATTTTTAACTATAATCACGAGCTTAAGTGGGTGCTTGCCACCTCAGTATAATTTACAAAACTTGACAAGTTTTGTATCAATAATTCAACCTTTTTACAACTAGTAAGTTGTTAGAACTCACTTAAAAAAAATCCCTTTTTAAGATTTTAGCTTGTTCACATAATAAAGATCTCTCAAAGATAAACTCTCTAGAAAGAGTAGATTAAGTACAAATGAAAGCTGAAGAACTTATGAGAGCTTTTTTATAAAATTTATCAAGAATGATAAATGAATGAATGCAAGACTTTGATGTACAACTTTGAAAGCTTTTTGCGAATGTTCAAATGATGAATAGTTCACTTAAAGATCATAATTCTTGTTCTAGATTTGAATTGTATATATATATATATATATATAGTTTTGACAGTTGATAGACTGTTAGAACAATAATGTAGCTGTTAGTGACATTTCTTGCAAGCAACTATGAGATTCATGCATAAAATGAAGCAGGAAAGTTCTAGTTAAGCATATGTGACAATTCAAGTGTGAACATCAAGGTGACTCACACGTGTTTTGTAAGGATAAGAAGATGCAAACTATTTTGTGTGATAAAACAGGCATTTTACCTTGAAGCTCTCACATGTGAATTAGCTGGTAGAATGCCAAAGCCAATTAGGGTGACGAATCACACGTGGGACCATCTAACTATCACGTGTGAAATAGTTAGTTATAAAAAACAAATCATTCCAGAAGAAATCACACGTGAAATACTCTACCTCTCATGTGTGAAATGGCTAGTTTACAAGGCCAAGCCATGTTGTTAGACATATCATGCATGGAACCAATATGTATTCAAGCATGGGTTGCATGATTAAAAAGACTCAGATTAATAAGTGATAAATTACGCAAGTATAAAATATGAAATAGGCTTGAAATGGCTTAAGACTCATTTAGGCTAAATGTGTTCAAGAAACTCAGTGACAAAACACATGTGAAGACTTTCCTTTTCAAGCATGAAATGACACTACACAAAATACAATAGAACACAAGGTGACAATTCAAGCTTGCATACACAAGGGTATCTTTCATGAATTAGATCACAAAAGCTTCATCAAAGCAACACATAAATAAAGGTGATAAATCACGTGTGGATCACTTCTAATTCATGCGTGAAATGTCATCTAGTATGCCTAAAGTGACAAATCACGTGTGAAACCATTTTGAATCGTGCATGAAAAGCTCAGCTTCTATGATCCAATTCAAGCATGAATGACATTACTTTTAAGCTTGAATTATCTAAGACAAGTTCTAAGATGCATAAATAAGACTAATGAGCTTAAGATGATGCATTCATTTTAAGATTGATAACATGTGATTAAGCTCTCATAGTTTTCACATTGAATCTAAGAGAAATAAATAACTTATTCTATAAATCTTCTTCTCTTAATTCTTTTATGCTTTTGAAAGTTTTGTCTCATGTATGAATCTTTATGTATCTACACTTATAATACACACGTCTTCTCTTAGTTTTGTAATCATCAAAATATATGATTTAGCATGTTCAATTGATTAAGTATAACACTATTAGATTAGAACTTGTAGGATGCAATTTTAGTATCAAGAGAAGGCATAGAGCTCGAAAAACTTTTGTTTTTAAGTTGTTATGCTACCAAATTTTTTTCAAATGCTAGCATTTAAAAGATTTTATCCTTAGGATAAAATATTTTATATATTAGGTTAGTTATTAGTTTAATTAGTTAAAAATTCATGACAAGATTACAGAGGAAAATTTTAATGTGACTAGTGACTTGTGAATTACCATTTCTCTTTTTGGATTAAAGATCCTAATCTTTCTTTAATTCTTCTTAATATTTGTGAGTCACTAATCATATTTTTCTCTTAATCTTTCATGGTAGATTGGAATTATGGATAAGAAATGGATGTCTGCTAATCATCTATCAACAGCTATTGGGATGGGGTTGAAGACTTCATTAAGTTTGTAGTTAAGCATGTAGAAAACCTTACCAAAATTGTTTTCCTATGTTTAAAGTTCTATCTTGTGAAGTGGGCTAGTCTGGATACTTGTGAAGAATACTTAGTAATTAATGGGATGGATCAAAGTTACAAGTGTTAGACAATGTATAACAAGGAAAGGGATGATATTGGCTGTAGTTGGGAGCATATTGAAAGCTATTCATCATATTTTGATGATTTTGACACATGTACACTTGAGGAAGATTATCTCAAATAGATGGCCAAAATGATTGAAGAGGACCTTGAGGATTTTTTAGGAATGTTTGAGAAGTTGAAAAGTAAAGCGGAGACATTGGTGTACACTGGTTGTTGTGCATTAAAGTTGTCAGCAGTACTACTAAAATTGTACAACATAAAAGAAAAATATGGATGGAGTGATGTGTTCTTTATTGAGTTTCTTGGGTATTTGAAAGCAAAATTACTTCCTAATTAAGGAAAACAAGTTTCCTTGCTGGACATATAACACAAAACAAGTGTTATGATCAATTGGCATAAGTTATAAAAAGATATGTGTGTGTGTGTGTGTGTGTGTGTGTGTGTCCCCTAATGATTGCCTTTTATTTTAGAATAAATATGCATCATCAACCAAGTGTTTTAAGTGAAGTACTTCGTGCTACAAGCAGAATGGATTGAGTCTAGTAAATGCACTATGGTATTTTTCAATTGTGTCTTGATTTAGACGCATGTATAGTAGTGCAAAAGTTGTGAAAAGCTTAACATGGAATGAGCATGAAAGGATTAAAGACAATATGCTTTGTCATGTTGATTTTTCATAATAGAAGAAGATTGATCGTGAGTGACTTGAACATGTAATCTTTGAATTAATTGTGTCATTTTTGTTTAAGTTGATTAATCTTTGAATTGTGTTATTTTTGTTTAGGTGATGAATCTTTAAAATGATTGTGTTATTTTTGTTTAAGTTGATTAATCTTTGAATTCATTGTATTATTTTTGTTTAAGTTGATTAATTTTTCAATTAATTGTGTTATTTTTATTTAAGTTGACTAATTAATGAATCAATTGTGTTATAGATAAATGGCTTTTGATTCTGAGTCTACTAAAATTTCTCTATCAAATCCTGCTATAAATTCTACTATTGCTTTATCCTCATAGGAAAAAAATTAGAGCAAGGATATATAACATTTAGTGAGGCTTGACAGTAATAGAAGATGTTATAAAAAAAAGAGTTGCAGGAAAAAATATTGCCATGTAATGGAACAAGAGAGGGAAAGCTATCAGATCTTCAAAGTTTATAAGTTATATTGGGGTGGTGGCAAATACTACTATGTCTATCACAGTGAAATCATAGCATAAAGTCAATCATGCCATGAAGATGTTGTTTGGGAGATCGTGGCTATGAGTTGTATTTTACCAAGTTATAGTTTATTATATTTTTAATTTTAAATTGATGCTCCTTACATGATTATTTTATTTTGCAATCAAGATTTGAAATTGGTGAGACAAGAAGGATTTCATCCTTCAAAAGTTGGGAGGGCATTAGGCTTTTTCAGATATTTCATCACATAGAAATATTTAAAAGATCTTGATGCTAAATTTGTAGCTATAGTTCCTCCCCTATTACAATCTTTGATAAAACAAAAGGATTGGAAAGCTTTTGTTGCCTTATGGCTCGAGAAGAAATTTAAGGTATTAGTATTTCTTAAATTAGAATTTGGGTGCCTTTTATTGATTGTATACATATGTACGAATAAGAATTTGTTGTTATTTTCCAAGGAATTTAGCATTCAGAATAAAGAGAGAATGCCAAAGAATGCATATCCTTATAGAATAGGGAGCTTGAGGTATACAGGCTGTAACATCCTAAATTTAAAACCTATAAATTCAAGTATTTAAAAGGGTAAATTGGTAAAAATTAAGTGATTCATAAATTAATAATGTTTTTGGATAACTAATGTGGTAATTGGATCATTAGACAATTTTAGAAGAGGGCTAAGTTAGAATTTGAGTGGACCAGAGCATAGAAGGAGGCTCAAAATTGTAATGAACTTTACTATGCCATCTGCCGTAGCAGATGCATCATGCACTACAGCGAATGGGCAAAAATCTAATTAAATTAGACTTATCTTTGCTTTTGAAATAGAAAGGAAGGGAGAAAGAAAAGGTGAGAAGGCAACATAGGAGACTCTTAGGTTTGCTAGGGCTTGATTCTTGGAGCTATTTGGAGGTATTTTGGGCAAGATTCATTCTTAAGTAAGCTTCTTGTATCTCTTCATTCCTCACCATGTGAACATTTTGAATGTTTGGGGTAATGTGGGACTTGAATTTATGTTTCCTTAGGTTGTAATTAAACTCATTGCCTTAGTTAAGGTCTTAGGGAGTTAAATTAAGCTCTTAAACCTAGATTTATAGGTTTTATATTGATTTGAAAATTTTGCTAGGGTTTGAATGAAACCTAAGTGGAATTTAGGAGTTTGAGAGCAATTTAGGTAAAGGAATGGTGTTATTATTAGTGTGGTTGGGTATTAGGCTGAGTTAATGGAAGTGTTGAGGGTATTAAAGTAAGATTTTTGAGTATAGTATGTACCTATAATTTAGTAATTTAAGGGGGTTAGTTGAGTGAGAATTGATGTTAAATGTTTAATCTTGTAAATTAAATATGATGGGGCGTTGATATGCTAGTGGACATGTATGGGGCTATTGATTGACTATGGTAACCCTTTTAGTAATAAAAGGGTTGAGGTAACCGAATTATCTAAGCTTATTACTTGTATATTTGGACGGTTGTGTGTTATTGTGAAAGTTCATTCATCTATTATTTTAAACTGGTATATTCTTAGTAAATGATTATCAATTTAAAAATTTTATGTGAAGTGGAATAGATAACCATGTTTTGCATAATTGTGATTTTTGAAAGTTTTATGCTAAACCCTATGTTCATGTATATGTACTTGTGAAATTGTACGATTGATCATGAAAAGGACTATTTTAGTATAAATTACAAGTTTATGGCTATGTGTGGAATGGTTGAGCATATGTTTGGCATAATCATTATGAAAGGGTGGGATCTTACCCAAGTGTTGTTAGGGGATATTGTTTGAAAATTCATATGGTAAACTAGCACCCTAAAGGCCCCGATGCACAGTTCTATATTTGTTTAGAAGTTCTAGTACTATTTAAGATAGATTGGGCATACAACACCCTCGGTATTCATGGAAAGGGAAAATCTATGGTTTGTAGTAGGTAAAGGTATCCTTAGTCGAGATTACCTCCCATGTTCAATAAGCTTGAGCCAATCTAGTCACATGAATTAGGTTATATCAAATTATTAGCCCATAGATTCAATGGGAAGAAACAAGAAGATATAAGGCGGTGTGTTGATCATGCATCTCTCTATTGTATAGCCATGTGTGTGTGTGTGTACTTGCCCTATATGGAATATCTGTTTTAAATACCACTTCACATGCTCACTAACTATTTTCATACACGACTAGTTTATTTAGATTATTTGGTTATTCACTCCTCCATTTACCCCGTGGTTACATTTTATAGGTAAAGACTCCGATAGGAGTAAAGATAAAGAAAGTGCCGCAGAGATTGGAGAGGCTTAAGTTTGTATAGTTCTCTCTTTCTCATTTTGTAATTGCAACGAATCATTTTTGATTACGCCAACTTATGGTCATGTGTTGTTTTGAGGTCACTTGCATGAGAATTGTTATATAAAAGTAGGTATTTTAGCCTAGGGTGTTGTAATTATGATGTATTAGTTGTGGGAATTTGAGATACTAGTACAAGTAATGTTTTTGTATTCATGAAAATGATAGTTTTGAATTGAAATATAGTTTAGTACATTTGATACCTAAATTTTATGGTCTTGCAAGAGAGGACCCAAACAAGCACTTAAAGGAATTTCATATTATGTGCTCCACCATGAAGCCTCAAAGAGTTTCAGAAGGGCAAATCACATTAAGGACTTTTCCTTTTTCACTGGATGAAGTGACAAAAGATTGGTTATATTACTTGCAACTAGGTGTCATTTCCTCTTGAGATCAAATGACAAAGTTATTCTTGAAAAAAATTCTTCCCTGCCTCTCACATAGTAACAATTAAAAAAGATCTTTATGGGATTAGTCAAATGATAGGAGAGACTTTCATGAATATTGGGAGAGATTTAAAAAATTATGTGTAAGCTTCCCTTACCATCAAATACCTGATCAGTAGCTGGTTCAACATTTTTATGAAGGTCTCTTACTAACAGATAGGTAGTTTGTTGATACTGCAACTAGTTGCTTTAGTAGAATTTACTTTAGCTGATGCCATGAATCTTATCTCTAAGGCCTCATTGGGTATGATAGAAAAGTTTTTGATGGAATCGAAATTGGAATTGAAATTGAAATCAAAATCAGAATTGGAATAGAATTGAGTTTTAAAAGTGTGTTTGGTATGTTAGAAAAAGTAGATGGAATCCTTACACTATTTTTATTTGGCATGTAAGACATAAAAATAGAATTATACATAAAAGACAAAAATACCCCTAAAAATTAAAATTAAAATAATATATATTAAAAGCTTGATTGTGTTTTAATTTCCTCATGTATTTAGTATATAAATAAAATATTATATATAATAGTAAAAATATATATATATAATACAAATATATATTATAAATATACAAATATATATAATACTATATTATATATATATATATATATATATTATATAATTTATATAAAGATTTTATGCCCATAATAACACCAGGATAAAGAACACAAAAAAAAAAAGTAGCTAGAAAAGAAAAAAGCTAACGAAACAAACTCAGCTGCTATCATTTTTTTTTGCTGAAGTCAGCCACCACATTTTGAAGACCAAAAGCTTCTAATGCACACAAGGCTCACGCTCATGATTTACAAGGCAAGGTTGTGAATTCAATTTTTTATGAGGATAAAATTGTCTTGAAAAATAGGATTCTATGGAATTGGTCCAGATTCCATAGCTTTAAGTAAGGAATCCAGTTCAAGCTTTTTCATGGAATTAGGATTCATGGGAGTTCTAATTCATATGTACCAAACATCTCTTTGTTAAGATTCCTACCCCAATTCCATTTCCATCCTTAAGATTCAACTCTACCAAACAGGGCCTAAGATGGCACAAAATTTTCAATAATTTGGTACTCAGGCTAACCAAGCAGTCAAAGGGGTGAATGAGATTCAAACACCACAATATGATCCTAGACTTGAAAACAAGATGGAGGAGCTCTCTAGCATGGTTAGGCAGATTGCCATAACATGACAAAAATTAATAAATTTACCACTAATGCCTACTTTTCTATAGTCATATATCCTCCATAGATGTATGTACAATCTTAGTTCTACAATCCTTAGTAGGCTAGTGCATCTTCAGCTTTGGTTGGGCCTCTATGTGGCATTTGCTATTTGGCCACACAAACTACTGATCAATGCCCACAATTAGCTAAAAGAGTTGAGAATTGTGCTGAAATTTTTCTAACTAAACCTATGCAATAAGGCTATAAATATGATCTTTTCTCTAACACTTATAATCTAAGGTGGAGATCACCTTAACTTCATATATGGAGGAAGTCAATAACAACAACATAATGCTATAGGTCAAAATTCACAGTCTATGTAACCAATAAGGCAATCTACTCTTATTCAAAAGTCTATAAATGATGGATCAAGTCTAGAAGAGTTAATAAAGTAAATGACAACTAATAACATCTAATTTCAATAACGCACTGAGATAGTCATTCAACAATCGAATAATCAAATTGGGTAATTGTCCACCTCCAATAATAAATTGAAGAGTCAAGGTTCTAGAAAGCTGCCTTCTCAGGTAGTTGTGAATCCTAATTATAGTAATGTTAGTGCCATCACTCTTAGAAGTGGAAAGGAGCTTCCAGAGCCCTCTACAATATCTACCAGGGATAAGTCAGTTGTAACAAAAGCACAAGTCATACTTGAGAAGTCTAACAAAGAAAAGGAACTAAGGAAGATCCTTTTATTTCTAAAGAGAGAGAATTAAAGCAAGAAGTTAAAGGAAGTAGAATTGGAGAAAGAAATGCTCAATGTTTTTAAAAAGGTAAAGTCAATATTTCCCTTTTAGAGGCCATAAAGCATATTCTTAAATATTCAAAGTTCTTGAAAGACCTATGCATGAATAAGAGAAGATTTAAAGCTAATGAGAAGGTCAATCTAAGAAAACGTGTATTAGCTTTATTCCATGAAGGAATGTAGTGTCAACCTTTCATGCTCTTAAAATGCAAAGATCTGGGGACTTTCACTATACCCTTTACTATGAGAAATTTAGAATTTTCTAATACTTTAATTGATCTTGATGCAGCAATAAATGTTATGCCTAAGTCCCTATTTTCTTCTTTGTAGGGTTGTGAGATGAAGCCAGTTGGAATTATTGTGTAATTAGTGTACAAGAGACTTGCCTATCTTAATGGTATACTTGAAGACATTTTAGTCAACGTAAAGGATTTAGTCTTCTTTGTTGATTTTTATATTTTGGATATGGATAAAGATGATAGTTATGGGCCGCCGCCACTGATTTGGGGTAGGCAATTTCTTAAGATAGCTAACATTATCAGTAATGTTAAAGATAGTACTCTCTCTATGGAATTTGGAAGACGTGTTATTTAGTTCAATCTCTTAGAGGTTATGCAACATCTTGTAAAGGATCATTTTGTTATTAATGTGAGCATGCTTGATATGTTAGTTGATGATCCATGTGATGAGCCTTGGGATAATTTGATTGTTGCATTGCCTAATATGGTCAATTATGAAGACATTATGCATTGTACATTTGATGGCTTACATAATTGATTGTGTTAAAATTGATGAATTCATGAAATTTGATGATTCTTTGGATCCTCTTATTTGCATCAACTCTATTGAGTGTGATGATCCACTTGATTGTATTGATTCTACTAAGGTTATTAGTCCATCTATTTATGTTGAGCCTTCTGATTATGATGATACTTATGAGATCATGCAGTCGATTGGTTGCTTAAATAGCATTAATTTTGTGATCTTTATGGCCTTTTGTGATGGTATTGATAATATTAAGAGTCATGGGATTATTAATTATATTATGCATTTTGACTCTAATAGTGTTTGTGTGGAGGATTTTATTTCTGTTGAGCTTCATAAGCAGGTACTTGTAATTAGAAAAATTCCTTCTACTACATTAAGGCTATCTTCAATGAAGATATTGTCATGTAACCTTCAACCAAATAAAGGGAAGGTGTTGATGGCTCTTTTTGCAAAAGCTTTGACTCTTACTAATGAGAGCCTACTCAATTTTATTGGTTTTTTCATATATAGAGAGGGCTTGGCTCATCATTTTCTTTACACTTTGGATCCTCTATCGATTAATCGAAAGCCACTGCCAAGAGGAGCTTTTGATGAAGTTGGAGAGAAGAATATTTTAAACAAGTATATATTCTCCATCAGAGATGAGAATTTCAACTTTAAAAGCTTACAAAGATTTAAATTATCTTGTTGTTTCTTCTCCTTTCACTTTTACCTTGCATTTAATATTCTATTACTAGATTGAATGGATTATTCTAAATTGAGTTGCATTGAGGACAATGTAAGATTTAAATGTAGGAGAATGGATTTATCTAAATTTTGAAATTTTTTTTTCAAAATGAAGTTTTCTTGCATTTGTTTAATACTTTTAGTGTCTTTTTATGTGAAGTTGCAAGTTTAAAGCAATTTTAGTTTGGATGTATTTGAGCATGATAAGTAATTGATCTTATGTTTGGAATTTAAGTTAAGTGGAAATGAGTTTAGTTTTAAAGGATTAATGTGATAATCTTTAGCTTGTGAGGATTTGGGCCTAATATTATTCTCTTCTTGTGTATATTCTCCTATCACTACTCTTATTCTAGAACTTGTCTTGATTCTTAGTTGAGACTATAATTGCATATGTTTTGTATGAAGATGATTTAGGCATTCTTTTCTTTTAACCTATTTAGCCAAATAGCCATCTCTTGCAATTTATCACTTGTTAGTCCCTTTGAGCCTAGACCTTTTCCTTAAAATTTTAGCCAATTAAAAATATAACTAATAAAATATTTTTTTCCTTCATTTTTCTCACCCCCACTTTAGGTAATGAAAAGCATATCATAATATTTTTTGAAATGAAAGAAAATGTTTGAAGAAAGATTTGGGTTATTTTGAAAAAAGAGAAGCCAAAAAGCAAAATAAAGAAATAAAGAAATAAAGAAAGAGAAAAAATGAAAAATGAAAAGGTGTGGAAAGCAAAATAAAAGAAAAGAGAAATAGAAAAAAGAGAAAAAAACCCAAATCAATTTATTTTATTTATTTCATTCTATGTATTTTGTTTAAAAAATGCTTTTCATTCTCCTAAAGTTTATTAGCCTTCTTTTTTTCCTATTTTTATACCATACCTTTACCTAAATCTCATTACAACATAAAATAAAGTCCTTTTAATTTTTGCATTGCATATGGCATAGATGGCGGAGACTTAGATGATAAATAAGCCTATGGTAGTGAGGTTTTCATAGGGAAACTTGAGTGAAATACTTTCCTATAAACACTTGAGAGTTGAGAGTTAAACACTTAACCTTTGTAAAGGGCTATTACTTGATTCATTCTTGCTAAATGAAATTATCATGATACTTGTTATTTTAGATAAAAGAGAGATTGATTAGAGTGTTAAAGTATTGAAGAGCTATAATTGTTCTTATTCTTTGTTGCTTTCACATTTCTTTTCTTGAATTTTGATATTTAAATTTTGCCCATGATTGCAAAAGTCTAAGTGTGTAGGAATTAATAAATGACAATTTTATATATTTTAATCCTTTTAATTCAGACTTTTAAATATTTATTTGAGGTTAATTGAGCTTAATTGGATATTATTTGATTTTATTTGCCAATATTTAATTTTTAGACTTTAACTATCTAAATATTTGATTTTAAAGTATAGATGATATCTTTGATATTTTTACACAGTTGCTATTTAATGTTATTTTATTTATCAGATTCTCTACATCTAATTTAGAAGATATTAATAAACATTATTTTGGATATAAGAATGTGGGCACACTTGAAGATCAAGTCAATAATCAAATAGCAAAAATTTTTTTATCTTTATTTTGGATTAGTTTTTTAATTAGGGTTATTAAGGGTAGTTTTTATCATTTTATAAATTATTAGATTTTATTCTTTTAAGGAGACGTATTGTTGTTTTTATATAAAGGAGGCAGTAGATGCATGACATTTTGGAATAGAAATAAGGAATAAAGGAGTAGACGTGCATTCATTTTTATGTAGTTGTGATTTACAAGTCTTGAGTCATGAGGAACTAATTTTTTTAGTGTGATCAATCATAATTCATGATCTTAAACTTTGATCAGAGCTTTTAATATTTTAAAAAAATTTATTTTAGCTTTATTCCAATTTGCTCCTCTTCTTTCTACTTCTAAATTTTATGCTTTAATTGCTATTGATGATTAGAGTAGCCTTATTGCATAATTTTTAGGTTATAAATTTTATTTGAGGTTTTACTTGCTATAATCGATTGATATAGTAACTCAAGAGCAATTTGGCTTAGTTTGGGTGATTATTCATGCTTTATTTTTGTAACATTTAAGAAAATTTAATCTTGATTTATTAAACTAATAAGGGTGATTAGTGAGTTAATGAGGTGTGTGGCTAGAGGGCCTAACTTGGTGTTATGGTTATGATTTCAGCTCTATAAGTGGGTTTAGGTCGAAGGCGGGCCACCCGAGTAAAGAAAGAGGAAGGAAAAGTTAAATTTTACCCTTTGTGCCACATACTATGGTGCATGGTCAATCCGCCATGACGCATGGGGGTAGATTTGATTGTGGCGGGCCTCTTTGTGCCATGCGTCGGCAAAATTTTTGATAAATTAGACATGTTCTGAGCGAGAAAAATGAAGAGAGGAAGAGAGAAACACAAAGAGAACATTAAAGCTCTGCTAGGGCACATACATTTGGACCTTTGTGGATAAATTCAAGTTTCGAAACACCTAAGGTAAGTTTATTATACCTTTTTCTTCCTTTCTCTCCCTCATTTATGGAGATTTATGATAGAGTTTGACTTAGAAGATGGATTTTTGATCCATAAAACTATGGGTCTGATTTCCTTGATTAAAATGAGTATAATGAGAGTTATTTAAGATATTTGAACACCACATTGATGATTGTTAGAGTGGTAGGTCCATGGGGTAGTAAATATCCAAAAGTTGACATTTATAAGGTAGTTGGGAGAGGGTTATGTCCATTAATGGTGGTTTGAAGAATTATTAATGATAATGTACATTAATGAAATATAGTAGACCCATTGGGTAGGAATGGGTAGTAATTTATGGATTGATAGAATGGATATGTCAAGTTTGGTATGGGTAGATCTTCAAAATTTAGAATAATGATGATAGTCTTGATTTTGATTGTAGTGTGAGTTAAGTTTGGTACCATTCAAGCTTGGGAGAAGCTTTAGAAGTATTTTTGTGTGAGGGGTAAACCTTTGACCTCTCAAAAGTTTGAAGTAATCGAGGGAAATTAATTTTTATAGCTGAATGTTAATTATATTTGTGAAATGTGATTGATGAATTAAGTTAACGATGCATATTGGAAAATGTGTTTAACTCGTGAAATGTGTTTATTTGTGATATATATATATATATATACTTGTGGCATATTGTTGTGAAAGTGAAAAATTGTGATATGAGATGTTTTAGGTATGTGGAGTGATTGAATATGAGTATGCAGGTTTACATGTCATGAATTGATTGTTTAAAATGCATATTATGTGTAAAATGTGCATAGCATGATCATTAGTGGGAGTTCGCCTAGGAAGAGGAGTAGATTGATTTAAATCCACGTGGTATTGGCAGTGATCGTGGGAATTGAGAACTTTCCTTGACATCAACCATTGAAATCGAGAGGTAGCCCTTGTCCTATGGTTGAATTGAGACTGTCCCACTTGTTTTATAAGGGACTCAAATCTAATTAATTTTCACCAGTTCATGAGAAGGCTAGATTAGGAGTATGACACCTTATGGTTGTTAGTATTAGGAAAAACCAATTTACATAAGTGAGCGAGTTAACCCTAACCGGGTAGCTCCTTACAAGTAGAAGGCTGGGTTAGTCCGTGAAGGACGTAGCCACGAAATAGCTACCGGTTTCGCGTCAAAAGTAATAGGAGGGTATATGGTTGGCATATGATTATGCATATAAGTCTAGCCATATAGTTGTTAGTTTTGCGGTTTGGCATGTGTTAGGGAAGCATAGTTGTTATTATTGCTACCTCGTGTTGTGCTTTGCAAACTAACATGATATTGTATGTTAAGGGCCCGATCACATAGTTGTTAGTTTTGTGAACTGTGGCCAAGTGTTCATATGTGATATTTGTGTAATTGCCTAGTTGCATTTATTTTACAATTGATATGCAACTATATAGGTTAAGTGAAACTTGGTTACTGAGTGGCTATACTCACCCCTCAATTCTCATTATTTTCAAGGCTTAACCTATTGAATTTGAGTCAGGGAAAACACATGGAGGCCAAGGATTGTGGAGTAATCATCTATATGCCTTCTTTTTATTGTTTCATGTGTATATGTTAATGTGTTTGCCAATTAGGATCACTTGACATTATTTTTGTACTACTTGCATTACTTTGTATATAATTTATGTATTTTGTGCCTTGAATTTTTGAGTTTTAGTTGTAAACCCATAGATACAGCCAAAACACTTGTGCAAGTAGAAACATGTGTAATTTGAAAGATTTAGAATGAAAATAATGATTTTGTGCAACATTTCCTCCCTCTTGTGTTTAGTAAAAATTTGGGGTTGAGTGGTGATTTCAAGTGATATATGTTTTTGATTGTATGTGGTGTGTTACAGGGGTCTGTTAAAGTTTATTGAGTGTAGTCGGATGGTCGGTGTACATTATTAGCACGTAAGTTGAGTTGGGACATCTTACTTATGAAATTTTATGAAAAAGTGGTCAAAATGAATTTTGATATCCAACTTTTTCTAGAAAAACAATGAGTGTGAAATTAGTCCTATTAGCTAGAGCTAGGAGAAAGCTCCATCTAGACATCAAAACTATCTCAATCGAACATCAAATGGAGATTTGGGACACGTTGAAAGTTCGCTCCCTATGCTGTCAAATGACAGCACTGATGTTGTCAATTTTGTGCAATGCGCCATGGCACATGGCCCCTCACGCTGCGATGCACATGTCACAAGCCGCGGTGCACGTGTCGTTTTCTATACAAAATTCAGTTTTGAATGTTGAAACTCATTGTTTGGGTCCCACTTGATTTTCAAGCTTCCCACTATTTTCAAAGTCTGTTTTAAGCCTAATAAGTGTTGTTTAAGATTTGAAATGCTGAATTTAGGATTTCATTGTAAATGATTTGAGAAACTCTCTTTTATGAAACTTTACACTTTTAGTAATCCTTTACGGATTTATCCCTTGATTACCATGATTTTGGAGTTTAAGGTGGATTAATAAGAGAGACCTTACAGTTTCTGGTGTGATTAGTATAGAAACATTTGTTAGATTGTGGATTAAGAGAGATTTCAATTAATCTATAACTTAATTTTTTATTTAATTCTTGAATGATAATTTGAAAAATGTATAATAAAACTAGAATAATAAATTTAAATAAAATTAATTTATTTTGTGGATGAGGAAGATTATTATAGGTAGGTTGTGATTGATTGCACTGCTTATTCTTGGTAATTTTCTCAATTAAATTTATTTTATTTATTTAATTTTAACTTAGTTTTTTTTAAAATTAATTTCTTCATTAGAAATCCCCCCACTTTTTAGCTTTTTATAATCCTAATTCAAGTAGTTAATCCATTGACTTTTAAGGAGACAACCTAGGTTATACTTTGCTACAAAATCTAGTTTTTATTAATTTTGGTGCTATTCGACAGTAGCATCAAGCACAGAGTGCAAACACATGACTGGTGAGGGATAACTTGTTAAAAATTATATTTGTTTAATTAATTACCTTGCTACTTGCATTCTTGGAAGGTTGGAAAAGTTTCTAATCAAATTGAATCCTTAAAAGTTGGAATTGATCTTGATCTTGATACATTCATAATTTCTTTTGTCCTTTTTGTACAGTGATTTCCTTTTGCTTAAGGATAAGCAAGAATTCAAGTGTGGGGGTTTGATTATTCCAAATATTTTCATGTGTTTTTAGAAAATTTTGGGTTTTATTTCAAGTCATCTAAGTAATTTTAAAAGAAAATAAGACCATTATTTGAGAAAACTGAAATAAAAGTATTTCTAAATATAAGAAGGGAGAATTGGTAGTGTTTTGTTGAAATAAATGGATTAATTAAGCTAAAATTACATTAATGATGTTATATTGTGTGTAGGGTGATCCAAATTTAGAGTCAAAGTGCTACATGTATGTAAAGATTGAAGATGAAGAAAATGCAAGATTCATGCTATAGCATATCTGAATACTGTTAGATAGATTAGCACCCAAGAGAAGGTGAACTAGGTAACACTTAATTTTTCTTGTGAACTTAGAAGAGAGGAAGATAGGTGTAAGGAATAAAGAGATCTAACACAAGAGATTTATCCTGGTTCAGTGTAAATCTTGGCTTACGTCTAGTTCTCAAGATCACCCTTGAGATTTTCAACTAAACTCATAAGCTTCAATGGGTTTTTCACAAGATTTATCAAAAATGATAAATGAATGAATACAATACTTTAATACACAACTTTGAAAGCTTTTAAGTATGTTCTAATGATCAATAGTTCACTCAAAGATCAAAATTCTTGTTCTAGACTTGAATTATATCACATATATAGTTTTAATAGTTAACTGACCATTGGAATAGTATATCTAGCCATTAGTGACATTCCTTGCATGTAACCAAATGATTCACGCGTAAAATAGAGCTAGGTAAGTTCCAGTGAAGCATATATGACAATTCAAGCGTGAATATCAGAGTAATTCACACATGTTTAATAAGAAAATAAGATGTAAGAAGTTCTGTGTGACAAAACAGGCGTGTGAGCCTCAAGTTCTCACGCATGAATTAGCTAGCAGAAAACTAAGGCCAATTTATGGAATGGCTCGTCACAAAACCCAAACCATTCTAAAAGACAGATCACGTGTGGATCACTCAACTACACACACATGAAATGGCTAGTTACAACACTAAGCATTCTATTAAACATATCATGCATGGATCTCATGTGCATTCAAGTGAAGATTGCATGATTGAAAAGATATAGAACAATGGATGACAAAATCACACAAGTGTACAATATGAAACAGGCTTGAAATGGCTAAGGACTCACTTTGGCAAAATGTGTTCAAAAGACTTAGTGACAAAACATGTGTGAATACCTTCCCATTCGGGCATGAAATAAGACTTCACAAAATGTAAAGGAACACAAGGTGACAATCAAACGTGTGTACATAAGGATACCTTGCATGAATTAGAGCACAGAAGTTTCATCAAGGCATCATACAAATATAGGTGACAAATTACACGTGGATCACTACTGATTCAGGCATGAAAAGTGACAAATCACCCGTGTGACCATACTGAATCATGCCTAAATCATTATGCAAAGAAAAGATTAATTTCTATGGACCAATACAAGCTAGAATGACATTACTCCCAAGCTTGAATTGACTAAGACAGGTCATAAGATGCACAAATAAGACTTACGGCCAAGATGATGCATTCAATTTAAGGATGATAACATGTGATTAAGCTCTCAAAGTTTTTATATTGAATTTAAGAGAAATAAATAACTTATCCTATAATCTTCTTCTTCTCTTGATTCTTCATGCCCTTGAGGTTTTGTCATCATCCATAAATCTTTATGTATCTGCACACATATAACATACCTCTTCTCTTGGTTTTGCAATCATCAAAACATATGATTCAACATTCTCCCTCTTTTTGATGATGACAAAACCTAAGATCAAGGTTCTTAGTTCTATTTAATAAATTGCTCCCCTTAATCAGGCATAGGAGTTTCAAAATATAAGCGCAGAATAATAACTTAAAATTTAAAGATTAAAAGGACATGAATGAATAGAACAAAATATTTCATTAATAAATAACAAGATACAAGCAATATTAGAATAATTTATCAATGATTATTCCTCCAAAAACTAAGTAAACTCTTCCTATAGTTTATGAATTCCTGTAACTCCCTCTTAAGCCTATAGTCTAGTATTTTCTCCCTTTTTAGCATCATCAAAAAGATGCAGGCCTTCCTAAGAGAGAATGAACTCTAGATCTGAGATATACTTCTAAGACTTCTCTATCAAACAAAGAGTTTGGGCTATAAGGTTGAGTAAAAGGAACCATAACCCATGTAGAAGAGTCATTTAGGTCTATTAGAGGAATGGGATCTAATATAGTTTCTGAGCCATCAGTAGCTCTAAGATCTTTAGGTTGAACCCCTTAAGCTTGCTCTGTAGCTGACCTTTAGTTGTTAGAGCTTCTTGATCTTTTTATTAAAGCTGGCCTTCAGTGGCTTAATCTTCAGGTTCTTTAATAATTGTTTCCTCAACAAGTAGGTATTCTCAATGAAGGGAAAGTTTGGTGTGCTTGTGTTTTAGGATGGATTTCTTTCTTTTGAAGGTTTTAGTGATGAATTGGGTAGATAAGAGGGCAAGTGAAGGCATAGCCATAGGAATGGACAAGAAAATGGCTGGCTCTCCAACATTTATGGTGAGTTTACCAATAAGTTTAGTAATACTCATATCAGCTATATCTTCATATAATTCTTTAAATGTTAGGGTGTCAGTGGATTTTGGTTGTAAAGGAAGTTCAAGATTAGGTAAGCCATCAAAAGGATGAATTGGCTTGGATATGCCTTAATGGCTTTAAGACTCTGTCTAAGACTCAGTATGATGAAATGAGTCTTATGGTTGAGTTTCGATTTGATGGTGAATGGAGGATTCTTGGTCTCGATAGAAGAGGAGATTTTCTTGTTCATGTGAGGAAGGATCATGAGGTGAGGGTATTCAAAATGGTGAGGGTAGAGACACATATTTGGTTTAGGAAGTTGAGGACAAGTTAACAGTATGCATAGAATCTTCTCTGAATCTAGAAGGACTAACTTCATCTTCCCTCCTTATTTCTCTACCTTGAGCCTCAGAAATGCTAAGGTGATCCATAATTATATCTAATTTACCACTTAGATAGAGCATTATATCACCAAGGCCCTTGATATCATTCTTTAGGTAGACCACAGCTTGATTCAACTTGCCCTCAATTCCATTAAGAATTTTGTATAAAAAGGCAATGGACATATTACCCTTAAAGAGTAGGCATAAGTGGCCATGGTTAAGATGAAAAAGCTCCAGCGGTTTCAACCTTCTTCATTTTTCTTCTCTTCCTTGCTTTATCACATAAATGGGCTCATATTTTTCTCTTGAGATAAAGTCCTTCCCAATAAGCTTGAACCTCATCTTAAAGAGTACAGTGTCTTTGAACTCTTTAGGCTCTACAACAACTCCTTCAATGTGATTTATTCTGAATTTCCTTAGGATTGTTGAGATATGTTTGCGAAGTAGGGATTTTTATCCTTCTTCTCCTTCTTCTTATTGGAACCTATCTTGGACACATAAAGCATCTTTATCAATACATAGTGACACATATTGATTTTCTGCTTTTTGATTAATCTATTCAAAAAGTTAGCCTCAAATTTGCTGCATGTGTTGAATATAGTCCTTTTATTGATGAAGAATCTCCCCACAACATAAGCTAGCATCCTATGGTTGAAAGGGAAATTTATCAATCTTAAGGGGAATCCTAGCTTTAATACTTCCTTCAGTCATCATAATTGTTTTATACTTCTCCTTTACATAATGAAATCTTGGAGCATTCTTCTTAGTGGCACTGTCATATTCTTGCTTCAATTACCAGAATATGCGTCAAGCTCTTGGCAACGAAGAATATGGGATAGCCTTTCACTTGAGCCTTGTAACATCTGAGAAAATTTAACCCTAGTTTATTAACCTGATGAGGGTAATTAGTGAGTTGATGAGGTGTGGCCCCAGAACGGTTTAACTTGGCATAATTGTTGTGATTTTAGCCCTAGAAGTGAGTCCAAATTGATGGCAGGCCACTCGGGTAAGGAAATAGGAAGAGAAAATGAAGAATTGTTCTCTGTGCCACATGCCGCGGTGCGTGGTTAGTCCGCTGTAGTGCACAAAGACCAATTTAAATAAATAAGCTCCTCTGTGCCATGTGCCGCGATGCACGGGTAAACTTTTTGATAATTATATCACGTCTATGGGAGAAAACAAAAGAGAAAAGAGGAAGAAAACGAAAACAATGTTAGAGCTCTACTAAGGCATGCTCATTGGCTCCCACTGTTGATATTTTAAAGCTCCCAAACACTCAAGGTAGGTAATCTAAGCTTCATTCTTCCTTTCTCTCCCTTATTTATGATGATTTATGGTAGGGTTTGACTTGGGAGATGGATTTTTGGTCTATAGGAGTATGGGTATCATTTCATTGTTTAAAACAAGTATAATGGGAGTTGTTTAATGTATTGGAACACTACATTAATGATTTTGGAAGTAGTTGGTCATGAAAGCATTTAATATCTGAAAATTGATAAATATAGTAGTTGGGGGCGAGGTTTATGTGCATTAATGGTGATTTAAGGTGTTGTTAATAATAGTGTACATAATAAAATTTAATAGCGTATTGGGTATGAATAGGTAGTGATTATGAGTCAATACAAATAGAATGTGTGGAGTTATATGTTGATAAAGTTTCAAGAGTTAGACAATGATGAAATTCTTGTGGTATGGATGTATAGAGATTCATTTTTAGCACCATTTGAGCTTATGAAGCTTGGAAAGTTGGTAAGGGATAAACGTTTGACCTTTCAAAAGTTTGAGTAATTGAGGAAAACTTAATCTTTATAGTTGAATGTTAATTGTGTTTGTGAAATGTGAATTATGAGTTAATTAATGATACATATTGGCAAAGTGTTTGATTTGTGAAATGATTTTTGCAAAGAAAACCTTGATTTTACCACCCTTGGTATTTTATAAAATTGATTATGATTTATTACTATGGGTAGCGAATTGTGATATATTATGTGTTGAATTGTGGAGTTTTAAGTTATATGAGTTCCTGTATTATGAATTGATTGTTAAAAATACATATTATATGAGAAATGTGCATAGCATGACCATTGGCGGGAGTTTTCCTAGGGAGAGGAGTAGATTGGTTGAAATCCACATGATATTGGCAGTGACCATTGGAATCGAGAACTAGCCTTGACACCGACCGTTAGAATCGAGAGGTAGCCCTTGTCTCATGTTGATTTAGGACTGTCCTACTTATTCTATGAGGGACTTGAATCTAACTAGTCTCCACCAGTTCAGGAGGAGGTAAGATTATGGGTACGACACTCCATGGTTGTTAGTATTAAAGGAAGTCAGATTACATAAGTGAGTGAGTTTACCCTGGTCTGGTAGCTTTTCACAAGTGGAAGGTTGGGTTAGTCCGTAAAGGATGTAGTCACGTGATAGCCACCCGTTTCATGTTAGAGGTAACAGGAGAATATAAAGTTGGCATATGATCATGCATATAAGTCCAGCCACATGGTTGTTAGTTTTATGGTCTGGCATGTGTTGAGGGTACATGGTTGTTATTTTTGCTAAATAACATGATAAAGTATTTTGTGGTAAGCCCGGTCACATGGTTGTTAGTTTTATGAACTGTGGTCGAGTGTTATGTGTTTATTCGTGCTTATTTGCCTAATTGCATATATTTACCATTGATATGTAACTATATGGGTTAAGTAAACTTGGTTATTGAGTGGTTGTACTCACCCCTCAATTCTCAATATTTTCAGGACCTAGCTCATCAGATCCGAGTCGGGAAAGATATACAAAGGCCTAGGATTTGTGGAGTAATCCTCTATATGCCTCTCTTTTGTTATTTTTATGTGTATTTATTAATGTAATTGCCAACTAGGATATTTGATATGATTTATGCACTACTTGCATGATTTTGTATATAACTAGTGTATTTTGTGTCCTGGTTTAATGAGTTTTGGTTGTGAACCTGTGGATAGGATCAAAATACTTGTACAAGTAGAAACATATATATTTTGAGAAATTTAGAATGAAATTGTTGATTTTATGCAACATTTCCTCCCCTTTTATGTTTTGTGAAATCAGGGTTGAGTGGTGATTTTATGAGATAATTATTTTTGATTGTGTGTAGTGCATTGTACGAGTCTGTAAGAGTTCATTAAGTATGGTTGAATGGTTGGTGTGAGCTTTTGACACGTGTGGTTGAGTTGGGATACCCCATTTGTGAAATTTTATAAAAAAGTGGTCAAAATGAGTTTTGGTGTTTAACTTTTTATAGAAAATGAGTTTAAGTGTGCAATTGGTGCCATTAGCTAAAGCTAGGAGAAAAATTTGTATAGACACTGAAACAACCTTAGTTGGATGTCGGACGAAGTTTTGGGAAGCGTTAGAAGTTTGATCCCCATGCTGTCAAATAATAGCACTAATGCTGTAAAATTTTGTGCAATGAGCTGCGGTGTATGGCATAGAGAAGACATGCACGGTGCACATGACACTTTTTGCACAAAATCTATTTTTGAGTTTTAAATCTCATTATTTTAGGTTTCAATTAATTTTCAAGCTTCTGCTTTGCTTTTAAAACTTTGGTACAGACTTATTAAATAATGTGTGAAATTTGAATTATTGACATTAGGATTCCTTTAAAAGAATTTTGAGAAATTCCTTTTATAGAACTTTCAATTTGGTAATCCTATGAGGGTTAAACCCTGGATTACCTTACAATTTGGTAATCTTATAAGGGTTAAACCTTGAATTACCATGATTTGAAGTCAATTGTGATTTAACCTCAGGGAGGTTACAAGCCTTGTATGTTTTCTTGTTTCTATCCCAGCCAAAGCTTGCATAGAATGCTTTAATAACCTCTGAAGAATAACTTATATTTAGCTTAAGCAACCCCTTATAGTCACTCAAGTATTCATCAATATTAAAGTTGTAAGCTTTGATAAAGTAATCATATTTGGTGAAGTGACCAGTCATCACCACTCTAGAAGAAAAGAATTGGTTGTAGCGAGATTGATGTTATAAGCTGAGCAGCTTCCCTTTTCTCAAGCTTTCTTCTGATATGTCACTAGGAGGCACATTGCTGCCATCCTTGGATAATTCTCTACCTAGCCTGGTCAATTCATCTTCTTGCTTTCTTGAAGATGTAGGTTTAGAAATTATCATAAGATCTCTTATAATTCTCAGAGTTCTTCTTTTCTAAGATGGTTGAGCAAGTGATTTACTGCCTTTTTGAATCAAGGCTTCACTGAATTTCCTCTTCTTAGTCATATCAGAGCTCTGTTTCTTCCTAGTAACCTTAGTTCGGGCCATTTTAGAAAGAATGGAAAGATAGTCTAGGTTGAAGATTAAGAAGGTTTAGAGGAATTTAAGCTGTGAAATAGTGTTTAGAAAAGATGAGTAATGAATTTTGAACACTATTCAAATTAGAGAAGGATTAAGAAGGCAATTACTAATGAAGAAGAGTTGTAACTATCAGATATTGTAACATTAGAGCACGTGTGAAATGAAGGATTTGACATAAGGGTATAAATAGTAACAAGCCAATCATGCATGGTGAAGAAGTGCTTCACATTGTCATTTCTTCAACTTATATGGATGTTTTCATTTAAGACATAACATGTTTCACACGTGATTTGTCCACATAGTGCAATCCAGAAATGCGACATTTTGGCTTATGCTGATCACGCATGGTTACTGATCAGTCTCACGCGTGATATGTTTAGGATAAAAGATAAAGGCTCCCGGAAGCACATTCATGTAAGGAAAGCTTCAACCTTCACACTTGATTTGTCATGACTCAAGGAGATACCTCTCTATAAGATGATTCACGCTTGAAGTACAAGTGCATTCACGCATGATTTGTCATGACTTAAGCAAGGTAGCTTTCTATATAACATTTCACGCTTGAAACCAATTAGGTCTCACATGTGATTTATCATGCCTCATAAAAGCACCAATTGGGTCTCATACATGATTTGTCATGCCTTATAAGAGACATATTACAGTTAAGCATTGCATGCATGATTTAGCATGTAATCATGCTTGAAATGTCCTAAAACATAAGAAAACAACTCTCTTAAGAAAGTAATACCTGATCAACTGACTTTTACTTTAAGAATCATTCCAACTCAATCCAGAAAGCCAAGATTTATAATGTGAACCCTGTAAAAAAATTTATAACCCCTTTAAACCTTAAGTTAGTAAAAGATTCAAATATAATAAGATTAGACTTTAAAACACTTCGCAACTCATTAAGATTTACCATTCCTAGTTCCCTTATTGTGAAAGTAAATTATTCTTCAGCTAGAGGTTTGGTGAATATATCTGCTAGTTACTCAGTGGTAGGGACAAACTCCAGGACAATGTCCTTCTTTTGCACATGATCTCTTAGAAAGTGATATCTTATATCAATGTGCTTAGTCCTTAAGTATTGGACAGGATTCTTTGCCAAATTAATAGTGATTGTGTTGTCACATCTGATTGGAATTTCCTTGAGACGAACTCCTAAATCTTTCAATTGTTGTTTCAGCTATAAGATCTATATACAACAACGTCCTGCCACTAAATATTCAGATTCACACAAAGATAAAGACACACTATTTTACTTTTTTTTGAACCATGAGATGATTGAGCCTTCTACTTTTGCCCTTTCTATCAATTTTATATCTAACATGGTCAATATCTGAATATGTGATCAGCTCAGGCTCTCCTCTTTTAGGAAACCAAAATCCTAGCTGTGCTGTACCATTGAGATACTTGAAGATCCTCTTCACAGCTTTTAGATGAAACTCTCTTGAGTCTGATTGAAATCTTACACACATATAGATACTAAACATTATATCAGGTCTGCTAGCAGTGAAATATAGCAAAGATCCAATATTTGCTTAAATATAGCTTAATCCACCTTCTTTCCTTTTCATGCTTGTCCATCTCGATTGAAGCACTTATAAGGAAATTGCTTGGATTTGAATTCTCAAACCCAAACTCCATTAGCAACTTATATGTGTATTTGGTTTGGCTTATAAAGATCCCATCTCTCATTTGCTTGATTTGTAATTCGAGAAAGAAATTCAGTTCCCTTAACATACACATCTTATATTCACCTGATATAATCATAGAAAATTTCTTACAAAGAAATTCATTAGTAGCTTCAAAAACAATATCATCAATATAGATTTAAACAACTAAAATATGACTACCTTTAATTTGAAAGAATAAGGTTTTATCCACCATTTCTCTTTTGAAGTTTTTACTGAGTAAGAAGGTACTTAACCTATTATACCAAGATCTTAGGGCTTATTAAAGTCCATACAAAGCCTTCTTTAGTTTGTAGACATGATTTGGTATTGATGGATTTTCAAATCCTAAAGCTAATTTATATAAACTTCTTCATTAATTAGTCCATTCAAGAAAGAACTTTTAATATTCATTTGATAAAGCTCAAAATTTTTAATACAATAAAAGGAAAGTAAAAGTCTAATAGCCTCAAATCTAACAACAGGGGTAATGGTTTCATCATAATCAATACCTTCTTCTTGATTATAATATTTAACTACTAGCTTGGCTTTATTTCTTACCACAATACCAATTTCACCAAATTTATTTCTAAAGACTTATTTCATCCTTATCGTAGAATGATTACTAAGTCTAGGCACTAAGTTTCAAACTTGACTTCTCTCAAACTAGTTTAACTCTTCTTATATTGCTATGAGCCAATATTCATTAGATAAGGCTTCTTTGATATCAAGAGGTTCAACGTTAGAAAGAAATGTATTGAAATGGCATAATTCTCTAAGTAAACCTCTACTTCTAAGATTATCACTGACTTCTCCAATAACTTCATAAATATAATAAGACTTACTATATCTCTAACTTCTTGAAAGTTCATTTGCTTACCCATTTTGATCATCAGTCATGGTATCATTATTGGTTTGATTTTCCTTCTTTTCATTTAGTGAGAGAATATCAAGAGGAATATTTATAATTTCTTTTTCTTTGTTCTCATTTGATAAGGATTCATCAAATCTAACACATATTAACTCTTCAACGGTTAAAGTTCTTTTGTTAAAGACTCTAAAAGATTTTCTTCTATTAGAATAACCCAGAAACATAGCTTTATCACTCTTAGAGCCAAACTTGTCTAAATTATCCTTACCATTATTAAGTACAAAACATTTATAGCCAAAAATGTGCAAATGTGAGATATTAGGCTTCCTTCCTTTGTAAAGCTCATATGGTGTCTTGTTCAGAATTAGTCTCATATGAGCTCTATTTGTGATATAACAAACTGTACTCATTGCATCAGTCCAGAAGTATTTTAGGAGCTTCTTTTCGTTTAGCATAGCTCTTGTCATTTCCTCTAAGGTTATGTTCTTTCTCTTTACAACTCCATTTTGTTGAGGAGTTCTTGGTACTAAGAATTCATGACTTATTCTCTGTTCTTCACAAAATTCACTAAAGTTGAAATTGTCAAATTATCTACCATGGTCACTTCTAATCTTCACAATTTTCAAACTCTTATCATTTTGAACTTAAGCTATAAATGCCATAAAATAATCAAAAGTTTGATCCTTATGAGACATGAAGATAGGCTTTGTGAACCTAGAATAATCATCAAAATAACAAAATTGTAGAGATTACCCCCTCGACTTTTTATCCTTGAAAAACCAATTTAATCCATATGAAGCAGCTTAAGAGGTTTTAAGGTGGAAACTACATTCTTACTATGGAATGTAGTCTTGATTTGCTTTCCCTCCATACAAGCATCACATAACTTGTCACCTTTAAATTTTATCTTTGGTAATCTGATAATAAGATCCTTCTTAATCAGCTTGTCTAATTACTTCATATTTATATGAGTTAATCTTTTGTGCCACATTCAATTTTCATCATTTACAAAAATCAAGCACTTTGTGTTTAAGGAATTTTCATCACAGAGGTTGACTGAGTACACATTCTAAACTCTTTTCCCTTCTAGAATGATTTTTCCTATTTCCTCATCTGTCACAATGCAACACACAATATTAAATATAACTTCATAACCTTTACCACATAATTAACTTATGCTTAAAAGGTTATATCCTAATCCATCAATAAGATAAACATTTTCTATGCATGGAGAGTTGGAAGAATTCTTACCAACCTTACCTATACTGAGAATTCCACCCTTTTCATTGTTTCTGAAGGTAATAGTCCCACCATCTTTAGTTTCTACCATGTATAAGAATATTGAGTTGTCACCAGTTATGTGCTTGGAGCAGCCATTGTCTAGATATCACTTTTCATTTGTGACTCTTCTCAATACCTGCATGAATATCAAGTTTTCTTAGATACCTAAATCTATTTAGGTCCTGATAAGTTAGTAGATCCCTTTAGAACCCACTAATATTTTCACTCAACCCTTGCCTCCTATGAATACATGACTTAGTCATGTGTCCTTTCTTGTTACAATATGAATAAATGGACTTGGGTGAGTTAGTCATAGTCACAAGAATAAAGAAGTTCTTATAATATTTATATTTTTATTTCGATCTATAGCCTAATCTAGCTTTATTAAAAATACTTCTTTATTAGCTACACAAAATGTAAAGGAACACAAGGTGACAATTCAAGCATGCGTACACAAGGATACCTTGCATGAATTGGAGCAAAGAAGCTTTATCAAGGCATCATACAAACACAGGTGACAAATCATGAGTAGATCACTATTGATTCAGGTGTGAAACGTCAATCAGTTTGCCTAGAGTGACAAATCACGCATGAATCATCATATAGAGAAAAACTCAACTTCTGTGATCCAATTCAAGCTAGAATGACATTACTCCCAAGCTTAAATTGACTAAAACAAGTTCTAAGATGCACAAATAAAACTTACAAGCCAAGACGATGCATTCATTTTAAGGATGATAACATGTGATTAAGCTCTCAGTTTGCACATTGAATCTAAGAAAAATAAATAACTTATCTTATAAATATTCTTCTTCTCTTAATTCTTTATGCCCTTGAGGTTTTGTCTTCATCCATGAATCTTCATATATCTGCACACATAACACACACCTCTTCTTTTAGTTTTGTAATCATCAAAACATATGATTCAACAAATATGCTACAACATAATTCATTGATAGTGGTAGTAGCAGTGGGGTTTATGCCACAACATAACTTGATTATGCTACAGCCTAAGTATCAGTTAATGAAATGCACAATTTCATGAAAAATTGATATTTTTAGGGTTTTGAATGTTTTGGTACATCATTATTCATCTTTGTTCATCTCCAACAGCTTTAAATTGACCAGGGAAGAGGGAAAAACACCATGGATAAGGTGGAGAAGCTTGGGGTTTCATGGGACATTAGTGATTTTTTGTCCAAAATCACTCCAATTAAGCTTTTTTTTTCCCCTTCTCTTCTTCATTTTTATGCATTCTCTATTTAGTTTTGCAATTTCTAGACCTATGTGTGGCTAAATCTCTTAGACCTAGAGGAAATATGAACCTATTGATAGATTAGACTTGTTTTTACCCATTAGTTAAGCTTAATATTGATTTTAGTTGCTCAATCTTATGTTTAATGTCTATTTGATGCTTGGCCAACATTAAATATGATTTTGGGTGTTGGGATTTTTCTTTGACAAAGGGAAATCTCATTTAGACTATTGGATTGAGTAATATGGGATTACATTTTATCTAATTTATAATTAGGATAGACATATACCTAATTATCCTATATAATCATTGTAGAGTGTTCTTGGGTGAGTTGTCTCTTGAATAATTGTGTTAGAAATAACATAATTAATTTAAGAGTGGGTTATTAGTGGATTGAAAGACCTTAATAGCTATTAAAACTCTCAATTAACAAAATTAACTTTGAAATTAATTAATTGGGTTAAAATGGTGTGTAAGAAATTAATAGTGGATTAGTGACTATAGGTTGCTCTTTACTAAAATGGTTGCTAGATTTAAGTTTGTCATTAAAGATTTATTGATTTTAATTAATTAATCAATTCCAATTAATTTTGCTTAACGTAAGCAAAAAATGAAAAATTTATTATCTAATTGCTATTTTGCTCAATTCTTTGTGAGATAGACCTTGATACACTAATATATTACATTTTAACCTATATACTTGTGATGATACATTTTTATATACATCAATCTAGATGTTCAAGCATGGTTAGAGGTCTAGTTAATATGTCTACCATAGTAAGAGAAGATGTAGCTTGTGAAAAGGACCATTAAATATGATCTTAGACTTTCATACCTCATAACTCGTGAAAAGATAAAGTAATGAGGATGAATAAACTTGGTCACCTTTCTTCTAATGTTTTATGCACCTTTAATCATCCACCTCCTCAAATTGAAGGAGGGGTGGATGGTGAAAGGACTTAGATTTTGTTGTTAGATTGTTATTGCAAGTTCTATACATTTTTCTAGTTTATTAATAGAATTCCCTTTGCAATAAAAAAATAATGAATAAAAAGGATACGCAAATTTTCTATGATTAAGCTATAGTTTTGTCATCAAAAATTTTGTATGTGTCATACTCTTTGATGTGCGTTCATATCAGTCCCCCGTAAGGGATTCAAATAAAACATAAACCTTATTAGAATGAACTTTATTTCTTATGGAGGCAAAAATAGAAGCAAAAAAATTGTAGATAATAGAAAGAAATGGCAATAGGAGTAAATACTAAATAGTAAGGATAAGGCTTTAAATGAAAAAAACATGAAAAGAAGAGAAGGTGAGGGCCTTCAAGTTTCTAAAGTAGTTTCTTCACTTTCTACTAACACCCATCATAGTGAATGCTCACTTTGAGAACACATGTCTATAGAGGAAGAAAGAAATCAAAGCAAGACAAGAAAATTAGAAAATAAAGTAGGCACTACACTTAGCAATATACAATCGATTTGCAAATATAAGAAAGTAATTGAAAAGCAAAAAGTGCCATTTTTATTAGTTGCAAATACAAGAAATGCATTATGAATTTTATATATATATATATATATATAATTTTAACACAATATTTTATTTAACCCACAAGCCCTTGAGTCAACTTCAATGTTCTTATGCATTTGGAATTGTTGTGAGTGGAAGATTTATTGCTTGTCTCACAAGTGCAAAGAAAACAATCCATATGGTTCAGACTTTAGGGTGAGTCTCATGGGTGAGATTAAAAGCTTTACATTTGTATATTATAATTTAATTAAAATATTAAAAAATATTCATATTTGTCTATTGCTTGCCCTATTCCTATGTTTTCCCATCTTCCCCTATCCAACCCAATAGAGGTTGCTTTGCCTATACCCACTTGGTTGGAGAAAATGATCTATATATCATAATTAGGGACAAGATGAGTAGCAGAAACTAATCTAGCTGAAAATTTCAGTTAGTTTAACAAAAACAATTAAAGAATCCACTTCCAAGGACAAGATGCATGAAATACATGGTAATAAAAAAAATGCAGCTTACGACAAATGTATAGTACCAACAAATTAAAGTTCCCATTTGCAAGTTCAAAAATAGACAGCATGGAATAGAGCACCAAGAAATTGGCTTTGCTTTGATGACTCCAAAAATTTTCATGTGTTATTAGGGAATTTTGGGTTCAATTTGGAGTCATCTAAGTAATTTTGAGAGAAAATGAGACTATTATTTGAGGGGAAAAAAAGAAAAGTACTTTTGAATATAAGAAGGGAGAATTGGTGGTATTTTGGTGAAATAAATGGATTATTTGAGCTAAAATTTTATTTATGATGTTATGTTGTCTATACATGATCTAAATTAAGAGTCAAAGTGATATATGTAAATAAAAATTGAAGATGAAGAAAAGACAGGACTTAAGATATAGCATATCTAGATTTCGCTATAGCATAATACATAGTGACAGTGATAGTGTTAGTGATACAGCAGCTTACGTTGTAGTGTAACCTGATTATGCCACAGCATAAGTGTTAATTAATAAAATGCATCGCGTTATTGAAAACTAATACTTTTAGGGTTCTAAACATTTTTGCTTGTCATTCTTTGTCTTGGCTTGTCTCTAATAGCTACAAACTGACCAAGGAAAAGAGAAAAATGCCATGGATGAGGTGGAGAAGCTTGGGTTTCATGGGAGATTAGTGATTTTCATCTAAAATCACTTTGATTAAGCTTTTCTTCTCATTCTCTTCTTCATTTTGATGTATTATTTGTATTTTTGCAATTTCCAAACTTATGTGTGGCTGAATCTCTTTAGACCTAGAGGAACTATGAATCTATTGATAGATTATACTCATTTTTATCCACTAATTAAGCTTAATGTTGATTTTGGTTGCTCATTTTTATGCTTTAATGTCTATTTGATGCTTGGCCAATATTAAATGTAATTTTAGGTGTTGGGATTTTTTCTTGATAAAGGAGAATCTCATTTAGACCATTGGATTGAGTAATATGAAATTAGATTTTATCTAATTTGTAATTAGAATAGACATAGACCTAATTGCCTCATATAATTATTGTAGGGTGTTCTTGGTTTGGATAGCCTCTTGGATAATTGTGTTAGAAATAACATAATTAATTTAAGAGAGAGTTATTAGTGGATTGAAAGACTAATAGCTATTAAAACTCTTAGTTAATAAAATTGGCTTTAAAATTAATTAATTAGGTTAAAATGGAGTCTAAAAAGTTAACAGGAGGTTAGTGACTCTAAGTTACTTTTTACTCAAGTGACTGTTGGATTTAAGCCTTTCATTGTTTTTTTAATTCAACTTTAATTTTGGTTAATTAATCAATTTCAATTAGTTTAAACTTAACGTAAACAAAAGTTAAAACTTTATTTCGTAATCGTTATTTTTATTAATTCCTTGTAGGATCGACCTTAACACACTAATATATTGTATTTTGACTCATACATTTACGGTGATACATTTTTCTGCACATCATGTACCAAGAAATGAAAAATGGGGTATCTAAAATAGCAGCATATTCAAAAATGTGTAGTCATTCTTTTAAATGTCAGCTGCTGATTACCATCCATAAGAGGGGAAAATGAAGAGAGCAAAAAATTGAAAAATCACAATCAATAAGAAAAATGAATAGAAGAGACGATAGATATGAATGAACCTTGCTAGGTGATAACTTAAGATGGTAGAATAGAAAGAGGAGTTTAAGGTGAGCTGTTGACCTTGTCTTCTTTGACAAAGAGAAAGATAAAGGGTTAGGGTTAGGGTTAGGCTGCATAGAGTGAGGGTTTCCACTATTGGGTATGGGGAAAAAGAAAATTGGAGGAGAGTGAAAAAGGAAAATGAAGGGATTGAATTTAGTCTATGAAAACTAGGGAGATATTAATTTTTTAAAAATTAAATAAAAAAACATTATAAAGTGGTAAAAATAATTTTTTATATATAAGGCATTATAAATTTTTTAAAAATAATTTTTTATATATAAGACATAAATTTTTAAGAATATATAAATATATATATATATATATATTATAAAATAATAAATTTGTTAGATAAAAAGATATAGAGTTGGTGATTCGAGAAAGTCGGGTATATTCATGCAAAGCCAAATAACCTAAACTTCTAAAAAAGTTGCAATAACCAAGCCCAGCCATAAACTCTTCAAGTTTTAAGCCAACCCAAATACTCAAATTAACAATTTTTTTATTTTTAAAAGTAAATTAAATTAAAATTTTATTTTTTAAAATTAACTATTTTCATTTTATAAAAAAATAAATACATTTTTTAATACTTAAAAGATATAGATCACTTTTGTAAAAAAATAAGTGGATTTTAAATTTAAAAATTAATTTTAAATATTATTTTGAAATATTTTATAGATTAAAAATAATAAAAAATTGATAATATAAATATTTTTATTTTTAAAAAAATTATCTATAATAATGTATTCAAATATATGGTATTAATTTTCTTAAAATTTCTTAAATAAAAGACATTATAAAATAGTAAAAACAACTCTTTTATATATAAGGCATTAAAAATTTTAAAAATAATTTTTTATATATAAGACATTAATTTTTAAGAATACATATATATAAATTTTTAAGAATATATATATATATATATATATAATATTCTAAAGTAATAATTTGTTGGATAAAAAGGTATAGAGCCAGTAATTTAAGCAGGTCGGATATATTCAAGCTAGACCATAACCTAGACTTTTAATAAAGTTTGAATAGTCAAGTTTGGCCATAAACTCTTTGGGTTTTAGGCCAACCCAAATACCCGAATTAAAATTTCTTATTTTTAAAATTAAATTAAATTTTTATTTTAAAACTAATTATTTTTATTTTATGATAAATATAAAATATATTTTTTTAATACTTAAAAGATCTAGACCACTGAACATTTTTTAAAAAGATATGTGAATTTTAAAATTTAAAAATAAAGATTAGAATATATTTTAAATATTATTTTAAGATATTTTATAGATTAAAATAATAAAAATTTGACAATATAATATTTTTATTTTAAAAAAATTATCTATAATTGTGTATTCAATATATAGTATCTTAGTATAAAATAACCTAAAACTTAATGAATTACTTCATATTTTATACTTCCTTCGTTTAAAAATGTAAGGTATTTTTAACAGAATATTACCCCTAAAAAATAGTCATCTACTTTTAAACTAACTCTATCTTTTCATATTTACCTCTATTAAATACCCTACAATAAATATAAAGTCATTATCAATGGAAGCACTTTTGAAAAAAGGAAATAATTACACCTCGAAAGACTAAAATACCTCACATTTTTTAACATCCAACTTCTCAAAAAATGTCTTACATTTTTTAACGGAGGGAGTATATGTTTTAAAAATAATTTTTTTATCTACTCCCTCTGTTTAAAAATATAAAGCATTTTTTAAAGAGTTGGATGTTCAAAAATGTAAGGTATTTTTAGTTTTTTTGAAGTGTAATCATTACCTTTTTGTTAAAATTGCCTCTATTGATAATGACTTTATATTTATTATAGAGTATTTAATAGGGTAAATATGACAAGATAAGGTCAGTTGAAAAGTAGGTAACTACTTTATTGGGGGTGATATTCGTTAAAAATACCTTATATTTTTTAACGGAGGGAGTAGGTGTTTAGGCTAAGTCTGAACCTAGTCAGGCTTGGCCTGAATTTTGTCGAGTCCATTCTAGCCTGACTGTAAAATACAAAAAAATTTTAATCCCTATTCTAACATTTTTTTAGGCTTATTTAGATTGATCTGTTAGGCTTGGCTCAAATTATTGGCCATAAATAAGTATATTTTATATAAATAAATGCTAGTTAGAACCCTTCTAGTTCTCATCATTTTTTATTTTTTCTATTAACTTTTTTAAAGAGAAATATTTATTCCTCTCTAATCCCTTGCTATTTAGAGATGATCATTTTACCTTGCTAGTTCCTTACAATTTATGCAATTTAGGGAGGATTGTATCATTCCTTACTATTTCTTCTTACTAAACAAGCACATTACAGAGGAAATTAGAGGAGGAAAATCAAAAAAGATTTATTTTTGGACCAAAGGATGTAAACTGAAATGTTTCATTATTAAGACATAGTTTAAACTAATGACAATTGAATTAATAATGATATAACCTCAAAATATCCAACATATGCCAAGAAGTTTTATGCACTTAAGAACGTAATAGAGAATTGACAACATTATATTTGGCCTCAATTAATCTGCAATAATTGTGATAAGATAAAGTTAAAAGTATATATGATAAGTGATTTTGTCTACTTGTTTTTTCACACTTTTAAATATTTAAGATTAGGGGCAAAATTCTCTCCATAATTATAAGATGTTTTCTTTATTTTTTGTGAGGTATTTTGTTTTGCAAAAGCCAAGTAAACAAAATCACTTCAGGCCACAAAGCATCAGGTGCAGTAGAACTTACAAGCAAAATATTCATCAATTCTTTTTCACAAAGTTCTATTTTTTCTTTCTACAACACCATTAAACTCAAGCAAATATAGAGGTGTCACCTTATGAATAATTCCTTTTTCACAAAATTCATTCAATAAAACAAATTCTCCTCCTCTATATGACCTGACTCTCTTAATCTTTTATTTAACTAATTTTCAACCTCCACTTTATATAAAATGAATTTTTCAAAAGCTTCATCTTTATTCCTTAATAAATATACTTTAGTATATCTTGAAAAATCATCTATAAAAGTAATATAATACCTTTTACTTTCTCTAGTCATAGTTTGTTTTAAATCACCCAAATTAGTGTGAATCAAGGAAAGCACCTCAGTTTCTCTTTGAACAAAATAATGAGTTTTTTTTTTTATTTTGTTTAGTTTCTGCACACATTTTGCATTTATCAAAAACATCATTTTTTTAATTTTAGAAATTAGGCCAAGGCTTCACATTCTTTTTATATAACCCTTATTAACATGATCTAGTCTAGCATGCCACAAGTCAACAGAATCAATCATAAAGACAGACATATACTCAAAAGATGTATTGTTATTCATTTCATTAACATTTAAAACAAACAATCCCTTATTGCAATACCCTTTTTCCCATAAACACATTATTCCTTGTCATTACAATCTTGTCAAATTCAAATGACACTTTAACTTGAGCTTTTCCTAATAGAGCAATTGAAACAAAGCTTGCTCTAACTCTAGACACATGCAATACTTCATTTAAAGCCAAACTTTTTCTTAATGTGAGCTGTCGTGCTCGAATTGTGCGCTTTTCCCTAGTGAAGGAAGGTCGATAAATGTAGAAAAAATAGGAGTCACCACTAAAGTTTTTAGGAAACCTTGGAAAACTTTATAATGAAAAAGGATGGTTTGTGAAAAGAGTTTGCGAATTGATTGTGTGTTGGAAAGGTATTAGGCATCCCATGACATTCATTCATAAGAACGTTTACCCTAAGTTGATTCTAAAAAATTAATTAGCCTTTTAATAATATCTTGATTACCCATTAATCACATACAAAAATAAAGATTAAAAAAATGAAAACAAGTTATTTATTTACAAAGGAAGACTTGACCTAGGATCAAAACTTAGGATCTACGTATCTTATGATAGGGATCAAAGTCCATGTAGTTTAAAAGTATAATTAATTAGATTTTTTTATCCTTTAATTTTTTATGAAAAGAATATTATTTTTGGATTAACCTTTATTATTATCATTGTACAAAAATTTAACCAGTATTGGAACCTGCAGTGATTTAGTATCACTCATAGTTCACTAGTTGACGCTTATCACAAATCCTAAAGGGATTTTCAAAGTGAATAATTTAAGTATGAAATTTTAATGCAAAATTCGATACCTATAATGACTCAATTCATTCATGGTATCTCTTTGATATTCTTAGGAATCCACGATGATTTAATATTACTCATGGTATGACCCAAAATATGCTAAAGATTTTGTTATTTTTAGGAATCTAAGGTGAGTTTGTATACTTACGGCATAGCCTAAAATATGATAAAAGAAAATGTTAATTTTAAAATAATGCACAACGAGAAATTTCTTGACACTTGACAATTGTGGTGATTTAGTATCACTTACATCATCAATAAATTAAATATTCATAATGATTTAGTATCACACGTTGACCCTCTATTTTTTTTGAAGAAAAAGGATAAAAAGGTTAGAATAATTTTTTTTCTATCAAGACCTCTATTTCTTTTTAAGAGAAGTGATTAGTGAATGATTCATTGGTAAAACAAATGAGAATGAATACAAATAAACTGACAACACACTCAATTAGCCACGTAATGAAATCATTCTCACAATTTTGACAAATAAAATAAATTGGAAGTTTTGCGCTCATAATCCCAAGATCAAGCAAACCTTTTTGGACAAACCAAAAACAAAAAAATGGACAAATCAATGAAGATGAGGCCAATGAAGAATCATTTAAAATTGATCCATGTACGTGATAATCAAATGAAAAAAATATATTATAAGAGGCATAATGTTGCCATCAAATATACAAAGCAAATCCCAACTGAGAACATGCAACCCAAACAAGAGTAATCAATTATCAGTATATGGCAATCATTATAATGATCAGTGAGGACTAAAATGGTGGTGAACCCAAAGGCAAAAATTCTAAACCCGAGATAGCTCCTCTTTTTTACAAGGAATTACACTGATCAAGCACCCATAATCAAATGAACATGAAAATAGAGTTGAAATAAAAACTCACTTTTTAGAGCTTTGCCAACATGGTCAATTTTCTCCCTTCCATCTCCTTTCTAAAAAAATCCTCCTAGACTTCCTCTCTCCATTTTGTCTCCTCAATTTTCATCCCCTTCTTTCTCTTTTGCTATCTCTTTTATAAGTACTAATTAGGATTTTCTCACTTAATGACAGAACCAAGCAAAATAAGGTAATTTTTTATGTTGACTTTTTTACAAAATTTCAGATTTCAAATTTACATTTAAGGTAATCAATTTGATAGCAACACAAATGAGGGGATTTGAGAGTCAATAAAAAAGAAAAAAATATCTTTTAAATTATGAAGATATTATTTTATTTTTTAACTGTTTTTCATAAAACCATATTTTCCTCTTTTTTTAGCTTAATTTTATTGGGTTTTTATTTCTAGTTTATATATAGGAGCTCGGACAAAATATGGTATTCACATGAGCTTTAAGACCACTTTTCATTTTCCTTAAACTTTGGTAGTTCAAGAATTAGCAAGGTAAACATGGTCTTTCCCTTACTTTACAAGATCATAGGAGATAAACATCTCTCAGTTAACACATATATATCTAGTTGCCCCAGAGTCTGCCACCTCTTTTTTCACATTAGAGATTAAGAGAGCTTGAGACACCACCGCAACAATGACATCATCATCACTATTATCATCCCTTTGAACCAAATTTGCATTTGGCTTAGGAGGATTATCACGATTTGCCCTCTTTCTACATTGTATTGCATAATGTCTTGGCTTACCATAAATAAAATAGTCTCATTTTTTCTTTAAAAAAGGGTTAGAAAAACTAAGTTTGTAATCAAATTTTCTATTCTTTTTATCGTTGTTTTTAGATTCATACCTTTTATTGTGAGGCTTTATCTCCACCATTGACTTTAGATGTCATTTCTTTGCTTCTAGCTACATGAATAGTGCCCTTCAGTTGGTGTCTTCAATTTTGATATTTGTGATCAATTTAGTTAAAGACAATTGCTTTTGTTTGTGTTTCAATTATTTCTTATAGTTGTCCCACCATTCCAGTGGCTTCTCAATAAGGATCCTAGCAACAAACTTAGATAGTAAATTGATATTCTCAGCACGAAGTTCCTCTAGTAGTTTGTGATACTCATTTATCTACTCCTTCACATTTTTGTCCTCAATTATTTCCCATTTGTAAAAATTTCCCATGATAAAGTTTTACTTGCCAGCATCCTCAGCAATTTACTTCGTCATCAACGATTCCTATATCTTATTGGCTTCCTTGTAGACATAATAAACATGAAACAAATAATTAGATAAAGTATTAATGATAGTGTATTGGCATACCTTATTTGTATAAGTCCAAGCATTTGTATGAGCCTGGTCAGCATCAATAAATGGCTCAGCCTAAGTAAGAGTAGCAGCTACACCATGCAAATTAAGAATGGTGAAGGTTCATCCCCACCAGTGCTTGAAGTTCTTGCTATCAAACATTTAAAATGTTTGGGAATGGTTTTAGAAGAAGGACAACAATAGTAGCAGGGATGAACTCCTCTCTACTTGAACCACCAGGAACATTTTCAAGGACAACATTCTTAGCATTGGATGCCATAATAGCTCTTGTGATTGTTGTAAATAGTGGGAAGAATTTTAATCTAAGTGGTACCAAGGACACTATTTTTAAGAGCTATTTCATCACACAACACAAGACACATGACAGCTCCTCAAGATTAAATAAACTCATCTTGCAAAGGCTAATAGGGGCACAGAACAACAAAGAGTAGTAGAATGATATACCCAAACAACACAGACAAAAGAAGAGGGAAGACGAGGCTTGAAAGCTCAAGAGCCAAGGCACTGAGAACGCTGGATGTTTCAATATATATAGGCACAAGCCCAACTGAACATTAGGAGCTCATCAACTCAACAATTTGAAAGAAATAAAATCCTATAAAACCTCAGTTACAAAATGCTGGCTTGAAAATCCATTTAATGGTTTAAAGAAAATTAATCTTGTTTAAGGATAATTAAACTAACTGCCATTTTTGAAACTTTTCAAATTCAAAATTCAAGTGGTCAAAAACTAAGGTCTTCAGATAACAGATAAGCAAAATAATAAATTAAAAAAATTATTTTTGCAAAATAATTTTGGTAAAAAGAATTCAATGCCTCTTGAACTCATGTGCAGGAGGTGAATCAACTATTTATAATTGTGATTGCCCGTTGTGGGCCTGTTTTATGCACATGAGCTCACTTTTCCTCCAAGCCTTTTATTAGTCCACTTTCATTTTTTAGCATATATACATTAGGAGCTCTTCTCATAAGTAATGTGAGACTTTTCCTTTTGACACACTCACTCAATAATTACAACACTTTGCTCCTTTAGTATTAATAAGTCTAGCATCTTCAGAAATTTATAAGTTCAACTTTTAATTTTACAATTTTATTGTGATATATTTGTAATTTATTTTTCAAATTTCAATAGGGTTGAAGAATAAATAATAGGCAATAGAAAAATAGAGGATATGATTATTTTATTGATAAATAGGCAATAGGTAAAGAATGAAAAATAGAAATAATATTTTTTTCAACATTTAATATGAACATTTGTGTTCCTTGTTAAAATCTAGAAAATAAGTTGCAAATTGATCAAAACAAAATTGTAAAATTAGAAACCTAATTTGCAAATCCTTGGAGGTGTTAGACTTAATACTTTCAATATTAAAGACGAACATTTGTGTTCCCTGTTAAAATTAGGAAAATGAGTGACAAATGTATCAAAACGAAGTTACAAAATAAGGAGTCGAACTAGTAAATTACTAAAACCATTAGACTTTATACTTTTTAAAATTAAAGATGAACATTTGTGTTTTTAATTAAAATTTAAAAATTAATTATAAATATATCATAATAAAATTATAAAATTAAGAGCTGAATTTGTAAATATCTGTTAATTAAACTTCTTACCACTGAAAGAGACGAAGGAATTTTATAAGCATTCTAAAATTAATTAAGACTTAAACTAATTCACCTTCTTGAAATTTAGCTTTCATTCTCCCAATGTGACATGTGACACTGACAACGTCAACGCGGGAGGAAAAGACAACAAACGCGCACAAAATCTTATCTGTAAGTGTAAAAACAGCAAACGTACGCAAATTGCTGTGCGCACGCGTCTACGTGGTTGTTATATGCAAAACTGCGGCTCTGTGTACTCATTTAAATTTTAATTAGAGATAATAAATTATAAAAATAATTAATTAAATAATAAATTTTAATTATAATTAATTATATTATAACATAACTTATTTGAATACTATTTTTGTAAAATTAATTTTAATAAAATTAAAAATATTTAAATAATTTATTTAAAATTAATTTTAATTACATGAATTATCATAAAAGATATTGTATTTTAAAATTAAATTATTAATAAATTTATATTTAATATCATTAAAATGGTTGTATTTTATTTAAGAAGTAAAATATATTATTAATTTTATTTTTTATTAAACTTTAGGCCTTTTTTTTGAGTCTTTTTTTATAATTTTTTCTAACACTTTTAGATTCATTTTTCACAGGACTCGTGTTGCTAGCTTTTGAAAAAAATTGATTTTAACTAAAAAAAAATTAATTCAATGGTTTTTCATGTGTTTGGATACCAACTCAGAAAATCGATTTTTTGAATAAAAAAATCGATTCTGAACATATCCAAACACACGCTGTGTCGATAGTGAGCTTATGTAAATTACTGAAGGGAGAATTTGAATTTAAATTCTAAAAATATAATATTATATTTCATTAATTTTATTTATAAAATATATTTAAAAAATTTATTTAATTTTATTTATAAGTCATGATATATTTTTAAATAATATTTAAAAAATATTTTTAAAATTATTTTTTATAATAATAGAGAAAAAGTAACCGGGTGTTATTTTTTGAATTTATTATATAAAAATATATTTGAAATTTCATAATTCATACACTTTTATTTTTATATTTTTCTTTACATTGTTACTGATAAAATTAATAAAAATAACTTATAAAGAGGATTAAAGGAGTACTCCCTCTATTTTTTATTGTCAGAGAAACTACCACTTTTTATTTATATTTTTTTATAAAAAAAATCACCTATTTAAATAAATATTTATTACATATTTCTCAAATCATCCCTTTTAATTTATATTAACGAGAAATAATTAATGTATGTTTATGTTTATTAATATTAGGCATTTTAGTCTTTTTTATTTTCAGAGATATTAATTATTATTGTTAACTTACTTTTTAAATTATATGATATAATTTTTTTAATATATAAAAATGGAAGGAGTACATGAAAAATTAGTGAGGTCATGTAAATCACTAATTTAAGTCATTGCTTACGCATTATTACGAAATGGGTGATTAGTGAATACATACAGTGCCACCGACTGACACCCGCATGATTAAATGACTACGTTGAATCGTTGCCTTTTGTTTTTCGGCGACGACGTTTTTTCATTACAAAAACCGGAACCAATTCAATATCCTTGGAGTCACATCACCTACGGCCGTCCAGCTGATCCTTAAGTTGAACCTCTCGGTATTATCCATTGAATCATAAGCCTGCATTAAATGACTGGGTCTTTTTCATTTTTGTTTTTTATGTCTGATCTTCTATTCTTGTTTCGGCGATTTTATTGACATCCGGTTTTGTATTCAAAAAGTATTGTCACTTGAATTTGCATCTCAGATTTTGTCAAGAGAGGATTTCAATTAAGGACTGCCGAAAGTGGGTCTGAAAAAAATTTTAAAATTTCAGCTTAATTTAAAAAAAATAAACAAATTTTAATGATAAAAAAAATTAAAATATCATTCATTCATTATATAAAATCACTAGTTATTAATTTTTTTATTATATTTTTTAATTTATCAATATTATTTTTAAATTACATCCGCATATCAGACAATCAATAACATTTATTGTTAATTTGTCAATTTTACTTATTAATTTATGAACGTTAGTTATAAATTACAAAACCTGCCAGTAATTTATAATTAATGTTAGTAAATTATAAGGCCTGTTAATAATTTATCATTGATATTAATAAATTAATAAGTAAAGTTAGCAATTTAAAAACTAATATTTTTGCTTATAATTAAAAAACTGATGTCTAATTTTATATAATTATTCACATGTCAACTCATGTAATTTGTAACTCATATTCATAAATAAATAAGTGAAGTAAAAAAATTAATAATTAATAATTTTACATAACAAAAAAGTGTATTTTAATCTTTTCACCATCGAAATTCTTTTGACTTTTTTTCCTTTGTATTGAACTAAAATTGTAAAAAAAAAAAATTAGACTAGTTCATGACTGAAATTCTCCTTCTTCTTTTTTTTTTAATTAACGGGAAAGGTCACCACAAAAATCGTGTGAAAGATTACAACTAAATCAGGTTAGAATCCATACTTTCATTTTTTGAGTCATAAGCCAACAAATAACGAATGATCCATATGAAAATTCAAAATAACGAAGAGCGAAAGCAAGCGGCAATGAGCAATGAGTTCACAAGTTTTGAATCCGCTCATATCTTTTTGTAAATGATTTGTGTAGAGCTAGTAACTTAGCATGCTCGACGCATATGAGCTTGGGTCTAAAAGTCTAGTTTCCGCAAAATTAGTCATTTATTTAAGTCCAGTTTTTATTGATCGGGCTTAGAGCCAAGCTCGTGATGAATCCTTTCTTTTTTTTTTATAAATTGAATTTTTACATTAAATATTATATATTCTTTTTTTAAAATACAAATTATAATGTTCAAAAATTAAAAATAAGTAATATAAATTTTGATTTTAAAATACAAACATATATGTAAAAGTCTAAATTTAATTTAAAACTTCAAAATATTTGATTTTTTTAAGGATAAAATAAAAAAGGGTCTAAACATGCGGCCAAGCCTGTTTTTACAATGCTGAACTTGAAAGTTTGATTATTTTAAAAATTCTTGATTTTTGAATCTCAAATTCTTATGCTAAAAATAAAAGAAGCCCAAATTTTTATAAAAATATATTTAAATGGACAGCTTATCAAACCTAACACGTATTTAAATGGACAGCTTATCAAACTTAAAACATGTATTTGACCCCAAAAACAAGAAACATGTTGGGTCAGGTTAATTGCTATTCACCCAGGTATTTGAGCACAAAGTCATCCTCTCATCAGGGCCGTGTCTGAAGGGATTTTGGGACCTAAAGCAAAATTATTTAAGAGGCCTAATGTATTATTATTTATATATCTTTATATTATTTTTTTAGCTTTTTGAATTGCAAAATCAAATATTAAATTTTTATAATTGAGTAATTTTAACATTTCACTTTCAATATACTCTATTCTCCCAAATTATAATATGCTTTTAGATAAAATTTTATATACCAATAAAACTCATTATATATACTTTACAACTTTATTTTTTTAAGACAAAAATATAAATTTTTAAAAATGCCCTTCATTTAACACTCAATTGATGAAATAATATTAAAGAGAGAGAATATATGAGAAGGGTAATATTAAAAAAGTATCATTAATAAAATTTTATTTTTATCAAAATATCTTGTATTTTAAGACGATGAATATTCCCTAAAAGTCTCTTATAACTCGAGATGGAAGGACTATAATATAGCAAATCTATTTAATCTATTTTGTAACATGGTTGATCTTAAATAAAATTTAAGTAATTTTAATTTTAAAAAACTTCTTTCAATAGTAGCAACTGTTACAGATATTATAAATAATTTTTTATAAAACAAACTAAGTTAAAAGAACCAAAAGACCTGAAAAGAATCGTGGAGCTTCCTAGAGAATCAACATCTTCACTAAGCTCATGTGATATCCCGTGATACACAAGGGAGAATGACCAAGAGTTTTTAATTCAAGTTAGATCTTAAGTATTAAACTTTAAAATTTATAATTTAATTTTTTAATTTTGTAATTATATTATGATAAATTTGTAACTTATTTTTTAAATTTTAATATAGTTAAAAAATAAAAAAATTATTTTTTTATTAACATTTGAAATATAAGTTGTAAATTTATCACAACGGAAATTGAATTGCAAATTTCTAAAATTTAACACTTAATACCTAACTTAAATTAATTTATTCTTTTAAAATTTTTTTATCATTCTTCCGATATATATTCTTGATCAAGTGACATCTACATTTATTATACTCTCATTTTCATATTTTTTTTATTTCATCACTATTATTAACTCAACTCGTATAATAAATATTCAGTTAGAGTTAATGTTTTTGATGTGACGTTCACACGATAACACAGACACATCATTCCAATAAAATTCTGGCATGCATTTTAAATTTGTGGCTCATATAAATGCAATAATGAAAGACAAATAATAAAATATGAGATTTTTTTTAGTTTACATAATAAAAAATGTATGAAATAGAATTCAATTTGTTTTTTTCCCGCTCCGCGTTCACTCGTTCACTTGTTCACAGTCTCTTGTCTTGTCGTTCTTCTAGGTCATGAAACTTAAGCAAATAAGCATTTCAGAATACTACAGTTAAATGACAGTTTTTCATGTATAAGAGGCTAAATGGTAAAATCTAATTAATTTTGAATCAATTAAGAGATTAGATCAGGATTAATAATTAATATCATAATTGAATCACGATCAAATTGGTTATGAATAGAGTCTTTCGTTAAACTGATCAAGATACTAATTTATTATATTTACCAGTTTAACTAGTCGAAGTTGACCTAGATTATTTTAATACTATGATGATGTTAATAATAATAAACTTGTAAACAATATATACTGCTCATATCTTAAAATTTTATGTAAGATATAATATCTATATATATAATTTAAAACAAACTAGTATCGTGCGTGCAACACATTTTTCAATTGTGTATAATTGAATGTTTGCAATAAAATAAAAAATATAGAATAATATATACGGTTCATAATCATATAATAGCTATACTTCCAGGGATGAATCTAGAACTTAGTAATTGGGGGGTCAAAACTGAAAATAAAATGAAGAATAAGAGGCCAAAATCTAATTTAAACTATTTTATAAAAAAAAAATTAATTTTGACGAAAAGGTTAATGACGCATGGGGGGCCAATAATCCCTCCTTGTCCTCCTGTGGGTCCGTCACCGTACGTACTTCTCAGCCGCAACGTGTAGTCTTGGAGTACACACTCTAAGAGGGTCATTCTTGAACTTAGCAGCCAGCAAACCACTTGCTTCCTCATGAACTTAACACACTATATATAAATACAATACTAATTTGCTTCCTCATGAACTTAGCAGCTAGAAAACCACTTGCAATCCAAACTGCTCTTTTCTTGCATCTCTGAACTCATTTATTGCTTTCCAATGATGGATTCCACATTATCCTCCATCACACGCAGAGCCCAAAAGATCAAGGGAATGATGTTCTCACCAGACGTTGATCCCTATTCTTTTGTGAGTCCTTCTGCGTATGACACTGCATGGTTAGCTATGATCCCAGATTCTTGTTCTGAACCTGATCACTATTTGCAGCCCAAGTTCAGGAATTGCTTGAACTGGCTGCTACACAATCAGAAGGAACAAGGGTTTTGGGGACAATGTGATGCGCACGGCAACCCTACCATTGAAGCCCTTCCTGCAACTCTTGCTTCCATCGTTTCCCTCAAAATGTGGAATACTGGGCCGCTTCTCGTACAGAAAGGTATATCAAGCATTTTTAAATGGTGAAAATGGGTCTCATAACATGCTGCCAAATTCTTTCGTTAAATATTTGATTACGAAATCGCTTCTCTGGTTTCAGGATTGTCATTTATTGAATCAAATGCTGAGAAGCTTCTGAAGGGTATGAAAGAACATTGCACTCCCTCGCTTGCCATTGTTCTACCTGGCATGCTTGAACTTGCAGTGACAAATGGTCTTCATCTTCTCTTCCCAGAATCAGTGAAGGAGACACTGTCCTATATATTTAGCTGTCGGGAAAAGTTTCTTAACAAGTACTTATTTTCATATATGACTTAGATCATACACCCATGCACCCGCGTGCACAAATATTTTTACAATTAGTTTCATAATCTGAATAAATGATTCACTCAAGAAGCTTCTAATTGAATGAAAATGCAGGGATAGCCTTGTGGGACAGCATTGTTATCCTCCATTGTTATCATATCTTGAAGCTTTGCCTCCATCATTTGCTATAACCACAGAAGATATATCATGCAATTTGAATAGCGACGGCTCATTGTTCCAATCACCTTCTGCTACAGCAAAAGCATTTGTGGTTACTGGAAAGCAAGAGTGCCTCGTTTATTTAGAGTCATTAGCTAAAAGATGCCCTAGTGGAGGTTGACCATTATTCCTTGTTTTCTTTTCTAAATGTCAATTAAAAGTTCTTAATTAACCAAACCCACGGGCAAATGATTTTTTTATATCTTAGACTGTATTTTATCCGTACAGTTCCACAAACATATCCTTTGGATGAGGACCTTATAAAGCTGTGCGTGATGAATCAGCTGGAAAAGTTAGGTTTGTCTCGGTATTTTGCTGGAGAGATTGAAGAGACCATGGCACAAATTTACGGGTAAAACCTCATCTCGAAATGTACAGTAGTATACCAATTAAACCATATGGGATTACTACTAATTGAACCTGTTAAAATGTGAAAGGAGTTGAATTGATGTAGGATGTCTAACATCAAATAAAATTAGACTTAATTAGTAACTAATATATAATAAAGAAAAATAATCCATATATAAACTTAAACTTTAAAATTTTATGTTAAGATGTGATGTTTTTTAGTTGTTCTTTGTCCATTTGTTCTCTCGTTTGTTGCTAGGCGGTTACTTCACATTCCTAACAAGGTCTATCTCTCATAAATTGTATGAATTCATGAGTAAAATAGTAATAGTAAGGTTCCTATTTAATTTGATTGCAGAAATTTCATCGATCGAAAATCGTGGGCAAAACCATACAACATGATTGCATTACAACTTCACAAAGACTCTCTGGCATTTCAGCTTCTCCGGATGCAAGGATACAAAGTATCGCCGTGTAAGGCATTATAGAAGCTTTGACATATCATTAATAACAGACTAAGATATATCACAGGTTTTTAATTTAATGAAAAAGTTGTATGCATATAAATACTTATTATTATATTTTACGTTTAACCATTGCCGCAGCAAGCTTTTGCTGGTTTATACGAGACAAAGAGATCCGAGGTTATGTGGAGAAACATCCTCAGTGTTTTACAAGTGCTCTGATAAATGTGTACGGAGCCACGAACGTCATGTTTTGTGGAGAATATCAACTTGAGGAAGCAAGATCTTTTGTCGGAAAATTACTCGAGAAAATGACTTCAGGAGATAGAGACCACCAATCACAGGTCAAACAGTCAACTTTTTCATATATAATAAAGAATAGAAAAAATATAATATAACTTTAAGTCTCTACATTTTGTTCAAGTTTTATTGTAGGTCCCTATACTTTTCTTTAGTTTTTTATTTTTTAATGTTCTAGATCCATATAACACCACTCATGGAGAGATTTAAAACGCTAAAAAATAAAAGTGAAGGGATCTAGAACAAAACAAAAAGTGTAAGAATTTATGGTAAAATTCAGGCAAAGTACAGAGACTCAAAATTATGTTTTCTATTTAAGAATATTCAAAAACAAGGCTCCACCACGTGCACAAATCCCTCGTTGGTCTGGATAATTTAGATGAGATTTAAATGTCCTAATTAAGATCTTGTTTTAGAAATTGGTTTTAATTAATAATTTTATCTTAAATATTGCAGAATATATACAAAAAATAATATCAATTTTACCACTATCAACTTAAGAAATAGATAATGTTTTAACTTGAAAATACAAAATTTTTTAGCAAGATTTGGACCATCTACATCTTCCCTAGACGGTCGAGATGAGATGTGCCCGGTGCACATCTTCAAGAACTCATTGTTTGTCGTAATGCTAGGTTTCTCAGAGAAAAGACATATTGACTATTCACAGATATTGACTATTCACACTTCCTTCATTTTGTTTTGCTTTAATTTGTAGATTGGGCATGAGTTGAATCTTCCATGGCTCGCTCGGCTCGAGCATTTGGAACATCGGATGTGGATAGAAGAAAAAGAAGCCAATGCTCTTTGGAAAGGAAAGACCTCATACAATAGGTATGTGTTTATGATATCGATCTCGTTCTGCTTATTTTCCTTTCCATATGAAATTCAGAAATTGGCTTATGCATATACTGGGACTGCTCACCGACAATTTATTATCTCTTGTGTAAGTAGGATATCATGCCTTTGCAACGACGAGCTACTACAACTTGCTGTGCAAAATTATGAGTTCAGGCAATCGCTTTACAAAAATGAGTTGGAGGAACTCAAAAGGTTTGCAGGACAACGTTCCTATATAGTATTTTATTTCCAAAAGTATCTTGAACCGACCAAATTAATATGACCTTCATATAATTACTTCATTAGCATTCATATTTAGCATGTCAGTAATAATATAGGTGGTCTGAAGACTTGGGCTTGAGAAGTATGGGATTTGGCAGAGAGAAAACCACATACTGTTACTACGCTGTTGCTGCTGCTGCCAGTTCCCTACCCCATGACTCTCATGCCAGAATGTTAGCGGCAAAAAGCGCCATCGTCATCACCGTTGCTGATGATTTCTTTGACATGAAAGCTTCTCTTCCTCAACTGGATGACCTCATGGATGCAATAGGAAGGTACGTAAACCTAGTTAAAATTGAAGTGCTTCAGACCATAACTATCAGTTTTGACCATAACAGTGATCTTTTTTAATTTCTGATTAATATATAATAGATGGGATGGCGGCGGTTTAAGCAGCCACAGCAAGGTAATATTCGATGCTCTTGATGATCTCGTGAGTGAAGCTGCTGAAAGATATCCCCAACAAAAAGGAGCTGATATAACAAGTAATCTCCGACATCTTGTAAGTTAAATAGATTACTGAGTCAACTGTAAACGTATAATTAGTCCAGCTGAATCCCACTAGGAAAAACTAACCTATCCAAGTGTGTCTGTGAAGTGGCATGAAACATTTCTTTCGTGGCTGGAAGAGGCAAAGTGGAGCAGAAATGGACAAACACCATCCATTGATGAATATCTTAAAATAGGCATGATCTCCATTGCCGCACACACCATGGTTCTTCCAGCTTCCTGCTTTCTGAAGCCCAGCTTACCTATTGACATGCTTAGGCCACCCCACTATGAAACCATCACAAAATTGCTTATGGTTATTTGTCGTTTATTGAATGATATACAAAGCTGCCAGGTACTTTTATGTTCAAATAGTTTAAAAATTGTACTTATATAGCCATTTTGAGTGTGTTCTTGGAGCCTAACGCATGGTTTCTGTGCGGGCAGAAGGAAGAACAAGAGGGGAAAGTGAATTCTATTCTCACAAACTTGATAGAGAATCCAGAGTTGGACATGGAAGATTCAATAGCTTTTGTGAGAGAGATAATAGGGAAGAAGAAGAAAGAGTTCATGGAGCATGTGCTTATGGATGAAATGTGTGATTGGCCTAAACCCAGCAAGCAATTTCATCTGTCATGCTTGAAAGCCTTCCAGATGTTTTACAACTCAAGCAATCGCTATGACTCAAAGACAGACCTGCTGGAAGATATTGAAAAAGCAATCTATCTTCCTCTGAGCAGAAGCTTAAAGAAGCACCTCAAGGTTAATGATGGCGTCATTGCAGGGCTAAACAAGAAATATGCAAGAATAAACTCCAACACGAAACGGTACATTAAACCTAAGTGCTTAATTAATGTTGCTGTTAATAACCCTCAATATACGTTGAGAAATGTAATTCATGGAGTGGCACCAAAAATTGTGGGAGGCTTCGTATAAAGGGTGCCAAAAATTACATTGCATGTGTGTCTGTACATATGTCCAAAGGGCGGAGGTAGGGGGAACAGTAGGGGTCACAAGCCCTGATTATATATTTTTAACCTCCTAAATTGACATATTATAGAAACTTTGAAATATTATATGAAATTCTCATTTCAATTTTATATATAGTCTTTTACGCATTTATAGTTCAATTATTTTACTAGATTGAAGATATAATTATTTTTAATAAGATAATATTACACTTGTTCTTAAGCATGAAAGTCATTTAATTTTGCATTCACTTTATATTTGATAAAAGAAATTATAAAAATTATTACTAACAAACTTTGCCAAACACTGCAATAAAAATCTGAAAATATATTAAATGTTATGTGCTTGATATCTATTATAAAATTACTTATCCAAAAAATTAAGAGGTTATAATTAAAATATGTTCTTCTAAAAAAATTATTTTTTTTCTAATAGCCAAGCTATTGAAATTTATTATATGAATAGTTTTTTCTACGATATACTTATATTTCATCAACATAGAGTTTGTGACAATCGAATATCATTATTATATTGATATATTTATTTATTACAATTATCAATTGAAAGAATTAAACAATAAATTCAGTGAGTAAGTAATAGAGTTTTTTTTAGATTGAACAGAACTTTAAATTATAATATTTATGAAAAAGATGAAATCTTCACCAATTTAATGATAGTTTATATTAAGAAGGAAATTGTTAAAATTTTTATGGTAGACATAATAATTAATTATTTTTATGTCATAAAATTAAAAACGATGAGCAAAACTTAAAAATAAAGTATACATTTATTTTTTTATATATATTTATAAAATTAAATATAAATATATATATATATATATTAAAATATATATTATATTAGTGATATATATACATTTAATTTTTTTCTTCAATTATTATGTATACTTTATTATCTCTGTCCCTCCTAATAAAATTTTGTCATTCCGTCCCTGCATGTGCCTGCCTATTAGTTCTCGTGTCTGTGTGTGTGCACGAACATATATATATATATATATATAGACACACACACATGCATGTATGTATACGTGCGAGCGTGCGTGTGCAGGGGACTGTGTCCGTGTGTATTATAAGATTTTTCTTCTCCAACTTATGAGTCTCGTCTTGTCATCTGTTTTTTTCATCTATTCTACGTATTATTACGGCGAGACGGTAGTAATTAAAGAGGTCGTAATTAAGACATTAAAATATTTTTATTTTATATAAATTTAATAATAAAAAATGATTAAGAGATTGGGACATTATAAAGGGCAATAAAGGCCCATGGCCATGCCCAAAAAACCATTAATAAGAAATTAAAAAATAATTTTATTTATTTATAAAATATAATTACTTTCCTCCCAAATATATTGTTTTAAAATATAATGTTATCATCAAAAGGCATACTTTATTAACATTATAAATACTCAATAATTATATATGATTTTTACATATTATTAAGTTAAGAAATCAATTTAAAATTTTAAAGAGTGTGATAATATCATAATCAAGAATTACAAAAGAAAGAATCTGAAGGCTCACTCAACATGAGTGACATGACTGGCTAATACTTATTATATAGTACAAGAGTTAGTTACAACAGTATACATGTCATAGGTTCCTATAGTATTCTAAACATGAATAAAGAATATTACAGAAAAATCCTATAATAATTACAAGAAGGTTTATGACTTAGACCGACTGCTAGCCTTTTGCTTCTTGGGCTTCTTATTAATCTTGGACTGTTGAATGGGCTGGTCATTTGTATTCTTAACATCCCCCCGCAAACGAGAGGTGGTCAACCCAAGTTTGTCACATAAAAAGATAAAATGATTGGAGGATAATGGTTTTGTAAGTATATCAGCCAGCTAATGTTTGGATGGGACAAACTGAATAGTAATACACTTACGCAGCACCAGATCACAAACAAAATGAGTATCAATCTCGATGTGCTTTGTACGAGCATGAAAAAAAGGGTTCGAAGCTAAGGCAAATGTACTCAAGTTATCATGCCAAATAATTGAAGGAGAAGAGAACACCAGACCAAGCTCTCCCATCAAAGATTGAAGCCACACAAGTTCAGAAGCTGTATGAGCCAGAGAATGGTACTCTAATTTGGTGCTCGAATGTGCAACCACCGTCTGCTTCTTGGAGGACCAGGAAACCAATGCATCGCCTAAGAAAACAAGATAGCCACCAGTAGATATCAATTATCTGGGCATGTAGCCCAGTCAACATCTAAGTAAGCCATTAAATCAAGATATTCAGATCCTTTAATATGAAGACTAACATGAAGTATCCCTTGTAAATATCGCAATAGATGTTTAACCACCTGCCAGTGAAAAAGAGTTGGTGCAGATAAAAACTGACTCAACTTACTGATACTAAAGGAAATGTCATGACGCGTATGAGCCAAATCTTGCAGAGTACCAACAACTTGATGATAATCAGACAGTTAGGTATAGGAGAACTACCAAACTTTGATAATGACTGTCCTAGTACCATTGGAGTCTTACATGAAGAAGCTTTGTTCATATGCCATCTACTAAGCAAATTTAAAATAGATTTACTTTGATTTAAATAGAAACCAAAGTCATCACGGGCAATCTCTTTTCTAAGAAAATAGTGCATTGGGCACATGTCTTTTAAAGAGAACATGTCATTAAACTTAGTAACAAATGTCTAAATATACTCGAATTATTTCCAGTAACAAGTATGCCATTTACATAAATAAGAATAAGAAGAACTTGATCTCCATTTTGAAAGGAAAATAGGGAAGTATCACTCTTACTATTATGAAATTCCCAAGACAGTAGTGTGGATTGAAGACGATCAAACCAAGCTCATGGAGCTTGTTTTAAACCATATAGTGCTTTTCGAAGACAACAAACATGGTTGGGTCTAGTAAAATCCACAAAACCTGTGAGTTGAGCCATGTAAATAGTCTTTGTAAGGATACCATTCAGAAATGCGTTATTAATATCAAGTTGTCTAACATCCCAATGTCTTGAAGCTGTAATTGTAAGAATGACATGCACTGTGGATGGCTTAATAATTGGACTATAAATTTTATCAAAATCTATCCCAAGTTCTTGAAGATAGCCTTTCACCTATGAGACGAGCTTTGTATCAATCCACGATATTGTCTGGCTTGAACTTGGTCTTATATACCTAACGACACCTAACAACATTGAAAGAAGGATTAAAGGGAACTAAGTCCTAGGTATTATTTTTAAGTAAAGTAGCATACGCATCTGACATAGCTTTACGCCAGTGATCAAGTGCAAGAGCTTTTACTACTGAGCCTAGTTTAGTACACAATCTCTTAGGATCATATTGAACAAGACCAACATAAGGCCTTTTTAGTTTAATGATACCATGCTTGCCATGTGTCATCATGAGATGATCATTCACAAATAGACCAAGAGATGATAAAGAATCATCAGTAGTTAGACCAGAGATGGAAGTCAGACTCATGGTAATAAGAGAGTCTCCAATATTTGAACCAAACTCAACCTCTAAAGTAAGACTGATTGACTTGAGAGATAGTGAGTGTTGGGCCTTAGGAACCAAGTCTATATTGATGTGGGCCAGACTAGAAATGATAGATAGAGATCTAATATAAGGATGAGATACTTCGTTATCATGAAACGATATCATTAGTGTTAATGAAACAATGCTGTCTTCGACGTTGCATGAAGAAATTTGTTGAGACTCTATTTCAGTATGTCCAGAATAGAGATGAGGAAGCCATGCCTGAGACAAAGAACTAACATTTTGTTCTGGAAAAGAATGAGATGATGCTGTGGTACTTGCATAGAGAAAGTCATTTTCATTAAAACAACATGCCAAGAGATAAAAACATGACCAAAGGGACTTAAACGCTATATCCCTTATGTGAAGGACTAAGACCCAAATATATACATCTCTCTGAATGAAACTCCAGTTTATGTTTATTATATAGCCGTAGACATGGAAAACAAGCATAGCCAAAAATCTTAAAACCACCGTAGTTTGGTTTAGAACCAAATAAAACTTCAAATGGAAATTTCTGATTTAATATTGGAGTAGGTATCCAGTTAATCACATAAATAGCATTCATAAATGCTTCCCACAAAAAATGTAAAGGCATTAAAGCCTGAGCTAACATGCTTAATCCCATTTCAACTATGTGATGATGTTTTCTTTCCACACATCCATTTTGTTCTTATGTATAAGGACAAGGATGATGAAATAGAATCCTAGAATCAGACAAAATTGATGAAAAAATTTTAAACTCTCCTCCCCAGTCGCTTTAAAGAGCTTTAATCTTTTTATGAAACTAATTTTCTATAAGTTTTGAAATTGTAGGAAAGCCAAAAGAGCCTCTCCCTTAGAATGAAGAGGATACAGCCACATAAAATAGCTAAAATCATTAACAAAACTAATACAATACTTAAATCCAGATTTTGAAGCAATAAGAGCTAGCCCCCATAAATCAATAAATATTAATTCAAGTAGTGCTTTAGCTCTAGATTCAGAAGATTGGAAAGGCAACTTGTGCATTTTACCAAACTAATAAGTATTATAGAATTCAAAATCGTCTTTACTGTTAAAGGAGATATTACAACTTTGTAAAACTTCTTTAACAACTTTACACGATGTATGGCCTAAACGTCTATGCTAAGGTTTTAAAGTAGCAAGCAAGGCTATAGGAATTGGAAGTAGCATCATAAACTTGAGGAACACCATCAATTTTGTATAAGCCATCACACCGTTTGCCTCTAAGAAGGATGCATCCTATTTTCAGTTCCTTGACATTACACAGATTAATAAAAAACTAAATAAGTATGTCATTATCAAGAACAAGCTCAGAAATGCTAATCAAATTTTTCTGGATTGAAAGCACAACAAGTATATCTTTCATTAATAGTGGAGCATTATCACACTTCAGAGTGCTAATAGCATGACCAACTACTGATAACCCAATGCCATTACCAACTATTAGTATACCTACATTTGGCTGAGAATTTGCATTAGCGAGAACATTTTTGATGTGTGACATGGTGAGAAGCACCACTGTCTAAGTACCAAGCTAGGTCCTAAATTATGTCTAAAGTAGCGTAAAAGGCAGTAGGATTTGATGAAACACTATTATTATGATAATTATGATCAAATCTGCAAAAACAATTAGCAACATCATGACTAGCAAGAGTACAAAGATGACAAAATTTTCCATTACATGCATTATGTCCTTGTCCTCTGCTTCCGCATCCACGACCAAAACCATGCCATTAAGATTGTGAACCTTAAGATCCTTGAGAATTACTAAAGGAAGAGTGATCGGTTTGAAAACTCAAATGAGTAAAAGCTATACCAACTAATTGAACGCTATTCATGTGTTCACGATGACATTCGTAGTTCAACAAATAAGAATGCAAATCAATCCAAGAGAGGTTAGGTTTATCAGCTAGATGAACTACCATTGCAGTATACTCTACATCCAAACCTGCTAAAGTCTACATAACAAGTTTAGACAAGGGAAATAGATGCCTAACAAATGTCATATGATCTAATAAGGTCTTCATTTTGCTCAAATATTCTTCCATTTTCATGGAGCCTTTCTTGGTATGTTGAAACTCTGTCTTCATCAACATAATGCGAGATCAAGTATTAGAACATGTGAGATCTGTGACTGCTTTCCAGATCTTTGCTGCCATTCGACAATATAGCACCTTCGTGGAAATGTCAGGAGTCATAAAACCCAAAAGCCAACCATATATTAACTGATCAGTAGCTCACCAATCATCAAATGTAGGATTAATGATAATGTCACTTCCATCAAAAATGAACTCTGGTGGACATTATGTCATTTCAATAATAAAACCTTTAAGTTTATAACCTCAAAGATAGAGAGAACAAAACTATGCCAGAGCAAATAATTGGACCTGTCCAACTTGACTGATCCTGCTTGATTTAGGCTGTTAAGGAGTGGGATAGTTTTGGTTTACATAGTAGCAGAGGAAGGCGTTAAAGGGGAAATAAAAGGTGAGACAATATGAGCAATGACAAGAGAAGTGGAATGAGCTAAAATAGTTGAAAAAAATAAAGGAGAAGTGGAAGAAAAGGAAGATAAAGATGAAGAAGAATGATATAGAGGTGAAGTAGAGGTGGAGAGAATAGGAAAGGTCGCCATGGATGCTATTCTACTTTGATACCAAATCAAGAATTACAAAAGAAAGAATCTGAAGGCTCACTCAACGTGAGTGGCACGACTGGCTAATACTTATTATATAGTACAAGAGTTAGTTACAATAGTATACACATCATAGGTTCTACAGTACTTTAAACATGAATAAAGAATATTACAGAAAAATCCTATAATAATTACAAAAGGGTTTATGACTTGGACCGACTGTTAGCCTTCTGCTTCTTGGGCTTCTTATTAATCTTGGACCGCTGAATGGGTTGTTCATCTGTATTCTTAACATATCATAAGTTTAATTTATCATATAAATAAAATTTTGGAAAAAACTCATATGGGTGTTCGTACCAAGCTGCCTATAGACAACATTTGGGCTTGAAAACATTAGCCAACTTGAACAAAGAAAATCCAAGAATCCAAAAAACAAATAAAATAAAGTAGACCACACGCGCGCGCGCGCAGCCTGATCCACAATAAGCATGAGGGTCAAAGAAGGATATTTGTGTAATCTTCACTCCGCGATGCCTATCACAGTCCAAACTCCATCTCCCCCCAAATTCCTTTATATATATATATATATATATATATATCAGCTAAATTCACAAGGCATTGGAGCAACAACTTGGATTTGATATGTGACACGGTAATAATAATTAAATTAAATTAAATAAGTATATGAGATTTTATCATAGGAGTCACAATAGTTTACATTTTTATAAAGAATAACATATGTAAAGAGTGTTCTGATTATAAAAATTATTTTAAATATTTGCAAAAAAAATGTACTTTTAATAATTTTTAAGAGTTGATAAAATCAAATGATGTTTATTAAATAAGTGAATTTAATTGACCCTCTGAATCTAAATCCAACATCTTCCAAAAACCATTACTTGTAAACAGATTGGTCCATTTTATCCTTAGCATTCATATTAATCATGTACGTAATTCCCTGAAACCACTGAACGCCCTTGGATTGAAAATTGAGGCCAAGCGAAGACGCCGCTTCTTTATAAATTGAGTGTCAAAATTGTCGAAGAAGAAGGAATTTGTGTGTATGCATATTGGGTAGGGATACGTATAACCAGAGATTTTAAAAACGAATCGTTAAATAGCCTGGATTCTGATTTGGTCAATATATAAAAATTATTTTAAATGTTGAGTCAGTTGGACAGTTTTAGACCGACGGTGGGATTGAGAACCAAAATCAAACAAACAATCGAATTCAGTTTTCAAGCATCAGATTGTTCCAAAAAAAATTATTTTTTTATTGAATTAAAAAAAAAAGATCAAATTTTTTAATCATTTAATATTATGTTATATCATGTAACTTATTAAATTATAATAAATTTAAAATATTTAATTTTTTTAAAATTAAGTAATAATTTTATATTTATTTTTTATATTTAAATTATTATATGTATAATTTTTTTAATTTAATCAATTTAATTATATATATAATTTTTTTATATTTAAATTATTATATTTAAAGTTGAATAGTCTCGTGCCGCGCATGCAGCGGCTGGTATGTCAAAAGTACACGTGTATGGCACTTGGTACATGACCCTCTTTAATAAGATTAGATTGGACCCACCTACATCACATCACGTTTTGCATTTAAAAAAATACAATATTAAAATTTAAATTTAAGATGGGGAAAATATCATTCAAAATCCAAGCCTTAAGACAATTTATTATTAAACAAAAACCAAAAGATTATGAAGTATTATTGCTTGACCAAGAAACTGATCTGAAAATAATTTTATACAGAAAAATACTATAATATTATTACTTTTTTTTTTAAAAAAAACTTATCAATTAAGAAATAATTTCTTATTAAATGCAAATAGGTACTTATTAATTAATAAATTTTTATTTATTAAAATATAATCTACACTTATCCCTTCTTATAACTAAGCTCTTATAGATTCTTGAACTTGTCGATTGATAAATAGCTTCTTATTAAATATAAATAAGTACTTATTATTTGTTCATTCTTACAACCAAGCTCTTGCTAAATATTGAACTTATCAATTAACAACTAATTTTTTGTTAAGTGCGAATGAGTACTTATCAATTAAAAAAAAAGTAAGAATATTATAGTTTTTTCTCATTTAAATTATTTTTAAATCAGTCCCCTAATTTTGCAGTAAATTTATAATCTTTTGATCCTTGGTTGATATTAAGTATCCTCACTCATCGTTGAATGATATTTTTCCCTTTAGATGTTTGTAATCTTTATATAGATCTACACTCACCTCCATTAGCTTTGAATTTGAGGACCCTTGATTTAGCTATTCATTTACCCCACGCACGCACATATAGGCAACAAGAGTGTTCCCTTTGTCTCCAAGAAATTATTTATAAAAAAAAAGAAGTTCTTCAAAAAAAAACAAAAAGGAGATTAATTAATTAGATGTTGATGTTTGGGAACATGCAAATATAGGATACACAAGAATACATCCTACTAGCAACCTAGTGCTCCGTATATAATTAAAGGTCCAAAATCTTCTTAATTATATGAAGTTATTACAAAAAACTCTCTCACTCTCTCTCTCTCTCTCTCTATATATATATATATATGGACGAGTGATGTGTTATTATTTAGTAGGAGGTGGTAGTCCAAGCAGAAAGGCAGAGAAGAGTGCGAGTGAATTGCTGGGTTTGAAACAAGGCACTGCATGTCCAGCTCCTCGAAACGTTGCAAAAGTAAGCCCCTCGTATTCTTGAAACCACCCACTTACCTATTATTAATTCAGCAAGGCCCGTCACCCCCATTCATTAATGGGTATGAAAAAGAAAAACATCATCGCATAACGTTGTTTTTTTAAGGTTAATTTTAATTACTTACCTCGTTCTCGTGATACCATGGTCTCCATGGCTTGGTGATACGCAAATTCAGAGTACTTAAACTGTATCTTGTGGAGAGTACTGGCACTCTACCATCTGTGTCTCCACTGAACCATATATAGAAATATAATCTCATCAACGCATAGGCAAAATTATAATATTGAAAACTAGGTCAATTTAACCAATTGAATTAGTAAATCATTAAACTAATATTTTGACTTACTCAATAAAATGTTTTATTTATGACCGGTGATACTCAATATAATTACAGCTTTAACTATTAACTGTTAAACTAATATTTTTAACAATTCAATAACCAATCTGATTTTGAATGCTTTTAGACACACACATTCCCATGTTGCCAAATGGGACCTATATATATATATATATATATATCAGTCTAAACACCACCTTTGGATAGTAATTAATTGCTAAGTTATTTACCTGTAAATCCAGATTCTCAGTCCTGCCGAAATAAGTTTCTTATAAATCGGGATCATAGATGGCTTTGAATCTCTCCAGTCCTTGAACATCTTGTCGCTGCATGTGATATCAGTACCAGTATTCATTAGATCAGAAAGGTGATTTATTAGATTACTTAATTATATCATGCCATTGGACAAAAAACAAAATTAAATGTGAGAGTTATGATAGGAGCGGTGTATTTTACTTGCAAATACTCCAATTCTTGAGACTATGACCATCACTGGCATGAAGAGCCTTCTGAACATCTGGCCTGTTATAGAAAGCTGTGGCATAATCATCCAAACATGGATCGTAACCACCCATGATCCTTGGCATCTGCTCCACCAAATCCATGAGATTATGTCAGAATTTTTACAGCTTTGTTATAAGTAAGAAAAAATTTCTTATACGTACCAATACTCACCATTTTGGATGAACGCTTATATTTCATGACGCGTCGGCCTCGCAGGGATTGATCATTTGAGCGTGCGGTGCTGGCGAAGCAGACAGAGGTATAGATGCTATAGATATCAATTTTGCCGTACTGTGAGAACACTTCGTCCACAGCATCACAGCAAGTTTGGTTCTTCCAAGGATCACTGCTTTTGAAGTCACAGCTCTCTCTGATTGTTCTGTAAGTTTCATCTGATACCACTGCGTGGCTCCAAGCATAATCCACAATACCCGTCCAGTCCTCAGCATCAGATGTTTCTGGATTCCCCAGCTGCCCATCAAGAAAAGTTTTAGGAGTACACCTTTTGTCTTATTCAAGTGTCATGTCAGATGTCAGGTTGACACGCGCGTGAATTTTTTTTTTTTTAAAGGAATATTTGCTTTGAGCGGTTAAAAATTGTTGATAGAGAATTAGAAACAATGAAATAAAGTAGAGAATTTGTGGTAGTGGGATTTGATGCGTGTGATGGGTATATAACATTGAAAACTCAAAACCTACGTATATACAGGAACTAAAATGACAGACATGCGTGTCGAAGTATAAGGAAAATGTTCTTGATAAGGAAAAATTCCCTATGTTTTGGCTCATGTATGTTACATATATTACAATTTATGGCAAGAAACCTGGTGGCTAGCTAGAGAATACTTTTCAAATAATGTAGGCCCATACCAGGATACCCTTAAGATCAATATGAATCGAAGGGTCCTTGTTCCTATCAACGATGAGCTCAGCAAGTTCTGGTACATACTTTCCTGAAAATATATACATTGTGCATGTTCCATCATCAAATAATCTTCTTGATATAGATCAAAATGATGAGAAACAAGAGTTGTTATATTTAATGATCGATCTTGTAGATAAATATATGTACCTGCATAACTCTCTCCTGCGATGTAAAATGTCCTAGTTCTGTGAGATGGAAACTTGAGAAACCACTTGTGCAGAAAATTGTAAGCATCATTAGCTGTCAGAAACAACAATTGAAATATCAAACGACCTTTAGTTTGAAAAAAATAATAAAACGAGAGCTTCATATGGCTGCCACTAAATATACAATATTATTAATTAAGGTTGAGTTCTGAATTATAACCTGTGAAGTCATCTCCAAGATGTTCATAATCACTGGTTGTGTTTGAATAGGAAAAGCCGACCCCAATAGGAGATTCCACGAATAAAACGTTGGCTTCTACATCATCACACACATCAGAAATACTCAACACCACCATTATCAAATGGTGCGGGGACAAATAATAGAAAACTATACATATATATATAAACCATAATAGTAAGTCATAGAAAGTAGTGAGATGGGTTTACACCAGAAGTGAGCGTGTGAATGTGTGTCTATTATATTGGTGCGGTGTGTGGTCCTCACAAGTCACATACCCTTGTTCCATGAGAAGTTATTAAATCTAAGACCCTGGCCATTAATGTCCACTAAAAAAGGGCCAATCTCCTGTGTTGCTCCATATCCCACTGAAGAGCACCCAGGACCTGCAACAAAAAGGCATCCTGTCACCTTAGCCAAGAACACACATACAAGAAAAGCAGATAATTAATGAAATCAGCAACGTATGAACTATTTCAGACCATGAAAAGGAAGATAATGAAAGCTACAACAGTTACAGATCCCAACTGTCATCTTTCAATTCTGAGAGACTATTACAATACTGTTAAGCCACTCATTTGTATATCTGATATGACTGTCATGAGAAGGGAGAGATATAGTTATCTATCTCTATCTTCACGAAACTGTGACAATATTACATGAGAGGATCCAAATCTAAGGAAAAGAAGAAAAAATATTAATGAAGTGTGCTACCTCCATTAAGCCAAAGCACCAATGGTTTTTCTTGAGGATTGATGATGGCCTCGTAAAACCAGTAAAAGAGTGCTCTTCCATTAGTTTCATTCACTGTGACATAGCCAGCAAAGTGCCGGAAATCTGCACGAGGCTGACCAGGCAAGTTGGTGACAAGATCCTCATTACCATCCCCAGAACTCAGTTTCCTCCCATGATCACCCCTTTGATATTGCCTGTGCCTCGAAGATACAACAGGCTTCGCACATATCAGCACAAGTACAAGAGCCAAGCTGCAGAAAATTTTCACTTTTAACAGAATATCCATATTATACGAATTAAAAAGAGAGACTACACTTGGATGAAAAAAACTAAAGGCCTGCATGCCCCTTTTATACTGAAAATTTTCTTGCACCGTACCCCATCGTGGGTAGAACATTTGAGGAAATTAAAGAAGATTAGGATAAGAATCCTACCTGGCAACTCTCTCTCTCTCTCTCTCTCTCTCTACCTATCTATCTATCTGCGCTTTTTTAAAAAAAACGCTGTGACGACTGTGATGAATGTTAGGTAGCTTCTGGATCATTTCCTGCATGAGAACATATCTGTGAGTGGCACTTCCAATCGTGACAACTTGGGGCGGTTGAATGGTGTAGTCACATGAATAAATTATATGATGATTTTACTTCTTTTGTGTTCGATAAAAATATTCGCGTGTATGCATTTGTTTCAACTTTTATCCATATCCAGTGTATAGAAATTTGAAGTTATAAATTTATTCGTTCTAAACATGATATGATTGATTGTCCTCTTCTTCCCTATACTCCTTTATATTCGTTAACTTGAGATAAGAATTCCATATAATAGAGTTACTAGTTTTCCGAATATAGATGATATGATAGTGCTGCACACAGATTAACTAAACAACATTTTGGAACCATCCGTCTATATAACAAGTCCCGACGAGAAGATGTGTGGACACTTACAATAGATTAAATGTTTTCTTTTATACATGGGGAATATATTTGAAAAGATGTGAAGAGTTTCTAAGAGAATAAAGGGATAGATGAGAAGGTGTTGTGGAAAAGAAAAATCATTAATTAATTTAATAATTCTATTTCCTGCAAAGTGTATATATCGTCATCCATCCTTTTGTTATTCCTTTTTTTTTGGGGGGGGGAGGCGGGGGTTTGGGGGGTTCTGTAATCAATTCCCTCAAAAGATTTTTAATATATATATATATATATATATGCAATTACTTCTGGTGGTGTAGGAAACAGCGCATAATAATATAATGGACAGAGAGAGAATTTATGGGTTCCATTATTAGCTCTCAAGGGTGTAAAACAATATTTTCAGCATTTCTGAATTCTCTTTCAGAAGCATTGTTATCCCTCTTCTTTTTTAAGATGTGGAGATGTAAACGTATTGTATATACATATAGAAGTTTCAAAAAATTGAAAGGAAAAAAAAAAGTCACACAGAGAAGGAGAGGAATTTTCTCACACACAAATTAATTCAGTATATAGTTTACCAAAAAAATTAATACTCAGTATAATAGGGGTGGACCCACATTAAACATGGTGGGGCCTCCCCCAAGTTTTAACAAATAGGTATTGAGTCTGTTAAGTCATAGCACTTCATTATTGTTGCCAAAATAAAAAACAAGAAAGCAAACTTTACATCACTCCCCATCCGAATTGTGAAGTTCCATCAACAAAAAAAATGGATGTTCTCTCACTTCTTAACACACACACACACACACACACACACACACACAAATATCCAATTCCTTAATTAACAAAAAATGAAATCAATTTTTTTCCCTACTTCCTCTAAACCATGATATAAGTTATTAACTAATTTATGTTTTTAAAAAGTTAATTAAAATCTGGACTTTTTAAAAGTTTTCACATATTTCTAATCATACCCTTATGTCTAATACATATAATATTTGACTTATTCCAGACACTATTGATAATTACTCAAGCAAAATATAATAAAGTAAAGGTATAATTAAATATATATATATATATATATATAATATTGAACACCTTATATTTTAGACCAAACAGGATTTTCATGAACGGAGAATGATAGTAAGGACCATCAAAAGAGGGGAAAAAAAAGTATTGAGGGTCTTCAACAACTGTAGATTCATTTATGCACAATAAAGTTTCATCAATTGACTTGTGTATAAATAAACCTTCAGTTGTTAAGAGTGCTTGTTCCTTTTTTTTCCACTCTAGGGTCCTCGTTTCCATTCTCCTTGCATAAACGTCTTATATTGTGGTTTAAAGAAAGTAAAGTAAATAAGAGGAAGGCATCAACCTTCAAAGCCTCAGTGGAGAGGCATGTGTGTATAAGAGGATTGGAGAGTAATCCATGGATTATTTCTATCTCTCATTCACAGTAAGCTTTTAGCTGGTGGTAGAAATTATATTCTACTGTACCTTCTAAGATAAAGAAAAGGAAGGCAAAGAACAAGAAAGGGGAGAGATGTGTGTCAAGTGAAGTGCTTTGGCCCCCTCAAAATTTAAAGCTGGTTCCGCCCCGAAGTATAACAGTAGCATATAGGGGGGAAAAAATAAACGAAATATCTAACTAGTGTTCAAAAGTGTGGCACATGTATAATCATTTAGGCTTTTTTAATTTGCAAAAAGTAGATCAATCTATCTTACAATTAATTAAATTATAGTTATATTCATATTACATAATCCAGTTGCCGGGACGATGCTTGTAACCATTATGAATGGCCATGACACTCTATGTGGTCCGTATATAATTTACACTTCCATAAATCTGGATTGTTGTTGGAAGTGTGGATTAAACATGACTTATATTGTTGTTCAAATAGGTCCTCACTATGAGAAGTCCTATAATTGCTTTGACATAATCTACACTTCAATAGCTTCCTGGGAAAGGTTCATTTAATCTTAAACAGTTACTGCATTCAATATGTGTGGTAAAATGCTGGTAAAAAAAAAATCTACGTTGTAGAATATATAATTCTTGATGATGACGGTGTTTTTGGGCACAACTTGGACTATGGAATCTTGAACATCAATTGCTAACACAACACTTTGTAGTTCAACACGTTTTTGTATTAACACAGTTTTGATCCAGTCATTAAACTTTTACAAAAAGTAATTTGACTTATTGTTAAATTTTACAAAAATAAAAATCCAAATTCCTCTATGCCCTAAATCTTTTCTTCTCAGTTCACCCGAAAAACACTGTAGAACCTTCTCTTCCTCCTCCTACTAGCTAGCAAAGCTTTTGAGAATTCATTATGATAAATGTGTTGTTTGAAAAATCTTTGTTTCGTGCATTGAGTCTCATCCACAAAACCATGCGAATAGCTCAAGTTGGAGTAGTAGGCCATTATTTTAACGTCAATGAATCAAAAAGCACTTGTGCAGAGAGACAATGTATCTTGTTATTCTCTGACTCACACACGCGCGCGCGCGCACACAAAATGAAAAATTATAAACAGATCTTTGTAAGAAAAGACAAATAAGGTTACAGGGCATGCAATATCTTGATCCATTACTTGACCACATTCTTGAATGGACAATGCAATGTGCATAGTATATATTCCAAATTAAAAAAAAATGTCACAGAAAAGACTTAATAATTAATTATTGCTTTGCTGTCTTTTTCTCCGTCTTATTTAATCATAGAATATCTCATCATCACAAAGTGGAAAGGTAGAGTTTTGTGGCGAACCTTGTGCGTTATGACTCTTCAACTTGAATCCATCACCCTTTAATAATAAGCTAAGTGCTCTCTCAAATATTGGACCAATTAATAATTATCAATTTGCTTTCAATATATGTATCATCACCAGGGTAGATCCTAACTTTCTAAATATTTTGATTAATATATCCACGTGTAGTGGGGTGGAGGTCATCCTCGTTACTTTAATTATATACTCCTTCATGTGGTTAACTAACTCCGTACTTGTTGAAAAATATTAATTATAACCTTGAAATTGTAAAAAAAAAAAAAGAAAATGCAACCTTTTAATTTTACTCTTATTCATAATTAATAATTATAATAAATTGTTGTTCAATTTAAGAATTCAAATGACAATAAAAAACAAGAGGTAAGATTGAAAAAATATATATTAATTACTCTAATTTTGTCATATATTAAGGACAAAATAAACTTTCAAACTCCTTATATTAAGGACCAGAGGAAGAGTGTATATATAATATATATGATTTTTAAAATTGCACACTTTCATATCAGTAAGATGTATTTAACATATTATTTAAAAAGTAGATATTCCTTAAGAGAGCTATGTACGATCTAATGACTGGAGACCATTAATTATCTTGTAATTATTCTTTTTCCAGACCAATTTTTCCTTTTTTGTTGATCCCTTTTCCCATCTGAGTAATGAAGTCACTTTCTTTTCTTTCTTTGTTTTCTTTCACCGAAGAAATGCATTCATTAAAACGAAATTACATCAAGGATATATTATCCACTGAAATACTCTCATCATCTATCGTCTCTTGTGATAAAGGTGGAAAATGATCAAAGGCATAAAAGCTAACATCTAACTTATGAGACATCTTAGTAAGATGATTAGTATAGGTATTAGAGCTTCTACTAACAAAACAAATGAGTATGCTCCAATCTATGTGAAACAAAAAACAACCATCCTCTATTACATCTTGAAAGGGGTGTGAAGGTTCACAATCTTTGGTAATTAAACTAATAGCCTGAATGCAATCAAAGTATATATCAAGTGTTCGTAGGCTAATATTCTAACAAAGAAATAATCCCTAAATGATAGCAAGTAACTCCATTATCGTAGGTGGAAGTAATGCATAAATGATAGCAAGTAACTCTATTATGGTAGGTGGAACGTTTGTAAGCTTACAGTTGTGTCCTTTTATCCAATTTTCTTGATGGTCCCAACTAATTCCACCACAGTCACTTTCTAAATGTATAGTCTTTCTGTTTCTAGGTCAGGGAATAATTTTTTAAAATTTAAAGAAAAAATCATTGCCGAACATATTCTGATAAGAGACATTCGGAATAATCTTACGCAAGACTGGCTTGATACTTACCGGTGGTTATTGGTTCACGCTATTATTTTTCAAATTATATTTTATCAATATCATTATGGTGTTTGACCTATCTTTTTCCTTTTAATGTTTGCATATAGATAGATCGTAGTTTTTGTTACGTTGGGTTTTGATGAATTTTTTAATTTATTTAATTAAAATGTAATATGATTAATATTTCATATATATATATATATATATATATCTAAAGAAGTAAGGTACTCATTTATCTCTAAAAACCAAGGCCAAGCTTATAAACATCAACCAAACCAGAAACTGTGTCTTTCAAAAAGTGTCATGGACGAACAAATGCGAGAGGTTAGCCAATATATTTTGAATTTGACTCACACTAATGTTTAGATTCATGTATATACTTTTAATAACCAGACAAAAGCCCCCTAACCAAACATTTTGCTTAATTCAACCTAGCGCATTAATTGGCCAAATAGATGTCCACCGATATTTTATTTTAAATGTATTCGCCTTCCGGTCCTAAATGCAGAAACTAGTTGAGGAATTTGTTTTGACTCTAAATATAATATCTCAATTTATTTTATTTTTTAATTATATATAATTTTTGAACTTTCCCTGTGAATTACACATATTGAAGGAGGTTTCCGCCAATAGGGTTTCCAATGCAAATAATTAAAGAGGGTATTTCAAGGAAAACAACTCTTTTTTTTCTAAATAACTAATTTATTTTCTCAATTTTTGTAAATTGGTTATTTAGTTGCTGCATTTAGAATTGAGTATTAATAATTTTTCATTCTAATTTGTCCTATAATTCGCCAGCATACCACTATAGACACGTGATTAGAGAAAAATGCAATTATTAATTCATCTTTATGTGCATCATAGATCACCCCCTCATCATACCATAATATTATTTAAAGTAAATGTGAACCTTTTTTTTTTTCTTGAGTGAGAGCATGTGATAAGCAATTAATTAACCTGGTCCACAAGGAGACACGTTTTAATAATTTGGCACATAAAACAGATACATAGACTATAGAGTTCGCTTTCTCAGGCCTTTGAGTGTACAGTAAATTAGAAGTAGGCTATGGATTGATTGATTGGCTTCATCTTCTTTAATTTTGATGATCTGTTCAAAGGTTTAACAACTTATCATCAACCACTAGAATCAGAGCCAAACTCCCAAGATAAAGCGCACTTTCTGGTAAGAGATAGGGTTAGGATCAGTTTTACCAAGAAAACTTAATTAGCTACTGCATGTCAAATCGGTGTCTTGCCAATGTTGGTTGACTGGTGTAAATTTAAACCATGCGAATAATATATGTTAAAGTGTTCTGGAGTGTGTTGACTTAAATTACTCCCATATTGATAAAGTGATACTTAATAATTAATATATTAAAAGAAAAAAAAGGATATATAAATGTAAGTATTAAGGTTTTGAATTAAAGTATAATATTATTTTATTACTTTTCACACCCATTTATTCTTTCCTCTTGTTTCGGCGTGGTTGCGTCTCCATTCCCAACAAATAATATATGAGCCAAGTTTGCCCAAGATCTTGCACCTGAAGGCCCGTGTATGAGTCCTTCTGTCCTTTATTATGTTTATGCAATCAGATAATATATATGTGTGTGTCTGCGCGCGCAAGAAAATCTTTTTAAAAAAAATATCATTCAAAGACCACTAAAATAATTTAATATTAAAAAATTAAGGACTAAAAGATTATTTTGAAATATAATTGTAGGATCAGAGGATTAATTTAAAAATTATTTTAGAAAAAATATGACTATAATATCCCTTTTTAAAAAAAATTGATAAGTAATCATTCATTAATTAACAAGTATTCATTCATATTTAATAAAAAATTATTTTCTAATTGATAAGTTCAAAAATTTGAAAGAGTTTAATCCTAAAAAAAGACAAGTGTATATCATATTTTAACGAGTAGCTATTCACTAATTAATACTCATTTGCATTTAATAAAAAACCATTTGTTAATTAATAAGTTAAAAGAAAAAGAGAAAAAAAATTAAGGGTATTATAGTTTTTTTATCTAAAATTATTTTTCTTGTAGTGATATCTCAAAATCTTTTGAACCTTATATGATATTAAATTGCCCCAATAGACCTTGAATGATATTTTCCCTTTTTAAATAATTTTTTGGAGTTATGAGATCTATCCTAATGCTAATAAAACCTTAAAATATAACTTTCAATAGTTGATAATGTTTTAATAACGTTCAACTATTTTGCTGCATTTATATATATTAAAATTATATATACCAATTTTTGTTGAGGAGTAGTTTTAATAAATTATTTTAATTAAGAAGCATCATTATGATACCTTTTGCATTTGTTATATGTTGATACTTACTATTTCTTAAATTAAGGATTAACTATTGGTGCAAATTTTTTAGATTGAAAAATAATTAAAAAAATTGTACAAAAAACAAACCTATAACTGAAAAGAGAGTGTATCATGCATTTACTATTAATATCTTGAAAAAGATTAGTCTTTACTATTAAAAGAAGAAATTCACTTTTGCATCTTGCGTGTGAACACAAAGCCAGATTGGGTTGAGCCTAATTAAGCATTAATTATTTCCGGACATAATGTAGTGGACACCCTACTTATTCATTGCCTAATATGTGTACAACGGTCTGGAGGCTAACCTCACGTTTATTGAACCTTATACAAATTTTGTACCTAAAAGAAGAGAGCAAGTATTCAAATGACAACAATATTAAAGCACCTTCTTATTTGGACTTTGAAAACCTTCTTTTGTTAGTTGACTGCTGTGTCCAATATATTTTTAAAACATGACATGAAATTATGGGTCGGATTGCCAAAATAGGCGAGCTAGGTTGAGTGGACAAGATAGAACAATTAATTAAATCTAGTTCATCGTGATCTTATTAAACAATTTAATTAAGATACAAAAACAAGACACATGTACGCATGAAGCGATTTAATGTTTTCATATAAGTTTCCCAATAATCATAAATAAGGTATCTAAAAAATGCACTTGGAAGCGTATATAGCATACAAATATATATGATTCCAACGGCAATTATATGTAATTAATTAACCAACCAATTAAGTTGTTGATGAGAAGGTAGGCTGATGAGCACTACTAATTGAGATGAGATGAAGCAGGGGAAATGAATGTTGGGATAAATGTCTCATTTTGAATGGTTGTCTGACCCATTTGAAACACATGATATTTGATTAAAGAACTAATGACAGTATAAATTAAAGCAGACAGATTAATCAGAATATACGAATGTGGGACAAACTGTGCATGAAGATGTGCATTGACTAGCAACATGCATGTTTATAAGTGGGGGAAATCAGATAAGTCTCATTTTAATTTGAGTAGTAATCCTACTTTCATAATTTTTACTTGTAATTGATTACGATTCAGACTATACAAACTAATTATTAAATTGTTACCTTTCTTTTCAATTTCAGGTTGAACACACCAGAATTGTGCCACGTGTCCTAAACCTTATAAATAAGAATACTGCATCACCAGTACTCTATAAAGTATGAGTAATTTTACCCAATCATGATTGCTCCATTAAATCATAGACATTAATTAATTAATTAAGACATCTTTCTAAAATGGAATGATCACATGGCTTTAGAAATATATTGATTAAAGCTAGCGCATACCTATAAAGGATAATTTGAACTTAAGCTAGGTTGAATTGTTCTGGACACTATAAAAATATATATATATATATATATATATAGTTTTAATTGCTTCTTGCATATCCCAGAAAATAAGTACGGGAAAACTGCATACAGGGACCTCTAAATATGCTATTCACAGATAATGATCACCATTCAAAAAAAAAATCTCTATTTTCATTTTAATAATAATTAATTTTTTTAATGGCCCTTGTCTGTGAATAATATTCTTTAGTGGCCCTTGCATGCAATTCTTCCAATAAATAATGATTAGTCAAATTACCATAAGAAAAGTTGGATTGAATCATGCCATAAAATTATAAAAATAGATTAACAAAATTCAAATTTTTTTAAAAAAAATATTACTAGGAATATATCTTAAAGAAACTGAAAATTTATATACACACAAACGCAAATATGAATGAAAAGAAGAAATTAATATTTTTGTTAAGATAATTGATCATTCATCGGTTGATGTATAAAAACTAACAAATATTGTAAAGGATTATTGAGATAATATATACTTAACAATAAGTCAATTACATGATCTAGTTAATTTCTAACCATATAGAAGCTAGTATTTAGCATGAATGAATAGTCAACAAAAGACGAAAAGTTATAGAAGCTAGTAGTTAGCATGAATCAATAGTCAACAGTCAACAACAGAAGAAAGATACAGGGAGATTAGAAGATATAGTGAATTTGGATTCATCATTGCTCGAGTTGATTAATTATAATGAATAATCAAAATAATGTCAGTTTTTACATGTTTTTTAAATTTGGTGAAGTCTATGTTTGTTTTTTAATTTCAACTATTTATATATTGGATCATAAATAAAAATAATATTCACTCTCAATTAGTTCTTTTAAAATTAAAAATAAATATGAAAATATAAAATTAAAATATTTTAATTATATTTAAACAATCCAAAACTAAGTTAAGGCATTTCTAATAAAATATAGTGAATTGAAGAGGCAATACAAATTTAGATAGACAATGATCTTATTATTTTTGAAGCAACTCGCGCTTCATTTTGAAGTAGTGGCCGCTATGAATTGTATAGTAAAAGTTTCCAACTTTCAACAACCCAAAGCAATAATGATGATTGTAAACATTTCTTCTACAAATTTAGGAAGCCATCAAAATTGACCTACTTGTTGATCTCCCAGCCCTATCAATGTACTGTTTGGAAAAAGGAAAAGGAAAAGGAAAAGGAAATATACACACACATAGATATATGAGTTAAAATTTAATTTTATCCCTATGTTTATTTTTTAAGAACGCTGGACATTTTATATTGTTAAGTGGGGTAATTTTATCCCTGAATTATTTTTTAGAGGACTAAAAACTCTCTTCCATTAATCAATCGTGAAAAGTCTTTTGCTGTCGTAGCATGTGCGTGGAGACCACACACAGTGACATGTAAGACTTTGATCATATTCGTTGGTGTTAATTTGCCTTTAAAATCTTTTTTTAAAAGAGTTAAGCACTCTAAAGTCTTTTTTTCAAAGGGTTGGGCACCTTGAAGTCTTGTTAAAATAAAATTTAATAAATATTGTTAAAATATTAAACATTTTAATATTTAATAATTTAAATATTACTATTTAAAACATTACACCACCCAATTTAATATTTGTTTATATTTTATAGTTTTGTATTAAAAATTATGCAAATGAACCTCCAAGTTAATGAAGAGATTTTTTTTCTTCTCATCTCTCTATTTTTCTTTTGTTAAATAATTTTTTGTAGTATATTAATGAAATAAGCAATATCTTTCAAATAAATATTTTTGTTGTCATATTGTTGGCCCTAATTTGTTATGTTTATGATTTTACTATTAACACTACAACATATAGAAAGTATTAAATTTGAATAATGCAATATTTTGGAGGAAGATCATTAGTTGACCAAACAAACTAAGGAATTTAACTAATATTAAAAATATAAGTAAGTTCCAACATGCACAAAAGGCATAACAATTTGAATACTGTATCAGAGAGAAGATCGAAGATTGATATATAAAAAATAAGAAGTCATCTATAAATTTATAAAATGATAGAAAAAATAGTATTTAAATATAAAAAATATTAAATTGAGTAGTATAATATTTTAAATAATAATATTTAAAGTATTAAATATTAAAATACTATAATATTTTAATAATATTTATTCAATTTTATTTTAATAAGAGTTTAGTGTGCCTAGCGCCCTAAGAAAAAAATTTTAAGGTATTTAGCGCTCTTAAAAAAAATTTAGAGGTAAATTAATATCAAAGAACATGCCACGTCTTTACATGTCACTGTGTGTAAGCCCCACGCATATGTCACACCAGTGGAAAATGAAAAAATTAACAATTGATTAGCAGAAGGAGATTTTTGCTCCTCCAAAAAATAGTTTAAAAGTAAAATTACTTCGCTTAAAAGTATAAGGTGCCTAGCGCTCTTAAAAAATAAGTATAAAAATAAAATTAAAACTTAACCATATATATATATATATATATATATTATGAATTTAATTCTATGAGGCGCATGCCACTGCCACTTGTTCTTCAAACAGTGCAGTGCATGAGAATTTCATCTATGTATCCATTCATATTCATATTATATTAAATATCAATATGAGAACATGAAATTTATAAGCAGTTGTATTATTTATAAATATAATGAACAATGTCACTTCTTTTAGGTTTCATGTCACTTTTATTTTTAAATTTTAACTCAACCACAATTTTGTTTTTATTCCTTTTTTGTATTTTTACATAAATTTTAATAGTTTTTGAATGTTAAAAACATGGGCACAATCTTCTAGAAACTCTAAAGTTGCCATCTTCCTGTGTATTACACTACAAAATGTTTGTCTTATAACAATAGTTAAAGCTGAAGCTGACTAACTATTGGGGGTTGAATTTAGTATAAAGAGTTGGTTAATTCTCACAACATGACAAATTTAAATTTAAATTTTTATTAAAAAAAATATTTGTATTTAGTACACAATCATACTTTGGATATAATTATCTCAAATAAAAAATATCTGTGAATAAAAAAAAAGTTATAGCTAAAGCATGAAAATTGTTGCCAAAAACTTTACCTATTCCAATATTATACAAGGCAACAATTTTCGCACTCCATAACTGCATATTTCAAAAACTGTTGCATAAGTAACAGTTATCATGTTAACCCATTGCAATATTTATGAAATATTGTCTATCATGTTGTAATAAACAAGAGTTAAGAACTGTTGCATTAACATAAAAATAAAATAGAAAGGATTTAAGACTTCTATTTATACATGATATTCAAACCCTAAATTTCATAAAAGTCAAAAATAACTGTCACCACTTTTCTAAAGCTGCCATCATATCATTTGGTGCAAATTATTTTATATATAGATAATGTGAAAGTGATTTTTGAATTTAACCAATTAATAATTTAATAAATCAATTATTTAATTATTTAATTAATAAAAGTATGACAAAAAATTTTAAAAAGTGTAAAAGTGAAAGGTTTTTATGTATAAAAACAAAATAAGCTACGGTTATTAAATATCACAAAAAGAAACATTAAAGACAGCATTTATGTAATTATTGCTTATTAAAAAAGGAACAGATTTTTAACTATTTAAAAAAAATTTATTTTATAAACAACAATTTTCGTGTTGCGTATTTGAAAATGCAATTGTTGCCTATTTTATATCAAAAAATATTTTTTAAATGTTGTCAAATATATTTTGTTTAAAGTAGTAATCAATTGCAATACGTGAAAAATGCTGCTTATTTACATATTAGACAACACTTTCAAAATGATTGCAAAGCAAAGTGTTGTTAGAAGTAAAAAATGTTGTAGTGATTATATTGCTTGGGAATAAGTATTTAGACGTTATAATCTAACATTTGACACTATAATAATTTAAATCCAAAGGTGTGAAAAAGTTCTGTTTAATTTTACTAGAAGTTATTAGTAACTTTTTGAAAACTTAACTTTAAAAAGACCTTTCTTAAAACGTAAACAAAAATCTTTTTGTTAAAAACTGATGATAAGTTTCCTAACGTCATCACCGTGGCACTGAGATAAACGGGGAAGCCTTAATGGGGGTTTGTTGGTAACCTGCTACTACAAGACGATTAGCAAAGCACAGTAGCAATTATAGCCGGTTTCTTTGATCCAAATATAGAGTATTTACAAACTTACAAGGTTTTGATCTACCGACATTGTAGGTTATGGGTCAAATTTTAACTATCCAGATCAAAATTTGTCAGTGAAGTGACATTGTTTGTGTTTTGCTTAACTGTTAAATTACAGTCCCAAACATGACTGCAACTTTATTAATCAGTATCAAGCGAACACAATAGTTTACGACATCTTTATATGGGCCCATAAGTGTAGCAGACTCGATAAAGGATGAATACAAGAAACCCAATGAATAATATCTACAAAGATATCCAAAATCCTAAGTCAGTTGTGTAACTAATACACGATGCTCAACTATGAAGTCTCTTAACACTCCCTGCAAGTTGAAAATCTCTGTATAGTCTCTTAACTAATGTAATGAGCTATTTGTAATTTCACACGTTGAATTAGTTCATATTTATTTATGCATCACTTAATCTTTGAGACAAGCATGTAAGTCCGAGCAAGATCAACCATGTAACAATATATTCCTTACGAAGTCACACATTACCCGTGCATTAGATAAGATGCAAGCACGATTGTTCTTAAAGAGATCAAAGCTTCTAAGGATCTAAGGTTCTCAACTTGTTTACAAACTACAATCTCTTAAAGTCTTATGCCATATAAATTGACAGTCAATTTCTATGCGTTTGATCATTTCGTGAAATATACTACTTGGTTGGAGGTTATGTGAATTTTAGCCCAATTATCAAAATATACTTTGACAGTTTTCTAATCTTTAAATCCCAATTCGTTCGCACATTAGTCCCACTCTACAATCCAAATCAACTGTGAGACTATGACAACCGATTCTCGGTGCTGAGTCCCTACATCAGATCTGGAAATATAATAAAGTGAGATCTTTATTTAAAAATGAAAATAATTCAAATTTAAAAAATATATATAATAATTGGAAGCTCAAATAAAATTTTCGTACCATAATTTTCTGCTGTCATAGTTTGACACTGTAAATTTAGTTTATATTTTATTTCCAATATCTCAAAAAATATATTTAAATGATTTTAGAATTTATGATACTGAATAATAATAAAATAATCTATTTTATTACCAATATTAGAATTAAAAAAACCACCTAAGACGAGTGCTTAAAAATAAAATTTATTTAACTACTAAAAAAATTAAAAGATTTCATCAAATTTGCCTCAATTATCAACTTGGTTTTTTTAAGTTTAATTTTTTATCAATTTGATCTCTTGAATTTGCCTCAGTTGGTCCTTATTTTAAAGACAAGTAGAACTATTAAACTATACTAACATAGATAACAGAATATTAATAACAGCTAAATAGATTAATGAAAATAATCGTGATTATTTAGGTAGAAAAAACAAACTCAAAAATTTTAAAAAACAAAACACAACGTACATAAAGAATTATTAATAAAAATTAAACTAGTTTAATGATTAATTTATTCTCATTTAGTAATATAAGCATGCCAAGTCATGAGTATATAAATTTGATAAAATTTATAATTAATTTAAATTTTTAAATTTAAAGAACTAGTATAATAATTCTTGAAAACATAAATAATTAAATCAATAAAAGTTAAATTTGAAGAACGAAATAGATAAAAGTGACAAATTTATGGGTCTACAAATTTCATTATCCCTAAAAGAAAGGAAAAATTGTAGCCAAGGACTACTAGTGAAAGATATTCACAGCTGAAGACTAATTGAATCTGAAATTACATTGCAGTCTAGGAGGTCCTAACAGTAATTAATTTACACTGAGAAAAGATGAAAATGCCCTTGTAATGGAAAGAAAATGAAGCATGGAACTCAACTGAAATTTTTTCATTCACATGAAAACATTCAAAGGCTTAGCTAGTGCAAGCAGGTAAGCTGAAAATTGTAAATTTTCTTTTTCCATCCCTATCTTCCTTTAGTGAACTGGTTTTGCTTCATTTCTTTCACCTAACTTGTATCTAGTTCTATTTTCTGGGTATCATAGGCTTGTTGTCAAGATACTTGAAGAGATAGGTAGCTAAATCTAAAGTCTATGGTGTTATCAAGATAAATGATCTAGCCTTAATTGATATTAGCTTTGACATTCTTGATTACAATATATATTTATGGCACTGAAGAAATGTGTTTAATGCGGGAACGAAGTAGTTAGGGATTTGGCATGTACAATTAGCAATAGTAAGTGCACAATAATGGCATCCAATAGCATTAATCAGTCTCATTTAATGTGGGTCTCTCTTGGCAGTCACAACAGCATTCTATTTTGTTGTGGAATGTTGTGTTATAAATATAATAGTATGTTGTTGTTAAAATGAAGATTGTAGTTGTTATTTTATAATTTGGTTATGTTTTTCTTTTCAATCTATTGTGATAACCTGGGAAAAAAAGTGTAGAAGTGATAAACTATTTTTTGATAAAATAGTAATAATATGTGGTTGATATTGAAATTCTAGTTGTAAATTAGAAAGTAGAGTAAAATTTAGTTGAAATCTAGGACTGTTGAACTTTGTGTTATCAAGATAGTAATAATGTATTGTTGATATTTGAACTGCAATTGTAAATTCAAAAATAGAGTAAAATTTGTTTGAAATAGTTGCAGGGTGACATGATAGATGGGAAGCAATAGTGGAAAAAAAATTATTTTGTTTCATCCATTATGGGGGATTTTATGAGAGGACAAATAAAGGCAATGTCAAATATGATGGAGGAAATGTAATTACTAGAATAATAACAGAGGGTGTGACATATGATGAATTTAGAATATTGATATTAGTTGAAATGCATCCTAGAATTAAAGAGATGGACCTAAACTTTATAGTGAATATTAAAACTTCCATAACCACAATGATAGACCTTGTAGATGATGTTGGAGTGGCACAACTTATTGAGTTTAATGGCAACAGTGGTCATGTTTATGTTGGTGTAAAGGCAAATGACATTACACAATCATCACTAAATGACTATCCTCAAGAGTAAGTAATAAATGTTAATTTTAAAAATCAATTTCATTTCTTTAAGCCTCTTGACATTTAATATAGAGCCTTAATTGTTTGAATGCAGCATAAGTAATGTCCAAGGAATTTATGAAACACCCTCCACATGTGAAATTGAATGGCAATTTGATACGTTAAGCTTACTACTTCCGATTCAAACCTTGGCTACATCCTCTGTTGAGCAAAGTTTAGCTGTGGAAAGTATTCCAGCTCTAATGCTAAAGATGAATGCACCAAAATGGAAGGATTTACTTATTACTATAGGAAAGACATTTCCTAATGAAGTGGCTTTCAAACAAGCATTACACAAATATAACCTTGCCAATAAGTTTGCATACAAATTCTAGAAGAATGATGGCGACAAAATCATTGCGGAGAGTATGGCTAAGGGGTGTCCATGGAAAGTTGGAGCATATAAAGGAGCATGGAAACAAAATTGATTCTTGTTTATTAGAAGTTTCATCAATAAACATTCACATTCTGCATAAGACAACCTCATAGTATCACATAAGATTAAAGCATCAATCTTCCTCCAACCGTTGTTGACAACCCAACCTCCAAGGAGGCTACGAAGTAAGAGGATAGAGTCACAATTTCAAAATGAAAAAGTTCGTCATTGTTCTAGATGCAAGGAGCCTAGTCACACTCACAAGACTTGTAGGAACCCAAATTCAACTTACAAAATGGGAGATCATGCTAATTTTTTTTATTTCACATACGTACTTACTTTTGTATATGGAAGTCACCCAACATGTATTTTTTTAAAAGTTAGAGAGTATAGCTTTTATATACCCATAACGCAATATAGTATTTTTTTGAAAATGGGTTATTGTTTTTTTATATGTCTTTTGTATATGTCTATTATAATGTCTACCTTGACACATCAGGACAGCACTCTAACATATCATTGTGATAACCAAGATTAATTAAAATCCCTAAGAAAAATCATTACAGTAAATTGTTTGAAGTAATGGGATCCCAAGAAAATCCTTTTTCAAAAGTCATTTGAGCTCAAATTATAGTTTAAACTAAATTATATGCGATAACAGAAGTATATAAAACAACAGCTAAAAGGATAAAAGGAGTATTCCAAAATATTTTAGAATTTTTCCCGTCTTTTGTGGCATAGACCATCTCCCGCCGCGGTGGATGGCATAGAGATCCATGCTCTCACTAGGCAATTGCACTGTGGCACGCACATCTACTGTCATGACAGCACTTCGGACCAACTTCAAGAGAGCGCTACTTTGCCATCCAATGTCCAATTTGATCAGTTTAAGTATCCACATGAAGCTCAAGCCCTTTAGCAAATGGCATTGGTCTCACACCCAAGTTTTCATAAGAAGTTGGACAACTGAACCTAAAATAGTCCATTTTCAAACCATAGCACACTCAATGGTTTCCAAAACACAAAACCTAATGTCATTAGCTTCGAAACTACTTTGACTAACTCAAATAGACCACACACATCATATTAGGCCAATCATATCATGCAAATAAATATTCATACACAAAATAACTATCAAAACCCCCAATTCACGACAACTATAAGGGGTGGATAAAATTCAACATAAATATTACTTTAACCATTATAACACATAATCATCATAAGTATATCACTTATGCTAGTATCTTGACCATTCATACTCATTTAACCATAATCACCTCAAGTCTAGGCCGAGATACACACCCATAACACAAATGCTTACACAAGTGATAGCAAAACAATGAAATGCTCCTAAGTTGGCATAATATCATGACATGTTCATTACAAAACTAAAATATGAAAAGGAAGAGATATACAAACAAGGCTCTTCACTCTTCAGTCGTTTCTTCCTTCCCCTTGCCCCTACCGATGGCTTCATTTGTAAAAATATAACCATGAGGTAAGATAAACATCTCAGTAATAAAATAACTTACTACTATTAATTAACATGCACAACCATAAGAGAGTAAAGCTAATATACACAAAAAAGATACCTTTAGTATAATCAGTACAATCTTTTCAATAATTATGATTCTTTTTCACTCTAACATGATCATTCTATCATCCGAGCCTCCATACTATCCCAACTAAATCTATAAGCTCTTAGACCAAGTGCACATTCATAATGGCTCAAGCTCACCTTTAGTAGTAGGATCATCTAGCCAAATGTATCCTATCCCACTTTCAGACTATAGTCTCTCCTTATCACACATGAATCGAGGTGTCGTTATTCTAACACCACGTCAATATGCTAAGAATCATCAATCTCTAACGTCATATCCCACATGAACACTAAGGAGAAAATCTCTAACATTGTACCTTATTAGGAACTAAGGAGATAATGCCATATGGACTTCTACTACTCCTTTCTATGGGTGAACTTCCACCCTCTATTATGATCATTACATACATCTCATACATAATACATATTTATATCCATTTCACATTTAATAGGTGTAAGAGACTTCCACAAATTTTTATCATTTGGAAAATCATTTCAAATGCATAAAAATTTCATTTCATAATATATAAAGCTTTCAAATCACTGATAGAAAATTTACATATCTACTCACAGTTAGTTAAGCACTTTGATCAAATAGTGTAAATTATTCTGTTACTTCAACCTTTTGTCACAAAAGTGTTATTGTGGTCTAACATTTGTTCTACACACTTCCACTCACATGATAACACCCGAGCAAACTTAATCTACACAATTAAGCAATAATTATCAATTATCACTCTAATTAAACTCTAAAATCACTAGATTTTAGTACCTGTTACACCCAAAATCTTTATCTAACACCTCAACCCTTCCAACACACTTCAATAATCATATTTAACATCCAAGAACACCAATATCATCAACCATTTACCCTATATTATTCCAAAACTCTCAAATTATGCCAGGGTTCGTTCAAACCCTTATCAAAAATCTCAAATCCATACAAAACCCATAAACCTAAGGTTAGAGGCTTGATTTAACTCTCTAAGACCTTAACTAAGTCAATGGTCAGTCTAACCTCAAGGAAAACATGAAATCACAACCCCATTACCTCAAGAAGTCAAAAAATTGTGCAAAAGGGAAGGAGAGGAAATATAAAACTTACCCAGTGATAATTCAAGCTCTAAATGTCACGCCTCAAAATAGAGAGTGACTGGCACGGGAATGAGTCACTTACACATTCTGTAAGCCTCAAAATGAACATTTATTTTATTTTACAAAAGAAAGGAACAAAATTTAATCAAATCCTATGAGAATTAAAATAACTTCTTTAAACTTAATATTATAAGAGAGTGTCGATATTTTTGTAGAAATTTTGGCAGAACCTCTCCTGTAACTAGATCTCCCGAAAATTCTACAACAAAATTTTTACAGATAAGAGTATAAATCAGGAGCGTAGCTCCTTCCAGCCAGCAACCAATATATAGATCAAAAATAAAGTTTATCAACAACTTACATGGAGCATCTACTCTTTCTTTCAAATCAAAAAGACATACAAATTATATATTTATATTAAAGCAACAATACTAATCAAAATGTCCACCCACTGTAGCTATTTGCCCTTTTTGAGGTCGTTGTGGAATGGCGTCAGCTAACCAATCTGAAGCCAAATAATTTTTTCGGTGAAGAGCATTCCCATGATAAAATTTTTTAAAATTTAAATTGACAATCTCTAATAATGGTGTCAGGTAATGGAAAGTAATTCCACCAAAATTTATAAGCATGTAAGTCATAATCATATTTGTAAAATAAGAATAAATTGAAAACAATTATGTTATCATGTTAAAAGAAGTCAATCTGCTCTCATAGAACCCAAAATGATACAAATTACTAGTCAAAATCAGTAAATTTTGAAAATACATATTAATTAACATTTAAATTTTTGAGAACTCAATAGAACAAGTTACAAACGTCAACATACAGTTCACGAGGGTAAATAACCAAACGCGGCTTATGCCATGAAAAAAAACGTGGAGACATCAGTCCACGAGGATAAGTAACCAAACGTAGCTGAAGCTACGAAACAAACGTAGACACACAACCCACGAGGATAAGTAACCAAACGCAGCTCAGGCCACAAAATCAAACCCGGGCATAAAGCCCACGAGTACCAAACGTGAGAATAAAACTCACAAAACAAACTAGTTAGTATTTAATCACAGCGCGCTACGGGCTAACAAAACTATCGTTAGCAGCAGTGTTCTATTTAGAGTCCTCTCAAAAATTGTGTTTCAAACATAAAAGAAAAATAATTATTTTTAAAATATAATCTGAGCTCCCAATACCAAACTCGCATGCATCATTTGAAATTTCAACTTAAGACCTGCTGAAAATAGTCTTTCATAAAATAATATACGAGCTTGCATTATCTAAATAACCAAGGATTTTAAGAGTTTAATAAACAAATAATTTCATAACTCTTTGAAACATATTCCCTAAGGAAATAAATGCATATATCCTCCTTTAAACATCTCGCATCGATATCACAAAGTTCAAAACTAATGTAATTCACAAGAATAAAATATTTCAACAAAAATTTGATTAAAAATAAAAACTACTAATAAAATAAATTAAAGGGAATGCTATTCACTTACCTGAAATCTCAAAATTTAAATTTCTCCTCTCATCTTTAATTAATTTCCTCCCCTTCCAAACTCACTATAAATCATATTAAAATTTTATTTAACTCTCAACCAATACAATAATTTCCTTTTCCAAGCTCACTCATCACCAATATTCAACTATAATACATTTGAATTTTGTTTTAAAAAAAATCATCACTAGCATTTGGCCAAAGCACCAAACATAAATTATTTTCGATCTCCTCATAAAAATGCTAGCATTCAATATTTCCTCAACAACTATCCATCTTCAAACATTCAAAAAAAATCACATTATAAATTCCATAGACAAATGTCCTTTGCAACATCTGAATTAAATTTCATACTTCCCACAATAACTAATGAATCTCCATGAATACTCAAAAATAATTTCAATTTCAGCTAATAAGCACTTCAATAATCATCTTATAGTCATCATTCCTCAAGCTTCATATTTCATTTCTTCTAACATAATCCTAACCAATTCTTCATTATCAACTAATTTAAACAAAATGAATTTAACTCAAAAGTTGACCCATATGTATATCATTATTAACCTTTAAGATAATTTCCAAATCAAATTTGAATTTCCTCCTCTCTATAACAGTACGGCAGCAACAGGGCACAAAAAAAACACTGTAATCTCACGCGCAACAACAACAGAGTACACTTATACTCACAGCAAAACCAGCAATGAAAAGGTTTGAATCTCCTCACCTAAACCCAGCAAAATAGAACAAAAGGAGCAGGATAAGGCAGCCAAACTGAGAAGAGGATTAGAAAAGAAGATGCTCAAGCAACAAATGAAACTCTCCCCACGGTAGTGACAAGCTATTTCAGAAAGGAAGAGGACAGTCGAAAGTTCAAAAACCTTAAGCACCAAACTTTTCTGCCTCTCACACAGACCACCCATGGCCTTCACATCAGCGATTGACGGTAACAAAAATTAGAAAAGAAACAAAACAGAAACAAGAAAATGGCAGAAGAAGAAAACAACAGTAAACTCACGATGGAATTGAAACCCACATCAACAACATTAGAACGCTGGAGGGGATGGACGAATTTACAGAGTTGAAAGGATAGTCAGAACTTCTTCTCTGTTGATAAACTCTAGAGGAATCAAAAAGAAAGTTGAAGATTTTTATCAGATTTAAAGGAAGGCCTATTTTGTAATTTCATAGTGAAGAAGGCAGAAAAAAATAAAACATCAGCTTTCTGGGATTTGAGCTCAAGACATGATGGGAGTAGTACCTACATAGCTTCCACTATACCAGCTATCCTTATCATCACATATATCCCATGCATTTATATAACTACAATTAAAATACAACAATAATATTTATTAAATTTTTATTTAGAATTCTTCGGTTATTACACTAAAAGCATCCAAATTGGTTTAGAGGTCATGCCCTAGTAGCCACCGGTCATTCTTCAATGTCTTCTCACGATTTCTCTTATCCCATTTCTGATTTTTAGTCTAATTCACGAGTCTAATAAATGTATATTTTGCACATGCGCCGTGATGCATAGGTGCATCCACTACAGTGTATGGCATAAAGAGTCCCACACATTTTAGGTCTATCTCTCCGTGCTACGGCATACTCAAACACTGACCTAGCCCTCTTCTAAGGCTGTCCAAGGATCATTTAAGTACATTAGTCTCTCAAAATATCATTAATTCAAATTCACTTAATTTTACTAATATACCCTTCTAAACACTTAAAATTCTTAAATTTAAAATCTAAGATGTTACATCTGTGCAACAATATGGTATAAATGGATGAAAAATTTCATGAGCATTCTTATTGCTACCATGACAAGTATCAATATGAAATTAGGTGAAATTGATGTTGTCTATATACTAATATTAACTTGTTCTTATTGTAATGGAAGTTGTATACTAAAAGTTTGATTCTGTATGCATCAGTATTAGTTATGTATCAGTGAATGGAATTAAATTTGCTAGATGGAATAACTTCTTAAATAGGAAGGGGGAGCTATAGTTTCATGAATGGTGACTTGTTCACCAGCCTTATACCCTTGCACCTTTTTCACCCTTTTTGACCTCCTTAAAGTACCTCCAACATTATATTCTGATTCATTTAAACCTTCCTTCTCCTCATTGTATGTACTTGTTTTGAGTTGTTCTCATCTTTTGTATCATCTTCCTCTTCATTTTGTCTAGATTTATGTTCTCCCTCCTCCTCCTCTTCATTGTCCACTTTCTTTTTACTATGTTCAGAATTATGCTCTCCTTCATCCTCTTCTTCACTGTCTACTTCCTCTTCACTATCTCCAAACTTATGTTCTTCTTCATTCTGTTCTTCCTCTTCTTGCTCACTCTCTCCTTCGTTCTCATCTCCATCCTCCTTACTCTCTCCTTCCTTCTCATCTCCATCCTCCTCTTTTTCTAAGGCACCCCTCTTTACTTGTAGCTTCAAGAGTTGATAACCTATTGAAATTAATGTCAATTTAGCATATTTTCCTGCACTTTATTTGATGAATTAGATCAATTGTAAATATTTTGGGTTTAAATATAGGAAAATGAGTTTTATTCCAAATTGACCTAGAAAATAGAATTTATTAAGAACTTTGCAAGACTCTTACTTTGATTTTAAACTTTAAAAGATCTCATAGATGTATCTACTATTTCAGGTAATTTATCTTAAGTAATGTTGAAGATAGATAGCCAAATAATGATTGAAGATGCATATGAAAACATATCAATAGAAAAATTGGAGCCAAAAGCAAAGATTAGAGGCTCTATATCATGTGCTACGATGTATGCATAATGCACCGCGGCATGTGGCACAGAAACGAGAGTCTTGGAGATGCAAGAGAACCACAGCGCAATTTCACATTTTGCCACATATGCCGCAGCACATTGACAGCACATCGCAGTACACAGCCTAAATCTTACTATGTATTTTGAGCTACAAAATGGAAAGATTAGGGTAGATGAGCCATAAACATGCCTCTAGACACTCAACTGCAATTTTTGGAGATTCTTTGTGGTTTGCTCTGCTAGGGTTTGGGATTCTTAAAGGAGATTTGGCCAAGGATTGAATATTTGAAGAGATTCAAGTGGATTTTTTTTATTTTTCTTCTTCTCTTCCCTTCTCTCCCTTTGTTTTTGATATGGATGCTGTATATTCTGACATTTGTGGCTCTTTTATGAACATGAGTAGCTAGTTCTTTTGTTTTAAGATATTTTGAACCTTTGTATGGATTAAGACTTGGATATTCTTCTCTTTTAGTAGCTAATGATATATATGTGTTTATTTTATCCTATGCTTAATGCTTTTAAGTGCTTGATCACCATTTAGATTGTTTTATTCACTTGAGTTGTATTTGAGAAAGCTAATTTAGGTGCCAAACTTAGATAAAATAGTATTAAACTTGAAATTTATAAAGATAAACGGATAGTTTTATTGATAAAATAGAGATATTTTATTAACTCTTTATAGTCACATTAAAATTGGTGCTAAAAATTTGTTTTCACTAACTATTTTCAAGAGATTGTGAAATTTTAATATTTTTAAATATACTCGATTTTGACTTTAGAAAGCTTTTTCAAGTGAATTAGAATCTTAGACTAACACTTATTTACATTAAAAATCTATTTGAGAGGAATTAATTTGAGTTTTATGAATATAAATGGGAGAGATAATCCTAGATCCTCATCTCTGAAAGTCAAGGTTTCAATAAGTTTTAATTGCTCTAAAATGATTTTAATTAAATTTTTATTACTTTTACACAAACATACTCTTGATTTTGCTCAACCTATCTTAAAGTTTAATAGTGAATTTTAACCCTCATTTGTCTAAATTCTTGTGGAAATGATAACTCTGAAATATTCTATACTTGTGACGACCCTTACGCTTGCAGTAACACTTGATAGTGAACAGCAACTCCTCAGCAACAAATGTTTGTACCTTCATCATTTCCTCATGAAAAAAAATTGTTAATCCTCAAATAAGTCTCCTTTAACTCCTACATAAGGCACACACTGTGTAAGACAATTTTCAATCAAAGCATATATTATGAATTTCAACTTTAATACCAACTTGGTCATAAAATGATGTTATTGGTAGCATCTTTGTTGAAGAAGTATCCTCACCAATGCCTAGAACATATATAAATCCATGGCAGCTCTTTCTCTCCATGTCCACTCTTTTGTTCACTCTTTTCTCATTCCAGTGCTTTAAAGCATCATTTAAGGATGGGCCACCTGCAACCAATAGGAAATATTAGAGGAACAAAATTTGGAAGCAATACACACATCACACGTAACTCAAAAGGGCTAACTTAGTTCATAAAAGTGACAAATATGTATGTACCAGTAAGAAGAACACACAACCTCCAATATTTTTAGTTTTGCAAAGCTTTCCCTTCTTAATAGCCTTCCTATACTTTTCAATTTTAGTTGTTAGTTCATTGAAAACAAGCGAGGCCCAATCATATTATGCCCATGCATTGTTGGTGCAAGCCATGACTTTCAATAGACGATCACTTACACTAAAACATGTACTTGGACACAATAGAGTATCCAAGGTATATAATACAAACAAAACCTTGAAGGAATCATCATGTTCTCCAAACATTATCTTCCTTTTCATTTCATTATAAGAAAGAGGGGAATAAACTCTCTTCATTCCTCTTATAACCTCATTATTAACAACTATTTTCACTTTTTTACCTTCATTAGGTAACCCCAGTAAGAGCTCAACATCTGCCAACTTAATATTAATAGTCTTTCCTCTCATGGTAATCCTTTTAGCATGTGGATCATACACATTAATCACCTTTACGACAAGTTCTTAAGGAATCTCCTACAGCTAATATCTAAGAAACCCCAAAACCTAATTTTCTCCACCCTTTCCCTTAAATTTTCATTCCCCTTCACATATTCAACAACTTCTATAAACTTACTAAGTGAGCATCTAGTTATGAATGGTAGAGTATACTTTTTACAGATTTCTACTCTTCCTTCTAATGCCATTTCTTTATATTTCTTCTTCTCTTCCTTACTCACTCTCTTCCAAGCTTGTCTAACACCATCTGTTGCATCTTGAAAGCTCTTAATTTCTTTCATATTTGCATAAAAATCCTTCTTAAATAACTTAAATCCTACCACACGTTCCTTTTTTTTTGTCATCCATTTTTCTACCACTGCACATATTAACAATTCCATGACTTAGAGAAATCATGTATACTATATACTTGTCAAAAATAAAATAACAGGATTTGTTATCTCCACATTATGTACTTGTCAAAATAGTAACGGGACTTGTCTATTGCAGAATATAAACTTATCCAAATCTTGCAGATTATATACTTGTTAAAGTAATAACAGGACTTGTCATTTTCAGATTCAATACTTATCAAAATACTAACTTGATTTGTCTTTATAAGATGATACACTTGTCTAGAACTTCAAATCATGCACATTATATAATTGTTAGTAAGACATAATAAGACTTGTCATTTACACATTATATACTTGTCAAAATAGAAACAGAACTTGTCTTTTTCAAATTATATTCTTTAACAAAACTTCAGAAAAATCATGTACATTATATACTTGTCAAATTAATCACGGGACTTATCATTTCTAGATTATATACTTGTAAAAAAAAATATAACAACAATACTTGTCATTTTTAAATTATATACTTGTCAAAAATATATGACAATAATACATGTCATTTGCTAATTATATACTTGTCAAAATAGAAACAGAACTTGTCTTTAGAAGATTATATACTTGCCTAAAACATCGGACAAATAAGGCACATTATATACTTATCAAAATAATAACGGGACTTGTCATTTGCAGATTATATACTTGTCAAAAAATATTATAACAGTACTTGTCATTTGCACATTATACTTGTCAAACTAATAATAGCACTTATCTTTTGCATCCATTTACATATTTAACTCTTTGACAAATCATCAACATTATATACTTATCAATCACAATAAAACAACAAACAACCAACAACATTTGTCCTCTCCTTTACCAGCATTCATTAATCAAGCAACATGAGTTCTTTGGAGGGAACAATGCAATGGTTTACAAAACAAAGAAGGTTGAAGAAACTCAATTTATAGCTCAATGCAGCTTCTACTTCTCACAAACTCCAACAATGCTCGCCAACACGACATTCCACGATTATGCACAAGCTTCTGTAGCACACCAAATCTCGATTAACTTAATGAGTAGCTTCTCCCAAACTCAAATATGAGAAAACTGCCTTCAATACAACCAAACCGCCTCTAAGCCAACAATTGTGCAAAGGTCATGGGAGGGGGGGCCAAAACCAATGATCTCTTTTTATTATTTTTGACATTAAGGGCATTTTTGTCTTTTCTCAATGCAAATTAACTATTGTTAGGACATCCAGACAACAATGTAATTTCAAATTTAATTGGCTCTCAGCGGGGAATATCTTTTTCAGCAGTCTTAGGCTGTAATTTTTCCTAAAAGAAAACATGACCTAGTCGAAGAAAACTCGGACGCGTCGACTCAGTGCATATGTCACAGCTCACACGGCAAGGCAAGAATCCAACGCACGATTTGTGGACGCAATCTGCAGGGAAACAGGATAGCCTCCTCCACGCCCTCCAACAATGGAGGAACGTCAAAATCTGGTTCAATCTTACCCGCACTACTGGGGCTTCAATCCTGAGCAAGACTTCTACGCCCAGCAGGGAATCTCTTCGTCTTCATCGTTCTTCACCACTCCCAGAGGCCTCTCCCTCTTCACGCGTTCATGGCTTCCTCTCACCCCTCCACGCGCCGTCGTCTTCATGGTCCACGGTTACGGCAACGACATCAGCTGGACCTTCCAAGCCACTCCAATCTTCCTCGCTCAGATGGGTTTCGCTTGTTTCGCTCTCGACCTCCAAGGCCATGGCCGATCCCAAGGCCTCAGGGCCTTCGTCCCTAACGTCGATCTTGTCGTCCACGACTGCCTCTCCTTCTTCGGATCCGTCAAGCAAGACCCCAACTTTCAGGGCTTGCCTCGTTTCCTCTACGGCGAGTCCATGGGTGGTGCGATCTGCCTTCTCATCCACTTCGCCGATCCGAAAGGGTTCGACGGCGCGATATTGGTCGCACCCATGTGCAAAATCTCCGACGAGGTCAGACCCAGATGGCCGATTCCTCAGATTCTTACTTTTCTGGCGAGATTTTTCCCCACTTTGCCTATTGTTCCTGCCCCTGATCTCTTGTACAAGTCCGTGAAAGTAGATCACAAGAAAGTGATCGCAGATATGAATCCGATGAGGTACAGGGGAAAACCCAGATTAGGGACAGTGGTGGAGCTGTTTAGGGTCACAGATTATTTGAGTCAAAGGTTGTCTGATGTGAAGATTCCATTTGTGGTGTTACATGGGAGTGCAGATCTTGTTACAGACCCAAATGTGAGTCGAGAGTTGTATGAAGTGGCAAAGAGTGAAGATAAGAGTATCAAGGTGTACGAAGGGATGATGCACTCTTACTGTTTGGGGAGACTGATGAGAATGTAGAAATCGTTCGGAATGACATTGTGTCGTGGCTCAATGATAGATGCGACGCAACAACGACGGATTGAAGAATGAAGATGGGTTATTTATAATTATTTGATTGATTCCTTTGTGGGTAATCTGATTATTGTTTCGTTCGTTCTCCAGCACAATACTTGGTGCCAGTGATGAACTGATTATTGATGGCATATGTATATTGAAACCCCACTTTGAATTAAGCTTTTGCAATTAGCATCGCAATGGCATGTTATAGTCTTCATCATATGTTCTTCGTTTGAAAAACAAAAAACAAAAACAAAAGGGCAGATGGACTTGCGGAATCGCGACACTTTCGTTATTCTGGAGAAATATTATTAATTTTCAGGTTTCGTGTTCCTAGGTGAACGAATCACGAGGTCAAGTGGCGCTTGTGGTGGAATGTAGTGTTTGGATTCTTTTCAATAATATTTTCTGAAGATAATTTAGCTTCCTTTTTTCTTTTTTCTTTTCTTTTTTTTTTTTTTTTGAAGTCAAGATGGTTCATGTATTGGACAAAAACAAGTAGAAGTTTTGCCCAACCAAGTCTCACTATTACAGCAACTTCCTAAAAAACATCAATAACAATTTAATTTTTTTTATTTAGTAGACTATTACACTTTTTATTTAAATCTTTCACATGCAAAGTAGCAAGAGTCTTGAGTTAGAAAATAAAGTCTCATATCTTGTTTATAATTTCAAATTCAAGTCTTATAAATATATAACTATTTTAATGTAGCTTTAACTTATATTGATATATATTACTAAGGATATTAAATATACTTGTTACCGCCGTTCACTTTTGTGATACAATGGAGTTATGATTTAACAAATTAAAACTCCAAACATGAAATAAAAAAAGGTAGGCAATGTTATTAATCTACGAAATCATAATTCCACTTTAATACAAATTATACAAGCCAATAGATATTTTTCCCAAAACTAAACATTATACTTCTGTATTCATTACCTTGTACTTAAAAAAAACTCCCAGGCAATCACCTAACTTGCAAATAAATAACTTCAAATTATTCTTTAAATACAATTATAAATACTCAAATACCAAATTCATATATTGTTTCTTCAACACGCGTTTTTAACACGTTCCTAAGCCCCAAAAGGGAACTACAAATTCACACTCTCATGCGGCTGGATCTACAACACACTAAATAGTGGACCCAATGTTTTATTCGGAATTTAGATTCTAAAGTGAGCTGTACACTGGCATTGCTCCAGGCGTATAAAATATATGATATATTAATATGATTGTATGATACCAGGGAAGGGAAATAAACATACACAAGAGCTAGTACACTATTCACTATGAGGAAAAGTAAACCTTCTATTATGTACAAGAAAAATCTCAGAATCTATCTACCTTCCTGTCTGCAACTGCTCCTAGTCTCCATCCTATACAAATGCAAGAGACTACACCAAAATTTCCAGGTGAAAGAATGAATCATCTCAACCAAGCTACGATGACAACACATTTTAATCTTCTTGTCAAACCTCAACAGAGCCCCTGTAGTTACTGTCAGTATTGGTTAGCAAATGCCTGTTTTGTTGTTCCCTGACTTCTGCTTCCACCAACAGCCCACCCCCTTCTGGAAAAAAAATTGCAAAAACAAATTGTATCTGTACGAATGTATGTGTCTAATCACATCATGAACAAGTATTTTAAATCATCCACTGTGAGCCGACTTTGACGACCGCCAGTTTCGTCTTCTCCAAACGCAGATGCAACCATCTTTCGCTTCTTTTGCTGCAAGGTACATGTAACATTCTTTGCATGAGCAACCAGTAAAATCCATAATTCTGAAAGGCAGTCGTCTAGATAACAAGTTCTCTAAACAAGTGACAGACTCAGTCAGAGCACTGGTCAAATGACACGCCAATTCATACAACAAACCGTTCCTCCTCGTAACTGTGGTCTTTATAGGCAAATCCCTAAGAAGGTAGTCTGGGAGAGCAGGGTGGGCTCAACTATCAGGAGTAAACTAAATTCAAGCAATGTCTCCCACCCAGAACATGACAATGTCAATGGAACTTGTTCGAATCCCAAACTAACAACCCCTCTATTCTTGCCCTAGGCCCTAGAATTGCACATTGGATCGAGATGGAACATAAGTATTTTCTTTAGCAGAATGGTCTTTACAAATCGCAAGTCTTCTCCTTTTCCTGCCTTATGCACATATTGATGTCCCAACAAGAGAAAGGTATTCAATTTCTCTTGTATAAAAATCAGGAGATATAACATCAATTACACCATGTTATCATTACTAAGCAGTAGCTATCTCTTTATTTTTCTTTTATTTGAAGATACAAAGGATACACAAAATCATTTTTTTCCATTTTATTCCATTCAGCGTACTATACAGGCCATAAATGTTTTCTACTCAATTTTGTGCCCAAGTTGAGTGGCCATCTAAATATCAAATCCTGTTTTAAAGCAAAGACAAGAAACTGAACTGAAATTGAAATGTCACTCAGAGTCTGGCCTCTGAACTTATGCCCTTGTATTGCTCAATATATTGTTTTCCATAGCAAAATTTCACACACTGGAGTATCGCCTAAGTGCTGACTACAATAACATATAACATCATATTCGAACACTACTTTCTTCTAATTACATACTAGAACCACCTTCCTATCCGCAGGGGGACTACAGAACCCAAAGTGAATAGTAAAACGATGATAAAAGAATTTGTTATATGTTAGATTGATGATTGATACCTGTAGAGCTAAAATACGATCTTCAACTGTATCTCTCACAGTCAACCGTAAAACAGTTACAGGGCGAGTTTGCCCAATTCGATGTGCTCTGTCAATTGCTTGATCTTCAGTTGTTGGGTTCCACCAGAGGTCCAGCAAAAGTACATGACAGGCAGCTACCATGTTGAGACCAAGACTGGCAGCTTTCAAAGACATAATCATTACTGTTACCTGCCAGATAAAGTGCAAAAGTAAACCATCATAATGATGGCAAAGAAACTAAAAGATGCTAATCACTCATTTTGTCCATGCACTCCAAATGAATATGACATGGGAGATCTAGCCTTAAATCATGCAATCAAGGGATCTATGATTTCACAAACCTCGGGGAGAGTATTAAAATCTTTAACAGCTTTATCTCTCGCAACAACTGACATTGTGCCATCAAGCCTCCTATACTGAATTGAAGAATTCTTAAGACACGCCTCAAGCAAATCCAACATCCTTGTCCACTGAGAAAATACAATTGCTTTCTCTTTAACAATTGAATCACTAGAGTTTCCATCGGACACTTTTTGACTCCCAGGAAAATCCTCAAAAGATTTCACCCCATTGGCATCAGAGTTCCCATGGAAGTCACTATGCTCATCAGAATTAATCTGCAATGAAATATTTTTTGATGCATTAACCTGTGGCTCGCACAATGAGTTCAACACCTCAAGAGCAGCCTTAATTTTTGAAGAATCAATTGGCCGACTCTGAGAACAAGGCTCATAACCCTCCATTTCAGAACCAGAGCAACCAACCAAACTATCACTAGCCTGGTCAGAAAGAGAACAGTTCAACGTAGCTCTGGAAAACACTGAAGACATACTCAATTGAGCTTTGCAATTTGTAGTAGGACACTGATTGTCATCACCAGTAAGATGTTCACAAATACACTGGTTACAAAAAACATGACCACAAGCTGAAACAACTGCATCTTCAGGAGGATCCTGTTGGGCAACAAATGGCAAGAGAAGTAAGGGTACAAGAGGACTGCTTTTCATAAGATATTTGATATAAAAGATGCAATGGTAATTATGATATAACATATTCCCATTCCTTGGAACTTGACTCATGTTTTAACCAAGCTACCCACATTTCCCTCCAGAAACAAACATCTAACATGTAAAAATTAAAAACCCTTTCCATTTCCACTCCTCTTTACTACCTTTCACTTTACACTCTTCTCCCAAGTGCTCCCTAAAATTACATGAAAGCAAAGATAGAGGCTGAAATCAATCATATTTCCATGCATCGTGTGTGCAAATGATGGTCAATACGTACATTACAGATGCCACAAAGAGCCAATGAAGCCTCCAAACAATTCAGAAGTGATGTTCGTTTTTCCCAAGGAAGTTTCTTTGCCATCTCAACTGAAGATCTCCATAGAGAGTTAGAATTATAGCGCTTAACAAGTAGAGGATGATCACAAGCTTGTCGAAGGCGTAAAAGCATCAACAGAATGTTGACATAATTTTCCTTGACAGTTCCAGCATTAGCATATTCCTGACATGACATGCCAAAAACGCAATTTAAAATAGTTTACAGCCAAAATATGCAGCCAGCATATTGCTGAACGTTAATAAACCTTCCTTTAAATTGGGAGGGAATGAAAAGTAAAATCATCAAGGGGGGGACACGCACATGCACACAAATAAAAGGATTATCCATGTCGATCAAAAATTGTCAAAAAGCTGATCAAACCTGAAATTGTGCACGAGAATCAGCCTCCAGCCTGGAATAGAAATCACGCTCCTCTCTTGAAAAATCCACTTTTTTCAGCTTTACATATTTAGGTGGCAGTGTAATAATAGGCTCACCATCAAGAAGTGTGCCTAGCAAATGATAACCATGATATGGTCAAAAGCACATTTCAAGCTAAGCAAGCAATGATCATAAAATTAAATGAGTTCATACACTATGCAATAGCTTCGACAGAGGCCAGGGGACTCTTTGTTCACTTGAAATTGAAGAAAATTACATAAAATATTCATGTATACAATAGAATTGTACATCTCAGCTCCAGAATCATCAGTCCAAACTTGTAATTAGGCACATCACCCAACCACTACAGAAATTAAAATAAGCCTTCCTGAGCCTATGCTTGATTTATTTCCTATCAGATTTGGAATAACAAACATAAATTTCATAAGTAAATAACATATTACATGGCAAAGTAGATTTTACAATAGGACTAAGAGAACAGAGTAAGGGAATAAGTTAAAACAGTACATTATGGCCCAGCATTAGTGAAGTTCTTGGATCTAACCTTTCGTCCTGCGTAACATTATTGTCTTTAAGACAGCTTGTAGCTTTCTATACCCTTTGTTTGGACTTCTGTTTATTGGAATCTTGATAGTAGAACAGAATGTATTATAGACAGCATAAGGGTCATATCTGAGAAATCTAAAATAACTATAAAGATCATCAATAGCATTCTGGATAGGAGTCCCAGACAAGCACCATCTTCGCTTTGCACGAAGACCCCAGCAGGCCCTTGCAACTTGAGTTCTGTGATTCTTTATACTCTGGGCCTCATCCAAGACAACCCTAAACCATGCCACCTTTGCTAACGGCCGAGCAGAAACCTCAAGCAAAGCACGGTCTAATCCCTTCTTGCCACTTTTACTAGAAGGAGGGCATTTCCTTTTCTTACTAAGTGGTAGACCAGCATGAACTTCAGAATTTCCTTTCTCTTCATCATCTTTGTCAACTAGAGGCTGCTTAGGTACCTCCATGCTGACAATTGAATAGGTCGTTAGAACAACATCATACTTGGCCAGTACATACGGATCTTTGGTTCGACTGCTACCATGGTACACTAGCACAGACAGATTTGCTTTGCTAGTTACCTTATTTTGCAACTCTTCAGCCCATTGCCGTAGGACACTTGTGGGACAAACAATAAGTGTTCCTGCAGAAGGCCTTCCCTTTGTTTGCACCAACAATTTATTGTTTTCAATCGGACATACACCAGACTTGTCTTCCTTCACTCCACTCTCAGCAAGAACATCATCATCCACATCCAGATTCAAAGTTTCTAATTCACCCTTTTGTGTGCCGTGGCAAGCTATTAGTGTTGGAGGTCTTTCCTTCAGTATCAAAGCAATGGTTGACACTGTTTTTCCAAGTCCCTAAAAGAAATAGATTTTTTAGGAAAACAATAAAGACCAGAGGAAAAGACACAGAGAGCTCTTACCTGATCATCTGCAAGGATTCCCCCTGAGCAGTATAAGCTTGATGTTTCCTTTTGGACCATCCATGACAAAGCAATTCTCTGAACAGAACAAAGGGATAACAACTACCATTAGTCATACAACACATGGATACACAAATGAAATAAGTCATGAAAACATCAAGTGACAAAAGGTCATAATAATAAGGGGCAAGGATAGGAATCTGAATTAGGCACATCAGACTAATAAGCTGAAGCTCTACAGTCACACATCTGAAATATACTACTTTCAAAAACATATCTGAAGATTTTGCATTTTGTTTACAACAATATTTAACCCCCAGGAACAAAAATTATCTCAGTCTCTGATAAATATGAATTATGTTTACATTCAATAACAAATATAAAAAATATTAGAAAATGAAATCATATGGCAGTGAAGGATAACAACTTTGATCCCTCCCATCTTTACAACAAGGGAATGATCAAACTCATATTAGCTGAGCCAGAAAATGCTGTGACAGTATTACAAAAATGATTCAATAATGTAGTAGGTAACATTATAGGTTAGATCAGATCAAGACATCAGGACCCTGCTCCAACTTTGCAGAACAAGCATAACAAAATATTAAGGGCGGGCCACATCAGAAAGAGGGGAAGGAGAATTTTCAAAGCAACCTGATGTCTTAATAGAGGAACAGCCATCAATCCGTCTGGAGGTATAACTTCTGACTTTGGCTGAGATAAATCCTGCAAGGAACATCACAATTTATTCACTCAGTTTCAATTGCAGGCAAGAGTGTACTTATTTTTCTTCTTTTCTTTTTCCTTTTCTTTTGGTAGGGGTAAGATACAAGTCTATTAAACTTGACAACAGAGGAAGCATGGAAGTCTTCACACAAGGCAACATGAACAAACAAGTATGATGACTTGGATAAGACATGTCAAATGCTTATAAGTTCCAAATGTTATATCCCCACAATCCATAAAGGATTCAAAAGCGCACACAATTATATACGGAAGATAGCAAGTGGCCAAGTTTAAATAGAGAAAGCGGGTTTATTAACTCAATCATGAAATCATATAATGTTAACCAAAATTAAGTTTATGATATATGTGATCAAGGTAACCTAGATTCAAACTCAAACTCACAAGATTTCCAACAAAGTTTACGAGTTGTGTTTCTACCGAAATTGAGACAGCTTTTAAATTCCACCTGTCATGATGAATTTTTTTTCAAAACAAAAAAAGAAAAAGAAAAACTAACAATTCCAAGCACAGATGCGAAATTCAACTTGTATAATAAAATACAATGATACCACGATCAAAGAGACCCAATAAAAATTGTGAACATTAGCATTTTGAAAACTGATTGCAACAGTTTTGCACAGAAATCTTCAAATTAGCAAGATTTTTTTCTCTTTTGGAATAAAGCAAGCATAAATTATCACCTTACCAGGTAAACTAAACATTGATGTGTCAATGACATAAAGCATAGTATAAATTGCAAACCATATCCATTATTTCATGAAGAGGAGAATTTGAAGTCATGATTATCCCATATTTGCAAAAAGAGTTACGTGCACTACACAGATTATGATGATCCCAGAAGTAAAGATGTTCACCTGCAGTGCAACTTGTAATATATATTGCTCATCACAGGCCTTTCCCCTTGTGCTTCGTGACATGCATGGTTGTGAATCACCATTTGTTGAGTACTGTGATATCTTATGAGAATTCCAATAGTCTGTTGATCGATTTGTAGGTGCAGGATGACTAATGCTTTCAATAACACAGACATCAGAGTCATCATCCTCAACATGGGATCCCTCTAAAAGACTTCTGCAAACCAATTCAGTGCCAGCTTTTGAAACGTTAGCATCAAAATTCCTACAACGAATCAAATTTCCCTCCCCTTCATTCTTGGCATAACCAAACTGCTTGTCACTAGCAATTGATGTCTGGGCATAGGGCAAAGACTTGTCTAAGGCTTGCCTATTCAAATTACCTATGTCTCTGGGAAATTTACAGTCAGTACCACCAACCATCTCTTGATAATGATGATGTATGTTGGATAATATATCAGCATCTTTATCCTCACACTCTAACACATTAAAACTATGATTTCCCATGGAAGGAAAAGCACTATTTAACTGATTCATCAGTAGGCCGCCATTTAATTCATTCATTTCTTGGCCTCCATTGAACTCCGAGTAATCTTCATAAAAAGGGTTCTGGTAAGGTGCCATCAGTTCATCTCTTTCACCTTTGACACAAACTACTTGGTCTTCATTTGGAAAGTATGAATTACCAAGAAAAAATGAAGAAAATTCACTATCGCCTGATATAAATTGATTATCTTGAAAAGTAATCCTACCAGTAGAAATGGAATGCATGTTACACTCACATGTGAGGCGTCAGGCACATATTCCATATTTTCACCCTTCACATTATCCAGTAATTCTTGATTTGGCCAACACTGAGAGCCAAAAACATTAGGAAAATAAGAACCAGCAAGAGACAAGTCAGATGGTAGAAGTCTATCATCTGTACCCTTATAACCATGCAACGATGAAAAGCAGTCACGAGAATCACTAAGAGCATTGGAACCTTGGCAAATAGTAGAATTGGTAGGTGTCGCAATATGTGAACCTCCATTGGCATCCATGAATGATATTTCAAAAGAAGTACATGAGTCAGTTTCTTGTTGCCCAGAAACTCCTTCGCACATATCTTCATCAAAAGCCCTATATTGTGCAAAACTTACATCACCATTCTCAATGATTGGGCTGTATGAAGCATCTGCAAGTAGAAAACAGAATCAGACTGGACTCAACTTTAAATCAAACAATGGTCAAAATTCAAAAACCCAGACCACATTGAAAATTCACATACATTCAGATTTAACATCCTCTCCTGCATGCTTGAGTTGGCTCTCATTCTTTTCCTTCCACAGAGGATTAAAATTCAAATTATCCCCGCAAACTGATATATTGATGAAATGTGGCTCAGGGACACGAGGTTCCAAAGATTGGGCTGGCATCTCACATCCCGAACTTCCTTCCCTTTCTGTGTAGCCGATTTCTTTAGTTGCATCCAGAGGATCCAACTGCTGAAAACTGTCAGGGACAGCATGAGAGGAAGAGCAGGTCTGAGAAGGAGGTCCTTGATTTTCATGCTCACTGTAAAGCACAGAATTTCCTGGAAAGTAGAATAAAACAATTGAGGTCTGGACCACAGAGTCTAATGCATGAAAGCTAAGCGGTGAACAGCATAGGACTGAACCCACAAAATAAAATTCAATTCAAAACAGAAAAGAGACTCTGTATAACATCTGGGACCCTATTGTGGAGGCCTCATAAATAAGAAAGAGAAGCAATCTAACGTAAAAACAAGCAATCTTATAATAAATACAAGATCCAGCATTAACCAAAGATATTGACTTGTCTTGATGAGAAATAAAAAAGCAGCAAGGGCCAAAAAGACATGCAAGTCCACATACCACTTTGAAGCTGAAAATTATCCTGGATGCTGGATTCGCCAGGTGAGACATTTTTTAACGAAAAACCCTCCAGACTACTCTGCATTATGATGTGCACAAAATTTCAGAAGTTTAGCAGAAGTATTAGCATTTAGAAATATTATTTCAAGCAAGGAACATTAAGCAACCTAAGCTATGGTTGCCAATTCCAAAGCAACTTGACCATAAGAAATTAAAAAATAAAGGATTACAATAAATGTTAGGGACAGAGCAATTGAACTCAGGATGTTCTAATTTTAGTGCATGGAAGTACAACAGAATCAGTAAGCATGTACTAAAGAGTTTAACTTGCATTATAGATACAGGCTAGTGGTTATTTTGGATCAGAAGAAACTTATTTCATCAAAACAAGGTAAACAAACAGCTAGCAAAATTAGTCTAATAATACCAACATGTCAAAGGCACGTGCGAGATAAACAAATTGTTCCATCTCCACTAGACAGGAAATCACAAGTTATAACTAATTAAGTAATCTTTCATTGTCAACCACCATTACATTTATTCCAATTTTAGTTCAATTTGTTATATTACTTAAATTTAACACCATATAGAAACATTACTCTTTTCTTTCTTATCAGTTTCCAAAGAGGCATTATTTATCATGGAAAATCTTTGCTTTTTTACGGGATTTGCGTTCATCAAGTTACTTTACATTAAAAAAGGAAGATTCTGACGATAATATAAGTTCTACTCAGAGCCAAAAATTAAAAAAGAATCGTGCATAATAGTCACACGACTTTATGATAAATATCAGCAAGAATAAGCAAACATAAAAATCCCAGGCAGCCGCGACTGCGAATATGAGAAACTGAAAACAAAATTTACAGGAAAATTGATGCAGCCCAGAAGAAAACGTTATAAACGAGGCATCCAGAAACCAATGAATATATGTACAGACTGTATGCAACATAGAACACTGATGCCTAGTTTTGAGAGTTTTATGGTAAGCAATCCTACATATCTACAGGACAATTGGCACGGTTGGATACAACTACCAGCCTACGACCAAACCCGAATTCTCAATTATCCCATCTCACAGCAACAGAATTTGAACTGTTCGGACTTAATTACAAAGAAGGAACACCCAATCAAAGCTCCGATAACCAATCACAAAACGCAGTCTGTTGCAATGGAAGTGACAAACCAATTCGAAGCCGTACCTCCGAAGGATCATAATCCTCATCAAGGACATTCATAACGGTGTCAAGATCTATACACAACTTATCATCAGCATCAGCATCCCCGTCAACCAGTTCATAGTAATCGAACCCCTCGTCCGCCATCAACAACTCAAATTGTGTCCGAACAGAAAACCCTAAATCGATTTCCAACTTCAGAAAAGCAGAACACACAAAGAGCAGCCCCTAAAGTAAAGCCTGCCCGTTCCGATTCCGCCGGTACAAAAGCAGCAACGGCAGTTCCAATCTCATTCGCATAGAGAGAAATTTCAGAGGCCAAAGCGACAGAGAAACGTAAATCTCGACGCCAGTTTCTTAGAAGGTTCGCGATGCGACTTTCGCCTCCCGTATGGAAGAGGTAAAACGTAAAAGCCAGAGAGGACAAAGTCGTGGATCGTGAAGAATGTGCTGGTGTAGGTTTAAATAGGGTTTGGATTTGTAGGAGGGGGGGCGTAGGTTAGGAAACTGTACCCCCGTGGTAATGCGGTTGGGAATTTGCCAATTGCGATCTCGGATTTTAAGTTTTCACGCGCGGGACAGGGAAAGAGACTCCTGCGCGACGTCGTTTTGTCTCAGTGCGGGTCCCCATCGGTTATTAAGTTTAGATTTTTTTTTTTTAATTATTTGTGAAGCTGACCATTGGAAGCCAGAGGGTGGCGTGACTCTGCACGCCACCTGCGGCGACTGCCTTTATTAATCCTATCCTGATCTCTATTAATTTACTGATAAATTAATAATTATTAATTTATTATTAATTATTAATTATTAATCCAGAAGGGGATTATGATAGCATGAGGATTCTTTAACACTAAATACGTGTACTAAAAACCGTACTAAACTCTAATATCATATTAAAGTATAATTAAAGTTTTAATAATTAATTAAAATTAATGGTCTTAAAATATACGAAGACTTATAAAGAGGACCATGAACATTTCTAAAGAAAGACATTTATATTTAGGATTAGAAGAGATCATCTAATCTCCAATACAAAAACACTAATTAAATTATATCATCTAACCTCGCGGATAGTCGCAGGTCAATAAAGTTAGTTAGACTAATTAAATTTATAACAATTTGCACAGAATTAATAATTCTATTTTTTATAAATCTTAAATTTCTCTCTCGTAATTTATTTATTGATACATGTTTTGAGGGGGGTAAAAAACATTAAACAGGTAAAGGAGCGTTTCGCATACTTTCACTGCCTCGTCCCAATTCATGAGGAGCATCGTTTTAATAAAAATATACAAATCAATAAAATTTATTAAATACAGTTTATAAACTTAATTTTTCTATAATATTTTTAAAATGATATCATTTATTACTAAGATAAATTTATTTTGAAATATTATATATTTTGATGCGTTTAAAACGTAAAAATGTCTTAAAACATTTTTTATCCTAAATTTTTTTGAGCATTTTTGTCTTAAAAGTTTTAAAAAAAATAAAGCATTTTTATTTTACTGTTAAAAATTATAAATATTGATCATTAAATTAAAGTTTGATTAAGAATATTTTTTTCTTCTTTCCTTTTTTTGTTTAACCTCCGATTTCATTCTTTAATAATTTTTTAACTTTTTTTTAATAAATAAAAATGAAGAATAAAAAACATAGAAATAAAAGAGGAAATACCTTGTCAAACTTCAATTAATGATCCATATTTCTCATATTTAACAATACGGCAAAAATTTTTTTTTTAAACTTTTGAGATAAAAATATTTTAAAAAATTTTAAAATGTCAGGAAAAAAATTTTAAAATATTTTTATATCATTTAATTTTATTTTAAAATATCAAATCACCTTCTCAGGCATATTCGGTAGTCGAGAAGAAAGTCGAAGATGAACCTAAAATGGGAGGGTTGAAGACAGAGAATGAAAGGAACAAGGAACGGGGAGCACGGAAATCACGGGGGGGTGACGTGACGGTGGGTGCGAACGTGATTGGGAAAGTGAATGGAATTCGTTGGAGGGGAGCGCTTTATGAGCAGTGCTTGAGAACTTTCCTCGTCGTGTATTTTCGGATTGGCCTTTAGCGCTTTAAATTGCTTTCTTTTTAGGACACTGTGACAAAGGAAAGTAAAGGCCAAAGCACCAGTGACGGTACTATTTACGCGTCCAGTGTCGGTACTAGTAATAGTATTTGTCATTTTTGGCAACCTTTCTCGTTCAAAAAGGAATATCGCATTCAACGACCATTAAAATGTATTATTTGTAGGGGAAAAAATCAATAACAAATTATCATTTCGAAAATAAAAAGTTTATGCTCTCGTTGTAAAAATAGTTAATTTTTTATTGGTTTTTATTTGTGAGTAATATTCTTTAACGATTCTTGTGTACTATTTTCCCAATTAAAAATCCATCCACGCCACATTGGCCTTTAAACCTGATTTATTGGGCATTTTAATTTAATTTGTCTCTCATGTACCATTTTACCCCTATGGGAGGAAGGAGGAGAATTAAATTGAGTAATTGAGGACGTAAGTGGGAAGTCTCTTTGGCTCACAGGAAATAATACTGTAAGCTCCAGGAAAGGGATATGAAAATTCTTTTCTTTTCTACTGCTGAAAATCACGCATGAAATGGGTCAATTTTTAAATGTAACCAGATTACTTTTGGATATATAGAAATTTGAATTTGAATCAACTCTCATATCTAGATATATATATATACCAATGGATTTTGCTTCAAAATAAATTTAAACCTATAATTTATTTGTAATTAAATTTTTTTAAATTCTAATTATTTGAAATTTCTACTATTTTGATCCTCTCTTTTTTTGTTTTGTGCATTTTTATTATTATTGCCTTTGTTAATCTCACCTCTTCTCTTATCCCTCATCTTGGTCCCTCATGCAATTTAAAAATATAAACAAGCCCATTATGCTTAATTTTTTTATTTTTATTTGGATTATCAACTCTTCTCTATTTTATCTTTAAAAATTTTTACGCCATCCAAATACATATATTTTAAATACAGAGTATATTTTAAAATTTAAAATTTAAATTCAAATCCATCAATGTAAGCATTACCTTATGCTATGTTTGGATACACATGAATTTGAATTTAGATTTTAATTTTAATTCGAGCCAAATCTATTATTTGAATAATTAAAAATGTATGGATTTGGATTTGATCTAAGTTCTTCTTTAATCTCTTTGTAATTTAAAATTATTTCTAAACTCTTATTATTTCAAATCCTAACTCAAGCTCTTTTGTGTTTTGACCCAAATGAATGAAGGCTTAATCAACTTGCCAACTGTAATTAGACTAAATCACCAAAGTTGACAAAAACAAATTGCAACTGTTGACCAAAATGGGACAGCCGACTTCCACCGAAACCAACAACGACGATTAAGATGTGACAGCTGACTTTCACCGGGATCGAACCAACAGTGACAATAGGGACCAAATAGCCAACTTCTATTGGGATCGAACCTACAGGGATGATGAGGACCGACAGTCCAACTTTCACTTAGTGAGGATCAGACAATCGCCTTCCGTCATCATCCCTTCAGTCTGGTCACCATCACCGTCAATCTGGCCCGATGTTGATGGAAGTTGACCGTTTGATCCCTGTCATCATCGATCTGATCCATTATTAGTTTAAGTTGGCTGTCTAGTCCCTATTGTCATAGTCGGTCTAATCCCGGTGGAAGTCAGCAATGCGGTCCCCATCATTGGTGTCAGTCTAATACCGATCAAAGCCTACCGTCCAATCCCAGTGAAAGTCAGCCGTGCGATCCTCATCATCGATGTCAATCCAGTATCGATAAAAGTCGATCATCCAGTCCCCATTGTCATAGTTAGACTAGTCCCGGTGGAAGTCGGTCGTCCGGTTTGCGTCATCAATGTCAGTTCGATATGGATGGAAGTTAGCCAAATGGTGCCTATTGTAGCTATCGATCTGGTCCCGATGAAAGTCGACCATCGATCCTCATCATCACCACAGGTCCGGTCTTGGTGGTAGTCATTGTCTCGGCCCCATTATAGCCATCGGTCCGATCCCAGTGGAAGTCGGCCGTCCAATTTCCATCGTCGTCGTCAGTCATATCTTGGTGGAAGTCGGCCATCCCATCCCTGTCTTTGCAATAGTCCGATCCTAATAGTCACCAGTGCTATAGTCCTAATCGACTTTCTTTTGTCTAATCCCATTAGAAGTTGGCCATTTAAATCGTCAAGTTTGACTAATCTTCCAAATTTATTTTAAATTAAAATATAGAATTTAACATTTAAAAATTACTTTAGATTCAAACAAAGAATTTTAATATTGCAATTTGAAATTTTTTATATTATCCAAATAAAAAATTTAGAATCTATGAATTTCAAATGTAAGATTTCAAATATGATATTTTAAATTTAAATTCTCAACTTAAATCTACTCATCCAAATACAATCTTAAAGTTTTTCATTAATACAATTAAGAAATTTTGCATCCATTTCAAATATCTTCAACAGTAGGGAGCTAATTATTAAAAAACAAAATAAATCTTTAAAGCAACTTTTACATTGGTATAGATTTTATTTAATTCCACTATTAAGAAGATTTAATGTTACTCAGAAAAAAGGTGAGCAACCTTTTTTCTCTTTTAATAGCAGAGCAATTTTATTTTTAGTTACCACTAGTTTATTCCATACTTTTTTCATCAACAATTTAATCCATGCTTAAAATATGTTAATTTCTAAGTAAGCTAAGTTGGGAAGCATAGAGATTTAATTTTGGATTTGGATTTGAGCCAAATTCATTATTTGGATAATTAAAAATGTATGGATTTGGATTTAACCCAAATCTAAATCCTAGTTCTACCTTAGTCTCTTGGAAATTTAAAATTCTTTTTAAACTCTCTATTATTTCAAATTCTATCTCAATTTCTTTGTCATTTGACTAGCTCATTGGCGATGCCAAACAAAACTAGATTGCCAACTACGACCAAAATTAAGCTACCACCAATTTGGACCGAACGGCTAACTTCCATCAAGATCAAACTGCTAACATCAACTAGAACCGAACAACCAACTTCCACCAAGATCGAACTATAGGCAATGACCAGGACTAGAGTGCAGATGATGATGGAGACCAAACGATTGATTTTTCATCGGGATTGGACTGCCAACTCCAACTAGGATCAAAGTACAAGTGACAACTAGGACCATATGGCCAACTTGATAGCAACCAAACTGCCAATACCAACCGGGATAGGACTGTCAGCACCGACCGAGACTAGACAATCGCCTGCAACTAAGGTCGAACAATTGAATCCCACTATGACTCAGACCGACGACTTCAATAAGACAAGATTGGTGACCTTGACCAAGACCATACCAAACTGTTGGTGTTGACCAAGATTGGAGTGTAGGTGAAAATGGGGACCAAACGGCCAACTTCCACTGAGGTTGAACCTCAAGCACTAACTGAGACAAGACCTATGGCATCAATTGAGACAGGATCACCAGCGCCAACCAAGACAAGACCACCAGTGCCAACTGGGATTAGATAGGTTTAAGACAAAAGACTAGTTGGCACCGGCAATCCAGTCTCAATGAAAATCAGCTGTCTGGTCTCCATCTTAGCTTGTATTTTGATCCCGATTGATGCCGACAGTCCTTTCCTGGTGATGGAAGTTGGCTATTTGATTCTAGTTGTCGTGGGCAATAGGTCTCGATGGAAGGCTACCATTCAATCCCAGCAGGCATCACCATATCGTCCTAGTGAAAGTCGGCCATCTAGACCGTCGACTTTAACTAGCATTGGAGCACTAACGTTGTTCTGAGTTACTTTTAAATTTAAATATAGAATTTAAAATTTTATGTAAGATCCAAACAAAGGATTTTAATAATATAATTTAAAATTTTTTATATCATTTAAAAAATTTAAAAACTATAAATTTTAAATATGAGATTTTAAGACTAAATTCTCAATTTAAATTTGCCCATTCAAAAGCAACTTTAAAGTTTTTTAGCATTAAATTCTGAAGGCCAATTTCAAATTTATCTTCAGAAATTTTCAATGGTCAAGACCAATTTTTTTAAAACAAAATCACCTGTCCAAAATAATGGATTGCTGCCGGCAAGTTTTTCCACCACCGATGGCATAAATCCGATCATCAATGGCTGACACATGGCTGCTAGCGGCCTAGCGATGAGTGCTCTGGCAAGGAGATCTTGTGTAGTGGGAAAATTTTTAATTACAATCAAGAGCCCTGATTTTTATTGAAATTTCTAATCCGACGAGTCAAATTGCTATAACCGTCCTTGTATGGTTTTTTGTTGATTTTCCCTTCAAAATGATGGGAAAAAGTTATACTTGTTTTATTACTATTGGGCTGGGCCTCAATGTAGATGAGCCCTTGTCCCGGCCTGGAGAGCGAACCCGCAGAGGCGCGAGTTGTAGCCGAACCGAGCTCCAGAAATCACCCGATAGCAGAAGTCAAGGACTCAAGATTGCATTCCGTACGAACCTGAGGAGATCGCCGGAACACTCTGCACCGAACCGTGGTTTTGCGCAGTTGCTGTTAGCAGTGCAAGTCAAGACACCATTACTGGTGCTACTTCCGGGGAAAATATTCGCCAGGATCTCCCGGCAAATATATTACGGTAAACTCCGCTCTGCTTCTTTGCTCGTGGATCTCTTGCTGAGTTTTTCCCCTTTTGTAATTAGGGTTTTTGGCTGGATTCGGTTGGTATAGGTGTTTGAATAATCGGAAGGATGCCATTTTTTGGTAATGTAATAATTATGATTTCGAATTATTGATGCTATCCTATTATTGATTTACGAACTGCAACTTGCCATTCCCTCGGATTTGCAGAGATCAGTTTGGGATTCGATGGGTATTAAGCAGTGAGCTGATGTCACTGTTCTGGGTTGTGATTCGTCAGCTTGCTGAATCTGAGGCAATGGTATTTCATTTTCCACCCTTAATTTAATTTATATCATTCCATGGTTCATTCATTTATATATGATCTCATTTGAGATATTGATATGGTTCGAAAGAATTCTATCATCAGGTCGAACAGCTGTAGAGGTCATGTTATAGCTATAGAAAGAAGTTTAGGCTCTAGACTTAGTGTGTTTGATTTTTAGTTTACGTCAGACAAAATCACATTTAGGAGATCCAACTATTTGTTGGATTTGGCAATAGCATATCTCAGACGTGGTTTGAATGTACTTTTGAGAGTTACCCAAATGTCTTCGTCCATGTGTATGGGTGCCGATATCTCCCATGAAATGGAAGTTGCCTCAAATAAATCGGAGATAAATTTTTGGAGTTGTGGATCACTAGCTTCATTTTGGTTTTTTATCTTTTTGACAAAACAGGCGGAGGCTGATGGATTTGAGATTTATGATACTACGATTCTGTCCTTGCTTGTTCCTATGCTAGACAACAAAATGATAGAACGTAGGATGATGTTTTCTTTTGGAATCGCATTCAGTCTTTCTGCTGAAAGTATAATACTTTAACTAATTGCCGACCTATAGGCATATTGCATGAAACCTTCCTTGAGTCAACAATTTGTAATGTTATTGTGCTTTTTTTAATAAGAAAAACTTATTATGCTCAGGCTACATCAAAGAAAGTGATAACAAGAGAAGAGTGGGAGAAGAAACTTAATGATGTGAAGATTAGGAAAGAAGACATGAATAAATTGGTAATGAATTTTCTGGTTACGGAGGGTTATGTTGAAGCTGCTGAAAAATTCCGAATGGAATCTGGAACTGAACGTATCCTTAAATAACTGTTTTTTTCCCTCATGCACTTTCAAATTCTCATTTTATTCACTCAGAACCATGCTGTCTCCAATATTCTACGTTCGTTCTCCTTATAGATATTTAGCAGATATAGATCTTGCAACCATTACTGATCGCATGGCTGTTAAGAAGGCTGTGCAAAGTGGTAATGTGGAGGATGCAATCGAGAAAGTAAATGACTTGAATCCAGAGGTAAGCTGCCATTTTTTTTTATGTGCCATGTTGCTCCAGTTGCTCTCTTTTTGGGTTCTGGCTGATTCTGTCAGTGTGTGAGAGAGGGGGGGTTTGAAGGAAGAAATTTCTGAGCATAATAGTGTCCCAAATGTCAGAATATGACGTTACCTGCTGGTTTTAAGGGAAGAATAATGGACAGCTCCATGACAATTTAGCCATTGTAAAAGTGCAAGAGCGAGTTAAATAATTCTTGAGGGAATCTATTTGGGATGTTTCTAGGTTTTCAAATTCAACAAGTTGCATAGCAATATAGGTATTAAAATGAGGGGTGGGCATGGGTTGTCTCTTATAATTTGTACATGTATACAGAGCTGTAGCTGTTTTTCTTATTCAACCTAGGTTCTAATATGATTTTAACTTGCTGTTTTCCTGTTTGGATTTGCCTTTTGTTATATAATTTTTTCTTGCTACGAAACATTTTTACATTTTCTTTAGTTATTCTCATTTTTGAAAAAGAAAATGCTTGGAGTGTCTTGGAAAAGGATTTTATATTTATCGCAGCATCCATTCATGAAAATACTGTTCATGATGGTCTTATGCATCTTTTGATGTTTGGGCAATTTTTCTAAACTGACTCTGGATATGTAATTCTGTGCAGATACTGGATACAAACCCCCAATTGTTTTTCCATCTCCAACAGCAACGACTGATAGAGCTAATAAGGAATGGAAAAGTAGAGGAAGCTTTGGAATTTGCTCAGGAGGAACTTGCACCAAGGGGGGAGGAGAATGTAAAGTTCATCCATTGACTTTTTGTTTGGTTTCACATTTAACACTGAATTATTGCACTGATAATTTACTTTCTTTGCCTATTGAAAATAATGCTAAATGTTAAATATTTTTATGATTGTGGAAAATTCCGTTTCATGTTAATCAGTTTAATTAACTTGATGCTTATGCTTGCCCAACGTTTTGATTCTTGTCAGCAAACCTTTTTGGAAGAGCTAGAGAGGACTGTAGCACTTCTTGCCTTTGAAGATGTCTCAAACTGTCCTGTTGGAGAGCTTCTTGACATATCTCAACGTCTAAAGACAGCAAGTGAAGTGAATGCAGCCATACTTACAAGCCAGAGTCACGAAAAAGGTATGTGTTTGTTGCGTTAATCTCTGTTTTTGGCCATAAGTTTGATTCAATGTTTAGTTTTAAAAAGTTTGGTTGGCTACAATCACTTCCATGTGTTTGCGCAGTTTCGCAAACCTAAATTTTAAGGGAATATGGAGATAATGACTTAAGGTTGATTTGGCTAGGAGGTCAATGTAAATGAATGTAATATAATGGTTATTATCTAATTTTGTTTACCAAAGTCGTGTAAACTATTTTATTTTTATGTTTATATTAAACAAAATAATATTAAAATGCTAAAATGCCCCTCAAGATGGATGGCGGTAATGAAGGGCGGTAACCAGTGGTGGGAAGGAGTCTTTTGGCAAGGATTACATTGATGTGATCATCTTGTATCCGAATTTTGGGTAAAATTTAAAAAGCATTACGGGATTTGAGGAATCAAGTTTTACAATCTTAAGTAATCTCAACATATAAAAACACGACCATTTTTATTTTTATTTTGAAAGAAAACTGGATACTGGTATTCACTAAAGAGGAACAAATACAAGCAAATTACAAGAATTCTTTTACCATTCTCCATCTTCTAAGAAAGATGGCTTATGCAAAGGTACAAAAATCTTTGAAATATTGTGTCCATAATTAGCTAGACAATGGGCAAAGTGATTAGAATCCCTATACTTTACGATGTAAACTGATCGCATACAAATACAACCAATCGTTTTTTTTTTTTTTTTTGAATGGAAACTGGATGCTACTACTCACTAAAAAGGAACAACCAAACTTTTGCATCACATCATATGTTGATGCATGCAACCCAACAGACCGTTAAGTGCTTATTTACCAGTATCATTCATTCATGATAACTTGGTGGTTTCCCTCCTCATCTGGATGTCAAATAATGTTTGTATGTGATATTTGAAGATAAGACTGGACTATAATTGTTTGCAATGGATCATGTATCACTAATTTTTTCTAATAATTGGCAAGTGGCATCCACTTGACAAGAAGAATCTTACTAAATCCCACCTGGCAGTGAGATCTAATTTAATTTTTTCTGTGAATGATAATTTTACTTTTGCTATAACATGATGTGTTATTTTCTGTAAATAAATTGAAGCATTATGCCATTTGAATCATGGTTTATCCTCCTGTGGCATGTATCTTGATTATGCTTTGTTGGAGAGGGATTATTTCTGGTGTTACGCAAGTTCAACTGCGATTGTGTATTATTTTGGGGAACAAATTTTGGAATATTGTAGTGACATTTGGTTTATATGGTTACGTTAGATCCTAAACTTCCAAGCCTGTTGAAGATGCTGATATGGGCTCAAAACCAGCTGGATGAGAAAGCTGCATATCCTCGCATAAAGGATCTATCCACGGCTACGTTAGAAGACCCTGCAGTTTGAACGCTTGTGACCTTGCAATCACTGCTTGGAGTGCTTAGGTTCTAGATGGAAATGGTGAGGTCACTGGCTTGAAAAATGATGTATGTACTTTTATTCAAAGATCGATCTGCTAAAAATCGGTGTCTGGTTTCTTATAGATAGCTGTTACGATGGGTTTATACCCTTGTACAAAAGATTGCCCATACATTGATTAATTCTTTCCTTAAAGTTGGCGACCAATGAGGAATTCTGTTGCGTATTAATATCCATCTTAATGAAACTAGCCTTAAGCTGATGATATCTTTCGTTTATTTTTTTCTCTTGTTGGACCAAAGAACTTGCATTTTCCAATATGATGGAAAGAAACGAAAGAGGGATTCTTTGGTCGGCTCAATCATCAAAGACAAATTACTGCGTCAGTGGTAGATACTTAAAAAAGATGAGTTTATTGAAATATCAATAATAAATGTTTATGTTTTATCTCTAGTCTTTATCTTAATCAGTAAAAGTGAAGCAAGAGTATTAAAGAGAAATAAATTTCATACATATTTTTATGTTTTATATTTATATTTTCTAATGTCCGATGCATAAGCTTCAGTTCCATGCTTTCTTGGTAATTATAATAAGTACTGTAATTTTTACTTCAGGCGATTCAGTTTTTGATATTTTATTTTTAGATTTTTATTTTATATTCATTATGAAAAATTATAAATTTTATCTTATTATCAATTTGAACATACAAATTTAATTTGAATGATCTAATTTAATATTATATTTTTTATAATTTTCATAAATTGATTAACTTGATGTAGTTGTTTAGTCTAAATTTATATTAAACTTTTTTATAATATTTATAAATTTTTTTTTAGTAAATATAATATTAAAAGATAAAAATAAAGATAATCTTTATACTGTCTCTTTAAAAAATAAAAAAAATTATAAATTAAAAATTTTAAATTTAAACTGTACATAATATATTTAGATAATCAGTTTATAAAAAATATAAAAATATTTAATATTAAATTAGATTATTTAAATTAAACATATATTGTCCAAATTAATAATAGAATAGATTTATTAAAATTTATTATTTTTATTTTAATAAATATAAAATAAAATAAGTAAATCTTGACTGTTCAAATACTATGAAAATGGGACTCAACAGCAGAACTGTCTTTTCTACAATCCTAAAGCTCTACCTTTTTTATATATAAAAAAATCAATTTATATTAAAAACTCATGCATTCACATGTGAGTATAGAGTTCGAAAGATCTCATGCCCGTAAAAAGGTAGCATTATCACTTGACAACATAGCATTAGGGCTTGACTTAAGTAGTTCGCCATGTCTGCTTTGCTGTAAGGGCTTTTACTTAGAGCATAAGAATGATTAAAACTAAAACCATTCCCTCCTTGTTGTCACGTTTCGTCATTTTTCACAAGGTTAAAGAGGTCCGGAATGCTCCAAGAATGCTCCAGGGTTCCCAACTAACCTTAAGAGTGCTAGAGAGTGCAAGAACATTCTAGAGAAGCCTACACAACTCTAGCCTCAATATTTTAATATTGTCTCTAGATTCTTTCATTAAAATATCTAGATATTTGTTAAGAGAATTCTAGAGAATCAATTGTAACCATAAGATAGATTTAATCTCCACCGTCCATTAAGGAGGTGGGAACATTCTAGATTCAAGGGGAGGCCTATAAATACCTCACCCCTCCTCATTTGTAAATCATCCTTGAGTTTTCAAAGCTATAGAACTCTCACATTCTCCAAACTCTCTCTACTCTCCTTTGCCTTCAAGCTTTCCCTTTCCTCTTTTTAGCCAAGCATCCTCGTTTCATACGAGTTAGGCTTACTTAGCAACTTCCAGTGAAAATTGTCTAAGTGCCGCACGGGTCGAAAGACTAGCCCTGTGACATTGTGCTTGTATCCTGCCAAGTTCCCTCAGACTAACCATATGCATCTTTGAATTGGCAATCATGCAAGTATGGTTGAAATGCTTTCCTAAAGTAGTTTCCATCAGGAGGAATGAAACTTATGGTTTTTACTTGCTTCTCTAAGATGGAAAAGGTAAAAGAAGAAAGAGGGTGGACCCAAACATGCTTGCCTTTGAATGTCCACAGGGTTGAGATTAAATTAATAGCACTACTCACTAATGTCCAACCTGGCATGGTCAAGTGAAGACGTGAAGAAAGAAGCGGAATCTAAATCAAATTCCAAATACTACCTGGAAACACAAGTCACGAATCATTTTGAAGAAAAGGGATCTTCGATCCTCGTGCTCCGAAATCTACCTAGTTGTTCCCAGTTTACTGCTACTCAGTCCTTGTCAAGTCACCTTTTTCCAATCTCCACTTCCCCAAAAATTAATAACAAGAATCTCCTGTAACATATTTTGCGGTAAATTTAACTCTACCTTTTTACTTTGTGGATCGCTTGCTGCTTCCCCCCTCCCCTTTTTGTAATTAGGATGTTGCCCTGTGTTTGTTGAGTATATGTGTTTGATCAATAAGAACGATGCAATTTTCGAAATGTAACAGTTTTGAATTTCGAATAATTGATGCAGTCATATTCTAGATTTGCGAACTGCAACTTGTTCTCCTTCCGGAATTGATGTGAGATCAGTTCGAGATTCGATGGGCCTCAAGCAGTTGCGCTGATGTCACCGCTCTGGGTTTTGTTTCATCGGGTGGCAGCATCTAAGGGAATGGTATTTTTTTATCCCCTTATTTTGCATTATTATAATCCGTATTCAATTCAATTTATTGTTTTGATAAAACGGTGCTAACTGCTACGGGTATTTTAGTATGCATTCGCTCGTTTGAGATACTGGGTTTGGCACGGAAGAATTCCGTGATCACGTCGAATAACTGCAGATGATGTTGTGTACTTGTTACATTCTGTAAATAAATTCAGAAAGATAGGTAGTTTAGACTTCATCTATTTTGTATGTTAATTTCTTTTACGAATTGAAAGTCACCTCGAATAAGTTGAAGAGATGCATTGATAGAGTTGCTGATGACTAGTTGTTAGGTTCTTGATTTTGCTGAAACAGGCAGAAGGTGGTGGATTTTGTATCTTTGATATTGTAAATCTTCCCTTGCTTGTTACTATATTAGACAACAAAGTGACAGGCAAGAAATGCTGTTCTTTGTGGAGTTACTTTCAGTCTTCCTGCTGTTATATCTGGACTAATTGCTAACAAGGCATGCAACTGCACTGGAGTCCACAATTTGATGTTATATTAATGTGCTTTTTGAAGAAAATAAAAAAAAAAAACTTATTTACGCACAGGCTGCCTCAAAGAAAGTAACAACAAGAGTGGAGTGGGAGAAGAAACTTAATGACGTGAAGATTAGGAAAGAAGACATGAATAAATTGGTGATGAATTTCCTTGTCACGGAGGGCTATGTGGAAGCTGCTGAGAAATTCCAAATCGAGTCTGGAACTGAACGTATCCTTGAATAAATGTATTTTCTCGTCCTCATTCAGGTTTTTATATTATTCCCTTGGAATTAGGCTGCCTTCAATATTCTGCTGTCATTCTCCTTATAGACATATAGCAGATATAGACCTTGCAACCATTACTGATCGCATGGCTGTGAAGAAGGCCGTGCAAAGTGGTAATGTGGAGGATGCAATTGAGAAAGTAAATGATTTGAATCCAGAGGTAGGCTGCCATTTCTTCATGGACCATGTAGCTCCTAGCACTGTCTTCTTGTTATCTGGTGATTTGGTATGTGTTAAGAGAGTGACTCAGTGTATGTGAGAGGGGCAGGGAGAGAGATGAACAAACAAAAATAAATTCAAGCTTAAGGCAACAATTTGTTTTTGTTATATTTGTTTCTCCTGTAAATACCCTTTTTCTTAATAAAGGAAAAAGGTATATATATTGCTTTGAAATATCTATTTTATAAGTTAAATTTACCATATCTTGTAAACAGGCATTGATTTCCGAGCATAAACAGTGGCCTGATTATAACTGTGGCTCCTTAAAGGAATAAGTTGGTCTTGAAGTAAGAGTATGACTAAATCCAGATAAAATATTGTTGAGTGCATCTCTTGAGGATATTTTCATAAAGCTGCATGGCAACACGTGTAGTGGGCTTGCCTGGGATTTCTCGTATGGTTTCGTACATATTGGCAGAGCTGTAGTGCATGTTCTCGATCAGCTGAAATTTCCATTGAGTTTAACAAGCTGTTTTTAAGTTTGGATTTGTCATTTCTACTTTTCTTGCTGAGAAATGATTTTATACCTTCTTCTAAGTTGTTTATCTTCCTCTTCAAATCATGGGAGCTATAATGTAAAAGGGACATTTTTGTACTCATAAAGACGTGCATTCATCAGTGTTGTTATCCTGATGGTTTTATGCCTCTCTGCGTGTTATTATAGACAGTCCTTCGAGCTGAACATGCACCTTCTATTTCTGTGCAGATACTGGATGCAAATCCCCAGTTGTTTTTCCACCTCCAACAGCAATGGCTGATAGAACTAATTAGGAATGGAAGAGTTGAGGAGGCTTTAGAATTTGCTCTAGAGGAGCTTGCACCAAGTGGAGAGGAAAATGTGATTGGAATCTATTTTATCTTTTTGGTTTCTTTTGTTCAATCAGTGGTTTTTAATTTTTAGTACTATCAATGAAATGGTTTATTTCTTTCCTTTTTTCAGCTTCAACTAAATTATGAATTTTTGCAAAAGGGTAAGCATTGTTTGGCACTAAAGACCTGGACCCTGTTTGGGGCCGAATGGGACCAGGCCAGAATAAGCCTATTTTGAAATGATGTCATTCATTAGCCTGGCCCTATTGATCTTTTGGGGATGAATGGACCAGCCTTGAAAGATTAGCTTTTTTTTTTTTTACAGCTCTAGATTTATTGCACTGTTTATTTACTTTGTTTGCCTGATATTTGGAAACAAGTCTAACTGTATTTTTTTGGGGGTAAATGCTGTACAATGAGTTGCGTGGACTTGATGCCTATACTTGCCTACAATTTTGATTCCTGTCAGCAAAGCCTTTTGGAAGAGTTGGAAAAGACTGGCACTTTTTGCCTTTGAAGATGTTTCTAACTGTCCTGTTGGAGAGCTTCTTGACATATCACAGCGTCTAAAGACAGCAAGTGAGGTGAATGAGGCAATACTTGCAAGCCAGAGTCACGAAAAAGATTTGCCTTCAGATCCAATGCTTAGTACACTTGGTTTGCCTTACACCATGTGTAAATTACATGTATTCTGATCCAGAATTCCGATCACTTTTTAGTGACTAAAATAGCAAACTGTTGTTATTGAATGTGAGGAGATAATTGAACAACGCCAAATTTGCCCCAGTAATCTTATATTAAGTTAGTGCGTGCTTGTGCACAATGAAGTTGTGATGATTTAATTCCATTAAGATGGATTTAAACTCGAGTTTACAAATGATCACAACAATTGTGAAGGTAAAATAATGGGTTCAAATGCAGCAAGTGTACATGTGGTTCAAATAATGGGTTCAAGTTGTGCTTTCCTATTGGGCTAACTGCAAGATTTGCTTAAGCATTAGCATGTGCATAGACTATATTTAACCGAAAATGGATTGCTTCTCAAGTTTAACACAACTTCAACTCCGTATCCCTAATTTTGTAATATTATTTTGTGGAACAATTTTCGGAATATTGTAACATTTTGTTTGATTTGGTTACATTAGATCCTAAACTTCCAAGCGTGTTGAAGATGCTGATGTGGGCTCAAAACCAGCTGGATGAGAAAGCTGCTTACCCTCGCATGAAGGATCTATCCACTGCCACTTTAGAAGACCCTGCTGTTTGAATGCTTGTGACCTTGCAATTGCAGTTTGAAGCATTTGGGTTTTAGTTTAGGTGAAAATGGTAAAGCCATGGGCGCGAAAAAGCTATGATTGTACTTTAATCCAAACGTGGCGCTGCTAAAATTGGGTGCCCTGTTTCTCATTAGATAGCCGCTTCAGTGGTGTTGTACGGTTGTACAAAAGATTGTTATACATCAAATTGATTTTTCCTTGACGTTGGGGATTGTTGAGAGTTTCTGTTGCGTATTAATGTCTTTTGAGAGCCTAATAAATGAAGCCTTGAGGCGATTCCCACCTTTTCATTTCATTATCATCAACCAAAACAAGTCAGATCACACTGATACAGTACTAGATTGTTAGGTTATGTAAATACCTAAGCAAGTATTAATTATAAATTATAAATAAACGAATAAGCGTACTATTACTATTAGATGTATTGGTTTTGTTCGTTAGCCTCATTAATGAAATCACATGGTGAAGAGCAGACCTAACATTGTGATTAGGAAACCACGGGATACTGGAAAGAGCACAATAGCCCAAGCTATTATTATTCTGCGTCTTTACCTGGTGATGCGGCCTCAAGAAGAAAAGGAATGCAATGAAGAAGTACTTGACTGGGAGCAAAATGCTTGAATAATGGTCAAGTCCTATCGTTCTTTTTTGCCAAGGTGGGGAAAATACAGAGTGGAAATGGAAAAGCAGAAAAAGAGAAAGTAGAAGAAAAAGAAAAAGATGGGGGTGGGCTTTTACAGCTTTAGAACTCTAAAATAGGTCCCAAACGACACAAACCCAGGTAGTGGTGTTGTTGACATCAGTGTAAAATCCCAGGACTTGTACGTTCCTGAAAGTTCTCTTCTTGGTTCCGTCTTCAATATTGTGGTGAAACAGCCATCATCGAAGTTAAGAGCATAACTGGAAGGATCATACTGAAACCTGAGCTGCTTCTTGTGGGTAGCCCCATGGTTAAGAGCCTTCTTGAGCTTGGCTCTCAGTCTCCAGAACAGGCTCTTGCATCGCTTCTTGCCGAAGTAATTGCCCCATTCCAAGTTTCCCATGAAACCCATTTTACCAGAATGGCGAGACTCTGACGATGATTATAGAGCAGTAAAGGAAGGTGGCAAGTGAAGAGAGAAAAAAGGTGGGTTGAGGGGTTTCAAAGAAGACCCGCAGACATGGCTGCAATGTCTACTTTTTCCTGTGGAGTCACATTGGGATGCTAAAATTCCATGGGCAGAGATGGTGGTGGGGATTGTGGCCGCGCACAGAGAGAGACAGACACAGAGAGAGAGAGAGAGAGAGAGTGAGAGAGAGAGAAAACATAACGGATTTGCTGTGTTTTTCTCTCACCACCTTAAATGAACCCTCAGTCACCCCAAATTCTCTCCTGTAATCTCTGGGTTAGTTACAATTTCTTCCACCTATTCGGCTATTCCCATTTTGCAAGACAATAATGTAAAAAAAAATTTAAAAAAAAAACTAATAATTGATATTCGCACTTCACTGGATATCTTGTTAGTTTTTAATGCCATTGTTTTGGTTTGGACAAAATTTTGATATTGTAAAGATTATTGGGTTAATTTAGCGGAAGAATATGAATATATTAACATTTGTTGATTTGAACTTTTCATACATTAAAAATATGGATCATATAAACCTGAATTCCATTCTGGTTCAGATAGAAAGGGACTCAGTCCTCTTGTAAATGGTAATTAATTAATTCCTTTGGAAACTACTACATTATATTTGCGCAGTTTTAAAAGGACAGACATCATATTCTTTGCATTTGACATGTTTGAAGAAAAATAAACATTTTTCAATTTTTGTTATATATTTTTACTGTTATTTTAAAATAATTACAATAAATTCTTTGCATTTGCATTAATTACAATATGTCTCTATAGAAATAGACAAGATCTTGGAAGATACGTGCATATACAGTCCACACCATTATGATTTGAATTTTTTTTCTTACGGTTGGAATCATGATTTATTAACAATTTTATATTTTTTTACACTAACATTGTTTTCAAAACTAAAAAATAACCCATTAAAAATTCAGATAATTTATTGTTCCTGATCATATTCAAGCACGAAACAAGCAAAAATGCCTACTTGCAATAAAAGATGAAAATTACAGTGGCAGAACCTAGAGCTTGAGACATAACCAGATTAAACAAAGGACAGAGTCATTAGCACTTGGCAAAGAGTAGCAAAAGAATGAAAGGATTGACATATAGAAATGAGAGTAAGGTCCAAAAACACTGAAGAAAAAACAAGTGAAACAGTTAATGTGATAGATGACGATCCCATGATCCATCAAATCAAAGGCCATTCCCTTTTTACTCCCCCCCTGCTCTCTGTCCTCCACAACCAAACCAGAACCCATATTGGTGGTTGTTTTCTTTTCTTCTTCCTTTACCTTCATCAACTTGTGCTCTTCTGTTCTCTTCTGATGCACATGTATCATTGAAGTCATTATCTCTCTCTCTCTCTCAACTTTTTTTATTTAACTTATTGTTTTCTGTGTGTCTTCATGTCAAAAAGCCTTTTTGACTTGTGCTTTTTTAAATTTTCACACACACATATACTTATACTCACACGCATTCTGAATTCTGGCCATCCACTTTTGTCTCATTGAGGAGTTCGTATTCTCGTGTCCCAGCTTTGCTTTGCATATGACTTGTCATTCTTCTCAGAATCCAACGCCTTATCTGCTGCCTCGCTTCTGTCGTACTCATGTGTATCTGTCTTTTGGCGCGTTTACACATGATATTATTATCTCTTAATTCATGAGTAGTTTGATTTAATGTAGACTAAGAAAACATGTTTGTTCAACTGTTTGCAAACTTGGATTAACTTTCGCTCACAGTACTTCAGCTTGCAAACTCTAAATTTGCAGAAGTTAATGATTAATCCAAACACACTAATGTGTAAATCTTGTTTTGTCAAATTTGCGTAGTTATTATCATTATGATACTTACCATTAAATATAGAATATAATATAGCGTAAGTGAAAGATTGATATATAATTTTTTTGGTAAACATGTAAGACTAAAAGAGGAACAACCACATTATATTTATGTCAACTGGCAAGAAAGTTATACCGGCTAGTTAATAAGAGATCTCGAGTTTAAGTTTTAAAATATAATAGTATTAGTGATTATATATATATAGAGCTTTTATCTGAAAGAATACTGACCTGTTTTGATCTAGATTAGTTTAAGCTTATGTTAAAGTCCTTTTAACTCAATGTGGGACAATCCAGATGTCGGGTGAAACGGAAAGCAGCGTGACAATGGTAACAGTGAAAGGCATATCCCTATCAGTGATAGCTGGACCTTTTTTATGGCTTCATTATGATACGTATTTGGCAGTGTCAAGTTACCTTCATCACTCTCACACATATATGTGTTTGTATAGTTTGATAGTGGTCGCTCATGGATTCTGTCAAGGTACGTAACCCCACAATCACTCACCATTATATTAATTGGACTCGTCTTCGTCTTCGTCTTCTTCTCTCGTGTCTCTGGTTGGTGCATCCGTCTGATTTCTCTCCTTCGCCCTGTTGCTTTCGCTTCTCTCCCCACATTCTCTTTGTTCTTCTTCTTCCTCCTTCCACTTCAATAAACTGTTATAACTCACCCTCTCACCCTCTCTCTCTCTCTCTCACCCTCTCTCTCTCTCTCTCTCTCTCTCTCAGAGGGATCGGACCAAGTTCAGGGTTCTTCATCCTTAGTATCAGCTGCGCATAGTTAATACTAGCCTAATGTGCTTTCTAAAAGAATTTTTTAGTCCTTAATTATTAAGTATATTTTTTATAATATTATACCTATTTAAATTTATTAACCATGAAAGAGAATATAAAACAAATTTTAAAAAAATTATTTAAATAAAAGTAAACTTAAAAGTTTATTATATTTTCATACAAAGTTAACAATATCTGATTGCTTCTAACAAGTCATGTACTACATAATTAGAAGTACTTTACAAATGATAAAGTACTCTTTTAGGTCCTAATTATAAAATAAAATAAAGTTATTAATAAATGATAGTAAACATTATTAAACTTTAAAAAATATTTGATTTTTCAATTTTCCTTTTCACTAAAATTAATGATCACAATAAACTAAAAGTAATTATCACAACAAAGTGTGCTTAGACTTAGGAATTGCAACTTGATGCTATTATTGGCCCCAAAAAAAAAAAAAAAACCATTACTCACCCTGGTGTCCCTGTCTCTTTTAAATTAGGTGGACTACCAATCTCTTTTAAAATGTGCCTTAATAACCAAATGGAGTACATCTTTGTCTTTCATTAAGGCTAAATAAAGTTTAAAATTTTTGCCTATAATTAAAACCAGATAGAGTATTTTGTAAATTGTAAGCACCCGTCGGATCAGCCCTAATAATCTGATTATAGTGCAAATCCTGATGAAACCTAACTCGCCAAAAAATTTTGTAAAGAAAGAGCGAAAAAGTAATGCAATCAACTTCACCAGTAGGAACTAAGTGGGTGTAATACATATGGTAGTAGTTTGGATTTATTAAGCATCAATTATTCCAGGATTTGATTCTTGAAAATGTGTATAGAAAAGCATTTCTTAAGAAAGTAATCTCTTAAATGACCTTCAAATTTTTCGGAGGATAAGTCTTACAGCTACAAGCTATGAGGATAGCTTGAGTAAAAAAAAAAAAAAGACTGTGAGAAGTATTTTTTATGTTTTTCAATTAACATTTGAAATGTGAATTGTGTTTAGTTTTATTGTGTTCTCTTCTACTTCTGGTTTGCCCAGCAGATCTGGACAAGATACATGCGCTGATGTACATTTCAAAATAACATATTGCCACAATTATTTTATGGACCACATCTATTATGTACCTAATAAAAAATATCTGACCTCTTGGTTCAAGTGATTTCAATTTCAAGATTTCATCCTTACAGAGAGTTGTTGCTTCCTTTATGGAAATTTTACTACTTGAGGACCATACCATTAATTTCTTCACTTTTTGGACAAGAAAAAATAAGGGTTATTTCACAATCATTTGAAAGAAATCAGAAACTTCAAATTTTAATCGCAATCAATGTGTTGTGCCCATTGTAGAATTATTTGAAACTATTCGCCTAAAATAATTTTTAAATTTAAAATCATTAAAATTAAGTTTACTATATATATAATAATAATAATAATTAAATTAAGCGCTATTTCAAAGTTCAATTGCTGAAGGTATGCATGAAGAGCATTGCTTCAAAAAGACAACCTCATGATGTTCAAATTTCTCCAACAATTAGTTTTGTGGATACCAACTGTGGATACATCTTGGGAACTAAAAAATAATAATAATACTTAATGAAAAAATTTCTCATTTAATTCATATAGTGTTGATCCAATTATGACTCAATCTCTAAATTTTAACTCATTGTAATTCAGTTCTTATAATTTTTATGTTTTTAATTTAATTGTAATTCAATTTTTTAATTTTGACTCTTGCAACTCAACCTCTATAGTTTGATCAATTATTTAAATATTGATTCCTATATTTTTAAAAATTAAATTATAGAGATTAAAAATATTTTAAACTTTTAATAGTTACATTCTCTCTAAAGATTAAAAGGTTTTAGTAATTTAAAATATTAATTATAAATTTAAATATAATTTTAATTTTTATACTTTTATTTTTTAAAAATATAGGGATTAATATTTTAAATGATTAAAAATATAAGAATTGAGTTGCAAAATTTAAAAAATTGGGTTATGATTAAATCAAAATTTTAAATATTGAGTTATAAAAAGTAAAGTTCAAGTATTAAATTTCAATTGAATTAAAATTATATGAATTAAATAGTTAATTTTTCCTAATTAATATCCGGCTTGTTTATTGCCTCTTGAGGCGTGACAGAAGGGCTTGGGAATGCAACTACTTGTAGTCACTGCAACGCTTCCCTCTCGTGCAGTCCACATGGTCCACACTTCCATTGGACCACAATGGGCTTTTAATACTTTCACCTCCAACCCAAAAACGTATTAACCCAAAATAATCAAACACATTCAACATACACCAAATTTTCTTTATTTTATCCAACGACCGTTTTTGCTAAGTTCAGCATCTAAGTCTTTGATCCTAATTAATTTAGTCAGCAACTTACAAAAAAATTCTTAAGAGTATGTCTCGTATCAAGAATTTAATTTTTACTATATATTTAAGACTCGAACTTGATAAATCCAATTAAATTTAATCAATTTTCTTATTAGTTGATGCAAGCACCTGGTGGTTTACCCAACCACCACTAGTTCATATGCAGAATTTATATGTTGAACTAAAGGCATGTTTGCTTTGTTGTATGATAGTATGGGGCAAGATCTTTTTTAACTGTATATGCAACCATGTAATTAAAAAACTATAGAAATAATATATATTGTCTTATACTCTCTTTATTTAAAAAATATAAGATTTTTAATTAAATTTCTCCCTTTAATTGTCTACAAATTAACATCATTTTTTTTAAATTTATCTCTATTTAATAGAGTATTTCACTTTAAAATAAATATAAAATAATTTATTTATTATGAATATTTTAAAAAAATACATTAATTGCACCTTAAAAAACTAAAAACTGCCTTATATTTTCTTGGCACTCAACCCCTAAAAAATACTTTATATGTTTAAACAAAGAGAGTATTAAATACAATGGAATTTTAGGAGATCAACTTGTTTACGGTCCAAATTATGAGAAACAAAGAACTTATATTTGGTGCATTAATTACATTATTCTAATTATACGTTCATATTGGGTGTATAGTAATTAAGAATAGTAGAAGGTCAAACATTAAATTGGAGGTATTTGTTAAAAAAAATCTCAATTTGTATAAAAAGACTAAAGCAAATGATTAATAAACTAAGAAAGGATCGATTAATATGTTATTAATTTTTCTTGGGTAAGCAAAACCTACATGCTTAGAGCCGAACTAGCTTGGATGTGTGTGTGTTTTCTGATTGAGAAACAATATTATATTTTATTATTTAAAGAAATCAAAGTGTGATTTATGGAAGATCATGTTCGTAGTATCATGGCATTAGCATCTCATTAGGATTTGCTCTTCATCTTTTTCAGGATCTTTTTTCGATCTCAGCCAGTCTTTTTCTTTCTCTCTCTTTTTCGATTTCTGTGTTCGTTTCTAAAATTTCCTGGCAAATGCAAGGCACCATAATTTCAATATCTTCTGCGTTTTCCTTTTATTTAATTTATCAAACACACACCCACACACAAAAACAAGTCTCTTGTCATCTCTTTAATATCTTCAGTTGATGGAATAAAAAGAAGAGCCTATATTTTCATATTTTATTGCAATTATATGTGTGGTTGTAGCCATATGATGTGCATAATTTGTCTCAAGGATTTGGATTCAATAATATAATCTATTTATTCATGATGCAACGTTAGTCTAAAAAGTTTGCTAGGTCTGCACATTTTAGACCTATATGAGATATACTTTGAACCATAAAAAGAATCAAAGTACGTAAGTTTTGAAATATATATAACAAAACACTCCATATAAAATAACCCTTTATCAAAATTTCAACAATACCTTCAGCAGTGTCTCACGTTTCAATGAGGCCACATTCCGCACACCATGGAGTAAAAAATGTATTTTTTTTTGAATGAATTATTTTAATATTAAAAAAATGAATTTTTAATATTTTAATTATTATTTATTAAAAACATTGAATTGCTATATGATATATATATATATATATATATTGACTTGCAACCAAAGTAGTTATTCATCAATTTTTATTAAAGAATCCAACCCCATACATTTGAAGTGAACAAATTGTGAAGGAACATTTTGTAAGGAAAAAATTGATAAAATTGCCATTAAAAGTATGTAATTTAATAAAATTTAAGTAACATGGAATGATGAAAGTCATAATTTAATATATAATGTAGGGTAGTATTACCCTTGTGTGACTTGACAAGGAAAAGTGAGTATATGCGGTTGATCCATGACTTCGGAAAAGGAAAATGGAATGCACAACAAAACAGTACAGCTTGACTAATTATTGGAGCCAGTTAGTTCAGGTGATGTGTCTATCACACACACACACACACACACAGACACAAATGACACAAACAAGAACTGAGATACGTGTGGCTGTGAGTTATATCAATGAAGATCAGATCCCATTAATTACCAAAGCTAGCTTTGGGGGAAGGGACATTTTGATCTGATAGGAAAGCTTTGGGATGAAGTTGATAGAGTAAGCGCACACACAAATGGACACTTTTCCACAACATTGGAAACCCTACTTTCTCAACTGTGGCTGATTGGCTCCCAACAAACACACCTCACCTAACCTGGCCTCCATTTTTGCCCCCTCTCTCTCATCCATTTTCTCTCACCAGACATGTGACAGCTATCCAACCCATGTTTGACACCTTGGCCGGAACGGACACGCGGAGGTATCGGAACCAATGGGATTTGCTGGGCTGCTGCATGCATGCATGCAGGCAAATATAACTGTGTTGTAAGCTTTGTTGGAGAAAGAAGACATGTGGGAGTAGTTTGTGTTTTAGTCTTGGACTACATGTTGCCACCAGTGAAATGACTTCTCATGTTAATTCACAATTTGTGTGTATATTATTCACCAATCCACATGCACTTGTCTATACCTTATTAGTTGCCAAATCAGAAACAAACACCTTCTTCAATGCTTTTTCCTCTCTCTCTGTTTTTTTTTTTTAAATTATCCCAATTTCTTGAATGTTCACTGTTAGTTTTGTAAATAGAAAAGAAAAATAGTTACTTAAGAACCAACAACCCAATTTTAATTTTTCTTCTTTCATTTTTGTTTAAAAACAAATTTAATATGAAATAATAAAAAAACCAGGTTTCATACCCAGTATATAATATGGTTTATTAAGACTTAAGACCACCATATCCAATATATGATAAATATATGTCAATCTATCTATCTTCTTTATTGAGAGGCCTTTTTTCCCCTTCTTTTGTGTACTTCTCGATGTTTATCCCCAGTAACATAGAAAGTGTTCCAAATCATGAATATCTTTAGCTCGATCTATCTAAACACTTTATTGCATGTACCCAATAACCCTAATTAATAAAGTCACATGCAAAAGCTCATGTTTCTCGACATTATGACTGGGTCCTTTAATAAGTCCTCTTTAAAATTATTCTTTTTTCTATAAATTATTTTTACTCTTACTCATTAATGACTGTTTAAACGAAGCTTTTAATCAGTGCTTGATGTCAATTGAACAAACAATGTCCCACCATACCTCACTGAAAGGAGGAAATTTCAAATTATGTTGGAAGTTCTCGGCAAAGCACACACCACAAACCCTAGACATGAAGCCCATATGTCGTAGAACAGACTAGGCTCTGGTGGGCCCAAGACAAAAAACATGGGCCCCACGCACTGTCTTGTGTAGGCTCAAGCACAAACTCTTGAAGCCCACAACGAGGCCCTAAATAGTTTAAAGCCCAGCAAGGACCCCGAGGGTTTTCAAACTGTCAAGTGGTCAACGATTCAAAAGCTTTTTTATTGCCTTCATGAAAAGAAGAGAAAGTAAAGTGAGAAACCGTAAAAAGAGAGCCGGTTGGTTGGTTCACGTGAGCCGTAGTCTCAGTTGGTGGCACGAGCCACCCTGACCGGATGGGCCCCACGCTCTGACCACACTTGTACGGTGTCACTTCAACCGACTGGGTCACGCAAGGGGCCTTCGCACGTGCGAGATGCTCCCCTTGCACGCGTCAGCCGTGCAATCAATATCTGAGCCTGATGTCTTTGGCTTCTTTGACGGGCTGACCACGCTGGAACGAGATGGACGGGCGAGATTTGTTTAGATGAGAGATCTGGACCGCTCGATTGGATACAATCTCGAGGGACATGTTGTTGGGTTAGGATCTGAAAAGGCCGACACGAGAGAGAGAGAGAGAGAGGAGTTGTTTTTTTCCCGCTTTGGTGCTCATTTTTCAGTTTTTACATTTTTTTCTCCGCTTGAAATGCCGAACGATCCAATAATCCATCATGCCACGTGGCGGGGAAGATGAATGAGTGTGGACTCGACACGTGGCAATTTAATACAGGATCCCCAGTACAGACAATGAAACAGCGGTCATGTGCTTGCTGTTTAGGAAAGTTATGATAAACTTGATGTTATTAATTAATTTTTTATTTAAGTACTGGTAAGTTCAAAAATTTATTTTATTTTTATATAAGGTTGGTGATTTAACTTCTACTCCATGTTCCACGGTGAGTTGATTAAAGGTTGCATATAATAGAAAACAAATAAAATATTTATATTATCAACCAAGAAAATTAAATACAACGCATTCCCCTGTTTTAGATAAAGTACAAATAACATGGGATTATTTTTCCTAATTTGTTAATGCATAATTTGTTTTTAAAAAGAAAAAAGAAATATGTACATATTTTGATTTGTGTTTGGGCGTGTGTGCCAGTTGTATGGTGATGTTTGGAGTGAGGAAAGTGTGAGGGTAAAGGAAATGAAGGGGACAGGGAAACATGATAGAAAGAAAACGAAAGAATTCAAAGTGTGTTTGTGTTTGGTGGGGGATCCTGTGCCTCTCTTCGGATCTCTTGTTGGTTATTCCTCATTCAACAATAATAATTACTTCATCTGTTAATATATTAAAATTTATGCAATATTTAATATGGGAAAAAATATTTTCTCAAAATAAAATGCGAAACAGAATTGGTCTTTCTCATTTCCTTCTCAGCAAAATGCCAAACATTACCTTACAGCTGTATTTTATACTCATCGGATGGATTTTAAAACAAGGGAATTGCGGAGAAGACGTAGAGAAATGAATTAGATACCACATCTGGATTTCAAGTTTTAGGAATATATGAATGTCAATAATATAAATTTCACAACTTAACGTAAGACAGGTCCAAAATATTGAGTTGTCATTAGAAAAACAAAAGTTTAACTAATTAAAGTTAGCAAAAGTAATAGAGGTAATATTCATTTAAATAAATAGTTGAAACTTCAAATTCTAATTTATATATGTAGCAATTTAGTTGGAACTTAAGAGATGTCAATTTGTCATTCTCTGTATTTTAGGGGAAGATATACTCTATTATCCACAAAGCCTATTTTTTATACTTTAAAAAAATTAAAGGCATAAATATAAACATCGAAGTGAACAAGATGAGAAATGGAATGCAGTAGCAAACTAGATATGACGGCCATGTCATTTGTTTGCCTCCAGATTAATGTTTCAGGTTGGTCATTAGCTTCCTATTTGTTTCTGAACCCAAAAAAAAAAAAAAAATCTTAATCATTCCCTTTGCTATTTGTGAGTTTTTTTTTAATATATATATATATATATATATATATAAAGAGTGAGAAAATGTGGGCCTTTTATTGTTTCTTTTTGTTTTTTTTTTTTCGGCCGAGGTTTGATAATAGGTTAAAAAAGTACTGAGAAAAGCAGGGAACTGCTATTCTGCTATTTAGGGAGTGGGGCCCACCAAGGGGATTATGGCGCCCGGCGGGGCCCGCTACAAGGAGGGCCCAATTTGGGACCACAAGTGGCAGCAGCCATCAATCCACCGAAAATATAATTCCTTTTTATTTTAATTTTAACGGTTCAAAATTTAAAATTTGTTTTATTTTTTTATACCTATGGAAAATATCAATCAAGCCAACGACAGAATGAAGAATGGCCACAAGACAGTGGCTATTAATATTATATTTATTGGTCGGGCTAAATTGCACTAAACATTATTTTAAATTAAAAAAAGGAGATTTTATTCTCAATAGTATTTGTTAAACAATCGGATGATTGAAATATAATCCAAACAAATCATATAAAAATAGTTTAATAAATATGGGCGTGGGGCTTTCAATTTCAAGGGAAGGTGAAAGGGAAGTGTGATACTTTAGTGGTGTCGTTTGATTGGGAAATTAGTCACAACGTGTTAATTAAAAGTTTTGTCGAAATTTGATTGGACATCCACTTTTAAATTATTGATTAATAAAAAAAGCATCTTTTTAAAAAATAAAAATAAAGTGGAAGCATTTTCTGGGTCATCTCATGTTCCCAGCCTCCATGCAAATTTCAATGATTCAGAAATTGATTAGACACGCAGAATGTTGTTTTCCATTAATCAAAAGCATCATAAAAAGGCCCTTCTTTCTTATCTCAATACTACTTCACATCCTCCAATATTAAAAATGAACTATGTTGCGTTTTAATTAATACAATTAAAATCTCTAAATATGACAACCAAACGATTTTTTTCATCTTAAAAATTGAAAAATAAATTACATGGTTCACAATTTATGAATTACTAGTTTATGAGTAATATCGTTCGTATTGTTGGTCTTGGAAAGAATAATTAATGAAATGCTATTTCATGTCCTCTATATATATGTATGTATGTAAAGCATCCGTATTAATATTACGCATTAGGAACGAAAGCTAATTGTTGGCAAAAGAATTTTTTTTTTTTGAGCAAAATGTTGGCAAAAGAAATTAAAAAATAGTTTTTCTTCGGAAAAAAAAATTTAACAGTAAGAACGGCTTACCAACATTTTTCCCCATATTATTATTTTATTTTTTATTGCATTATTATTTTTTTTTACTGGTCTATAAAAATTTCAAATTGCTTATTATTTGATGATTTTGAGTTTTGTGTATTGGCCAAAAAATGATTCTTGAGTTTTCTGTAAATATTAAAAATTTATAAAACTAAAAACCTATAAATCATGTGCAGCTTAAAACATCTGGCACCTCTATTATTTTTTTAATATGGCTGAAAATTTTAAAATTAAAAATATTTCTATGTAAAGATTGTTAAATGATTTGATTGTCTAAAATTATCACATCCTAAAAATTTAAACTTTTACTCAACAAAAGTTCGCCGGTTCAAAAAATCCACTTAAATCCACATTGTAATATAATAAACATTAATTTAGAAAAAATCACAAGAAATATAATTATCAGTTAAAAATATAATGTCTGTTAGGAATATTACAAGGATAGTAAATGTTTATTTTCATCACGTCTCCAACTTCATTTTTTTTTATAAAACTTTCACTATCATAAGAGATGATTGTCTTTTATTTGCTTTTATCATTTTATACAACCTTTGATACATAAGATCATACTTATAAATAAAGTATGTAATTTATATTAAAGGACATAATAATCCATAAAAAATCCTCTCATTCTCTTCTTTCTACTTCTTCTCCTAGTATTTTTATTTTTTAATTGCTTAATTTTATAATAATGTTGTTATAAAAATAATTTATTTTTCATTCACTTTTTTTTTGGCGAAATGTTTTTCATTTAGTTTATGTATAACATAAAACCAATAACATACTCCCTCCCCCTAAATTTAGTTATCTAATCACATCTATCAATAAAAGTTTATTATTTAATTATAAAATTTAAAATATTGAAAACTAAAATAATCACTGAACCAATTAAGGTACAGTTTAATAGTTAATGATTAAAATTACTCTTTTTATATTATTTATAAAGCACTTTTAACATATTTTATTTAAATTAAAAAATATTAAAATTTATTAACTATGTTTAAAAATTTAATAATTTATTAACTGTATTCTTATTAAATATATATACTTTAATAATATATTTTCTCTCTCTTTAATATTTCATGAAGTTTAAATGAAAAAATTTATGATAAAAATTTAATGAGGTAACATATGAATAAAACAAAAAAAAAATCTCTTTGTTACATAATCAAATCAACCATGAGTAAAACATTTTATCAAATAAATCAAGATACTGAATTAATGGTTTATTAATTCAGTCAGACAGGTTGACTCTTTTCCCCTATTATAAAAAGCTAAAAAAATCAATAATTTTTTAATTTTATTAATAATAATATCATAATTAATATTGCAGTAATAAGTATATGCAATTAATATCTTTTGCAATGTCAAGACAATAAAAGCAAATTTATTCAATTACTCAAAAGTCTCCAGGGTCATGAAATTTCTTATATTTTTATACACAAAATAAATTTTTAAAAAACACAAAGGCGTCTCACTTTTTAAATTTCACGATAAGAAGAATGGTTACAAAAAGTAATATTTTAAAACACATTTCCTCCATATAAGATATTTTTAAATAAAATTATATATATAAATAACATTTATTAAATATAGTTTAAAAAATTATTAATAAAATTATATGTTTATCAAAATGTTGTATATTTTAATATGTCAAATATCTTTTAAAAATATCTTATAATTTAATACCAGTGAGTATATGATTAAAACTTACTTAAAAAATTTATTTTTATTACATAAATAGGACCAGAGAAAATATAATAGAATCATAATCAAATTGATCATGAACAAAGCATTTTATCAAATCAATTAAGATACTAAATTAATGGTTTATTAATTCAATCAGATAGATTAGCTTGTTTTCCCACATTAGGAAAAGGTAAAAAAATCAATGATTTTTTAATTTTTTAATAATAATATCATAATTAATATCATAATAATAAATATACACAATTAATATCTTTTGTACTGTCAAGATATTAAAAGCAAAATTATTCAATTATTTAAAAGTCTCTTAAATCATGACATTTCTTATATTTTTATACACAAAATAAACTTTTATAAAAATACAAAGATGTCTCACTTCTTGAATTTCATGATAAGAAGGGTTACAGAAAGTAATATTTTAAAATATATTGTCCATATAAAATATTTTTAAATAAAATTATATATATAAATAAAATTTATTAAATGTATTTTAAAAATTTTATTAATAAAATTTTATTTTTATCAAAAATTTTATATTTTAATATATTAAATATTTTTTAAAAATATCTTATAATTTAATACTAGCGAATATATGATTAAAAATTATTTTAAAGATATTATCCTTTGTGATTTTTATTTGTATGTACTGCTTTAGCTGTAGTATAAAACAAGGTTTAAAAACAAGTACAGGGTCAAACTTTTACAGTCAGGGAGTTTTCTGCGCTGGTGAATAGTGATAGTCAGCAAGCCGAAGACCAAGAATCATCCAAATTCCAAAGCTTCTTCATTTTTTTCACCTTCGGCTACTCTCTCTCTCTCTCTCTCTCGCCCCACCTTCCCCTCCAAAAGGCCCTTAATTTCCAAGTTTAAGTACTCCAACGAGCTTCGGTAATGGCGTAAATCCTTACCCCTGCCACACTCCACTCCTACTCTCCGAGTACCACTGCACTAGTGTAAACAGTCTCTTCTCTCTTCACCTTCCCTGCGAATTCCACTCTACGTTACACTATTACTATGGTCAAAAGCTGCTAGCTTTAGCTGCAACAATGGTGATGGAGGACCATAACTATGTTGGGTGGCCGCCCATGGAGGCTCCTCTCACTGTTCCCAGAGACGAACATTGGAGCAGCTTCGACAGTTCCGTCAATGCCGTGTCGTTTGGCTTTGTTGCCACCGCCATTCTCATTTCCATGTTCTTGATTATGGCTATTTTCGAGAGGTTCCTCAGACCTGCCTCGCCGGTGGCGTCGCCGCCGCCGCCAGGTAGCCGGAGCAGAGGCGATGTTGAGTCACAGCAGATGGGGAAGCTTGGTTTCCCATCCCCTAAAGTGAGTCATTCGTTTTAGATTTGAAGTTTTTAGCATGTAGAGGCTTTTTCCTTTTTAGCTCGTCCTTTCTTTTTCAGTTTAGGTTCTCCTGAACCTAACTGGGAAATGTGAGATGCTCTTTCTTCCCTATGGAAATTCTGCGTACTTTGTTTAGCTTGGAATGATAATTTGGGTGGTTACTCTCGTTTCTGAGGAAGTTGATAATTATCTCTGACGAAAGGTTTCGTTGTTTTTTTTATTACTTTTTTTTTTATATTGCTAGTATGCTTGCCTGTTCTTGAAATCTTCCTCATTTAAATGCCTCTTTCATAAATTGCTTAAGCTATCAACTCTTAGTTTATTAGAGTGCTGGATCTGTGAAGAAAATTATTAGTCTTGCTCTGTTTTCCCCACTCTAATGTAGTTTCTCCGAGGTTCATGACTAATTCAAACAGTTTCTGTCCTTCGATCTACATCTCCATCTTCCTGGGTTACTCTTTTCCTGTTTCATTTGCTCTCTTTCTTTCTGCTTAAATGCAAAATAGCATTTTACTGTACATGTTGATCCTCTCTTCAATTGGCCAAACTTCAATACGCGTGCGTCTGAGTATAAAATATTTGTTTATGGATTGATGATGATTGATTTGGTTAAGAAAGGTACTACCCACCCGACCATACCCCATGCTCCCTTCATTATTAAGAATAGAGTGAACGATGTTAAATCTGAATGGCATCTGAAAATCTCAGGTTTTTCCTTTTTCTGATTTTTGTCGACATTGAATCTTGGAGTTCTACCCTAACCCCACCAAAGTTTTTAACTTCGTTCTCATCTTCATTTACACGTTCTGCCAAAATCTTTCATTATAATCAAACTGTGCTGTCTTCAGTCACCAGATGGTCCTCCCTTGGAGTTTTCTTCTGAATGATTGGTCTCTCTACTCTCTAATCTCTAGCCATCAGTCTTAAGACTTTTATATGAACATCTTTGTAATAAGTCCCACCGTTGTCCTTATTGTCCCTCCCTCCCATCACTCCCAATCTTTAATGATACCGTGCATGGCCTGTGTCTGTGGTTGGAGACAGATGGTCAACCTTTCAAGCCATGTCCTATTTATTTTCTTCTTATCTTATAACATTAATTGTCTACCTCTACCATACTAGTTGCTAGTAGATAAAAGTGTGAATGTCATTATAATATTCAAAATTTCAATGCAGTATCCTATGATGAGCCACTACTCTCCAACCGTTGTGGTGTCTACCTCATGCCAATCTTTTATGGGGACATGGTAGGCCCACTTACTCATCCAGCCTCCGTGTTCAATGAGAGGATTGATGCATAGCCTATAGCATCATGATTCTCTAACGTTGGACTTGTGGATGAAAAAGTTCTCAAATTCCATTAGGATAGAATTTCATAGTTTAATTGTTTGACATTTAGATTACATTATCTTATGATGGACATGGTGTTAATGGAGTGCAGAATAAGTAATCTGATGAAAAGCTTATTTTACTTGGGATTCTGAAGGGGATTCTTTTATCTTTTACTATTGTTTATGGTTGTGATATTACTCAGGGAAACCATATTGGGCAACATTTTTCTTGTGAGCAAAATTTGTGTAATATCGAAGTACAGCATTTTGTTGGAGGAGGAATGAACAGGGAGCTAGAGATATGGCAATGAATATTTTAATAACTGGTTATTCATAGGAAATGATCTCAGAAAGCTTTGGATCAGAGTGTTTTGGGGCTTAAGGATCTCAGAGGGAAAGTGGATTAGAAAGGAAGCAGAGGGGATTAAAGTGTAAATCAAGGGAAAAATATAAGTCAGACTTGATGTCAACATATGCTGGGTGCTGAAATATTTCGGAGGCAAATCAAGATCTTTGATGATAGCTTCTCAAATTGAAAGCTCTCTCCATTGTTGTGTAGGAATATTTAATCTTATTCTGGTCTGAGCAAAGTGAAACAGGAGAAAGATTCTGTGGACCTTGTAAATCTAGTGCGTCAGGCCCTTTTTTTGTTTCACTTGTGAATTGTGTAATGTTGCCATAAATGCATTTGGTTTTGTTCATCTTCAAATCAATAATCTCCTGAACCTGATATCACTCATGAGGTGAAGCCTCGTCAACTCATTTGGTTTCCTTGTCTTGTTGCAGATGAGTGTGTATTCCAGTGGGCTTTCAGTTCTGATGCCTGGAGATGAGATTCCCAGATTCATCGCTCACCCAGCTCCAATACCGTGTTGCCCTGAACGAGTTATGTGGCCTTCCCACGAGCACAAATCATCACCTTGTTCCACCTCCAACGCCATCTCTATTACTAACCAAGTATGAGTTAGAGAACAAGAATTGGTGAAGCATCTTTGAAGACAGAGAAACAAGAATTGGGACTGTTCTTGAGGTTTTACTTATATTTTTACTCGGAGCAGTGCCTTTTCCTAGCATGTAAATAGCGTAGGGGAAACTGGGTTTGACAGTGAGGCTATCAAGGTTTAAGATCAAATTCCGTCCCTTTTTCTTGTCCATGATCATGGAATTGGAGGATGAGTGTTAAATGGTTTCTCCATATTGTAATTCTTCCCTATCAAAATTGTAAACCTTGTAAAAAGGAATCAAGCTGTGGCCTTTTAACTTCTACTCTGGTAGGTAAGAGCTTGTTGCTGGATTGAAGTTCATCATACATTGGCCATCCATGACTCTGGTCTTCTCTTTGCTCGTTCGTTCGTTCACACGCCAACATCTTATATTTGACCATTTTTAATTTTTCTCCAGCGTAGATAAAAAACTTTAACAGTTCCAAAAACCAAATTCTTAATATTTGTTGAGTTTCTTTTGCCTCCAGCTCTATGCCTTGGTCTGCGTTGGACATAAGGATCAGTAATGGACCTATGAAAAGGCAAGCATGGGCTCAGTCTACTGGACCTTTTATGGGATGATGGCCCACCAGTGCCCTCTCTAAACTTGTCGGACTCAAATGTAGACAGCAAGTGGGGTTCTGAGATCATTATCAGATATTTTCTTCACTAGTCTCTCTCACACACACAGCGCGCGCTCCCTGATTCATTAGTTAAATCCATACCAGTTCGCTCTACCTCGTTGGTTTTTGTTTTTGGAATAGTTCTTCAATAGAGTAGCCTCCTGCGACTATTCATGTTACTTCTCTCTTTCAAATTAGAGAAGATGGGTTTTACTTTTTTTTTTTTTTAATCAAGACTATGCTAGTGATTTTGAGCCCACCCACAAGAATGGAAATTCTCAACTGATACAGTCTATGCTTTTGCTTCCTCTGTGGACAAAGAAGTATCGCTTCATTTTGTTCCCAAATTGCTATTTTTCAGAGCAGTCCAATGTGAGTAATCCTTCTGTTCAAATATAAGTATATTAAATATAGGCCCTTTACTAGTACTCCTAGCCAAAGCAGGCCGAAGTGCTTCTTCCACTGACATTTTATTGACCAAAATTCCAAATCCCCAAGGGCAAATTTCAACTGTAGCCAGAACCCGTGATTTACGTTTTGAATTTCAGTAGTGGTAGTGGAAGATGTTGATGAATAATCCCAAAACTAAATAACGCCAAAATCATCGATCCGTGTGTATATATATATATATATTGTTTGTCTACAAAAAGAACTCCGGAGGTTTTATAATGAGACATTCGTCTTCCCCCCCTCCAAAAAAAAAAAAAACAAACAAATCGTTCCACTTCCACATGATAACTGAAAGAGACGACCTGCGAAACAATCCAAAATGACATATCTAGTATTAAGACACCAGAAGCCCACAAAGAGAAAAGGAGCATCGATGGTATTATTATTATAATATCAGTGGACCACTATCCATGAATTTTTCCCCTCAAGTAACGGCTATGTTATGAATTTTCCATCCATCTCTCAACCAAATCTAGTGCAGGCTGAAATAAGTTTACTGTAATATTGAGTTTCTTCGTCCATGCTTGTTGAAAATAGGAACAAAATTTGACTCACTAATGAGTGTAGTTACTCTTGTAAATTCTGACTTTTCAAACAATGAAAGTGTTTTGCTAATAAACATTACACACAGGAACAGCTGACCATGATAGGCGTTGCTACTTGCCAATTGAAACCAGTCGAATCCGGTGCATGTGATGAAATAGGAAATTTTACCTCCATAAATACACTTCCTAACTGGCCCAGAAAAAATTTCTATATCCTTGCAAATTTACCCTACCCATTTTCTTTTCTCTGCATAAAGAACTTTAGTACAGTTATGTCATTGTACGATTCTTCTTCCTACTAGTGTGTGTACTGAACAAATTATTGCAACCATTGAGTAGTAGTATTTGATTGGTCCTGGAAGGGAAGCTAAGCCTCTTGATACACAGAGAATCCTAAATGGCAGAAACGCAATCTTTCCTTACCTGGGAAGCCCTGCAATAGAAGGAATCAACTTGCAGAAGAGAAAACAGAGCAATGATGTAAAATGATAACGGGTCAGTAAACTAATAACAGTTACGTATTCCAGTATCCAAAAGTTAACATCAGGATAAATTGTTGAGATACTCGATTCGTAGTTAAGGACTTTAGGCCTTGCCATACCCTGCCCCCTCCTCTATGTCCTACAATTGACCTTTGACTTAGAAATATTTACACCCTCATGTTACATTAACTGCAAATATTCCAGTACAGAACTTTTTATTTGATATACGACTCGTCGTTCAGCTCCCCAACACTCCGGCGGCAATGGAGGTGCCACCAGTCCCGCCACCTTGGAATTGGATGAATTCTTTAGAGAAATATGAAGCATTCCAGTGACACAAGAGGGTTCTCCAATGATTCGTTCGCCGCCGCTGACGGCCATTTGCCTTCCGTTCCAGGATGTTCTTTCCTCCGGCTGACACGCTCTGGTGTGGCGGCTCGGGTACGGACAGGGGACTGGTTTGGTCTTCTCTTCGATGGGCTCCGACCCATGACGGATCTAGTGGCTCCGTTGTCCGTGCGCATGGCAGGCGACCTGGATCTCCGGCAGGAATTCTCGACGGCGTTCCGCCCGCGAGGCTCGTTCCTCATTCCTCTGTTGCCCATTGTTTGACTCCGAACTAGTTGGTCTCTGCTTGGAGTTAGCCTCGCCGACCCGATATTCCTCCGAACCGGGGATTGCTCCGGCCTCTTGGTCGGAGATTTGCCCACAATCCTCTCCCTTCCGTCGCCAGAAAAGGATCGATTTTTCCGCATTTTCGCCGGAGACGAGCTAACCCTTTGGCGGATTTCGTCATCCTCTTCTTTCCGGTCAGCTATTGTAGTGGTCGACATCATACTCTCGCTCAAGCTGCAAACCTCCGAAACCTCAGAGATCTCTTCTTCCTTTTTCACGGGCAGCGGCACCTTGCTGATCTTGCTGTTCACTTCTGGAAACTTATGGAATTGGGATTTCTGAGGCGTCTTTTGAGGTTCCAAGTTGGTGATTCGGGGCTTCCATTTGTGGGTTTCTGAGAGAACTTCCTTGACAGTCTCCACGTCAGGGGGTGCTCTGTTTTCTGAAGCTTTGGTACAGGAAGAAGAATTGGATCCCAGTGGCACCTGGTTCTTGCGGACAAGAGAAATCTGGTGTTTTGGCGAGGATGAAGCTGAGGATAGATCTCTGTTAGTACTCTCACAGCAACCCATTTGGGCAAAACCTTTTAGAATTGTTCAAGAGAAAAGGAACAGGGTGGGAGGAAGAACAAGAATAAGAAGAAGGCGTTGGGGTACTATGAAGGAAGAGACATTTGTGGAGGGGAAAAGAAGCTCAGATAATTTGGCGCTATAAATTGAGAAGCCAAGTTATAGGAAGGGTGAAGGATGCAGAGAGCAGCGAAGAAACAGAGGCGTGGGTAGTTGAAGGAGAGTGAATTTTTTGATTTTGGATCTCAAGCCCAACAGTCACGCAAGTGCTTGAGCCGAGACGCGCTCATTTATTCCCACAAAAATTGAACGAAAGGATACCAGCAGGAAAAAGGGGATAAAAGAGGGAAAAAAAACTACTACTTTCTTCTATTATATATTTATAAACAAAATTATCTATACTAATAAAATTTATTAAATATATTTTATAAATAATTTTAATTTAATATTTTATTTATAAAAAATATTAAAGGAAAATAATATAATAAAAATAATAATATTAAAAACATTATTAATGAAATATTATTTTTATTAAAATATTTTATATTTTAAGATATCAATTTTTTTAAAATATTTTATAATTTAAAATGAAAAGAATTTTATACATTCAAATTCAAAACTTGTGCTTGGGCTGGTGCTCCAAGAGCAACAGTAGTTAGTACAAGAATTAATATTTGATAAATGATTATATTTTGAGTGGCTTAAAAAAATATAAAATATTTTAATAGAATATTCCTTTCACATTTGTGGGACACTTGTTTTGCTAGAAAGTATAAAATGGATAAAATAAAAAGTCCGTGCCTAATACATTAATCATATTATTTCAACTGTACTTTGTACCTTTCATAATATAGAGTGGTAATTAGAAATCAATGAATGTGAAGTAAAAGTTTGAACGGTTGAATTAGAGGCGTTTGTTTCGAAAAAAATGCCAATTTGTGATACATTTAAAAAGGATAATTACTTAACTCTGGTGAGGTTGTACGTTATTCTATTCACCCCCTCCATTTTGTAATAAATAAGTGTCACGAAAAATCTCTTTTTCATGCTTCAAAACGAAGTGTCATTTTCATATTTCACGAAAGTATTAAATGTTTTGTTTTTAATTTTATCACTTATTGATATACTTATTAGCGGTCAAATAATTTTCATTTAAAGAACACATGGACATTTTAGAAAAGGAATAGATTGATTTTGCAGAAACTTAAGTTATTTGATGATTCTCTCAGTCCATATAGTAAAAACCAACAGTATTTCTCATGTCCAAAATCAAGGATAGTAGCTATTAAAAAGTACAAACCTTGTATGTTACCTTTTATAAGATGTCTTTTCAAAAATTGTAAAGACCATTAAAAACAATTAAATGTATTTAAAATATTAATCTCTGCAAAAAAAAAAAACACTGTCATTGGTCCTATAATTTGATTAGATTTTTTTTTAGTTCATATAATTTTTTCAGTATTTTTAACCTTTATAGTTTCAAAAAAAAAATTGTATGGCTTTTGTTTTTCAAGTCCATATAGTTTTTAATCTTTATCAGGACTAAAAATCCAAAAAATAATAGGGAGTAAAAGTAAAATATGATAAAATTATAAGGACTAAAAATTATATTTAAAAAAAGGGGGTTAATGAGCAAATAGAATCCTGAACTCTTGCTCAAAAATTGTCCTAAACCATAAACTTTTAAAATATATAAAATAAATTCTAAACTTTTAAATTGTAACAAAATAAATCTGATTATTAACTTTTTTAATACTGTTACTGTCCATGTGAGTATTGTAACAGTCAAGGCTAAATTTATAGGACAATAAACATTAAACAGTACTTATGTGGATAATAACAGTATTAAAAAGTTAACAGTCATGGCTTATTTTGTTATAAATTTAAAAATTTAAAATTCATTTTATATATTTTAAAATTTTAAAATGATTTTTTTAAAAATAATTTAAAATCCTATTTACTCTGTTAACAAAAAAAAAAGAGTATAAACTTTTAAAACCACACTTCATTTAATAGTAGCATCTATAACTCACACTTTCTTCATCAGTTAAATGAGGAAGAGTTTTTGAGATAAAATCCACTGATATATTTGTAAAATATTTTATACGAGGAAAAATGAAATAAATGGAGAAGTAACAAGATTGGAAAAGGAGTGCTGCGGGAGGGACCGTCATTTGAAGGGATATGTATCTGCTCCTCTGACACCTCCCTCCTCGGATGCTCCTCAGCACAACAGGAGAATCTAAGCAATCCTAATTTGATATTTTATTTTTTATTAAAAAAATATAAATACAATAAAAATTTTAATAAATCTAATTATCAATTTGAATAATCTACATTTAATATTAATGATCCAATTTTTTATAATAATTTTTTTCAAAAGTATTTGTTAGTAGATATCTGCACTATCTAAAATATATCTAAGTAGTTAATTTATAAAATTTTTAAGAAAAATATAACTTTAAATTTTTACATTTTATTCAAATTATGTTATAGGCCCATGCACTTTTTTTATATTTTAAATTCTCATGCTTTTGTTTTTGTTGTTGTTCTAGGTGCGTATAACACCGAGGGACTTATAACACTTAAAAATAAAAATATAAAAACTTAGAACATTAAAAAAAATACAGTACCTATAGCAAAATTTAAATAAAGTATAGGAATTTAAATTAAGTTTTTTTAATTTTTAATATTAAATATGAACAATTTATATTAAACCTGAACTGTTTAGAATATTAATGTTTGGATAATTAATTTCTAAAAAATTAAATATTAAACATACTGTGTAATCAGATTTATTCAAAAAATTACTATTTTTAAAATTTTTATTTTGATAAAAATAAAATATTAAATTTAGACCTTAAAAATTTAATTTAAACTATGCATGTTCCATTACTATTCAGCGGAGCCATGAAGCATGGGGGATCAAAGTCGAGTCCCATTTGGAGGGGTGGGGCAATCAAGACCAGATCTCTCCCTTTTTTTTTCTCCCTTTTTCTCGATTTTTTCCATCTCCATCATTTAAATTTTATTATTAAACAATTTTTTTAAATAAAAAAATTAATAAATGGTAAGGATGAGAGAAGTAGAAAAATGGAAGAAAAGAAAGTGAAAAGACCCACTTCCGGGGCAATCATAAGGGGCGGCTGATGTTAATGACACAAAGGCAGATCCGGCACATGCGAGACTCACTTCACAAAATGACAAAATTAAATAAGATTTTTTTTAACATTAATAAGATATTTCAAACTATAAAATATTTTGTTAAAATTCATATTTTATTAATTATACATACTCCATCTCAATTTATAAAATATTTTTAAATAAAATCTCATTAAATATACTTTATGATATTATTTTTTAAATAAAAATATAAACTTTTAAAAACACCTTTCATTTATTATTTTATTTCAAAAAAATGTTAAAAAGGGATAATATATAAAAAATATAATATTAAAAAATATCACTAATAAAATTTTATTTTTATTAAAATTTTTATATTTTAAAATATTAAAATTTATTAAAAAATATTTATAATTTAAGATGGAGGAAGTGTTAGGTTTAATATTATTTTTCCTTTCTAATTATATCTTGTCATTCTCTTTAATGTTTCAAAAATAAGGTTATGTTAATTAAAGAGTATTTTTAAAAATTTATATTTATGTTTTAAAAAATTATAATGTGAAGTATATTTAATAAATTTTATTTATATGTGCAATTCTGCCAAAAAATGCCCTGTAATCTAGGACAAAAGAGTAATTTATTTATAATTTTAGAATAAATAATTGAAAAATACATAAATTAAATATATATTAAAATTCATGTGATTGGTAAAACTAGCTTTTCTTTTTTGTTCTTACCTTTAATTAAATAATTAGGGAAATAGTGCTTTTTTAAATATCATGAGTGAGATAGATAGTTTGGATTTTTTATAAAGGAAATTTTTAAATTGGAACATATAATAAGCAATAGAGGAAGTAATAGATATTATTTTTAGTATCTTAATTTATAGGATATTTTTAAAAGTGAAATACTATCCCAAAATAAAGACAGTTTGTAAAAAAGTTAAGATTGTAAATTATATTTAATAAACTTCATTAACATGTATAATTTTATTTAAAATTATTTTATAAATTGAACGGAATGAGTATTATACAAGAATTGGATGCTTTAACTTTTAATTTTTCAATTTTTCATCATTAAGATGCTTGCCACTTGTTTGTAGTTAAGTTAACTTTGCTCTAAAATATTTTCTAATATGAAATTTTGCCAGCCAATAATTCATGGGATATATTTAAAAGTGAGATTAAAACAAAATGAGAACAAGTTCTCCTCCTCCATGCTCATGGAATGCACGGTAATTTTTTTCTTTAAGAGGTTTAATTAAAAATAGATTTGATATAATAAATCGAAAAGGGATTAAAAAATATGCCATAAAACATCTCATATACCTTTTTTTTAATTGCACCATTCAACTACGAAGCTAGACACGTGAAGATGGAATTTGCGTGCCGTGCAGGTCAGTAAAATACGAAAGTAATGACTCAGAAACCATCCGACCAATAAAATAACAACGTCTGCGTCTATATTTTTTCAAACCAATAGCATCAAACCGATTGAGATCCTCTACATTTTTTTAGGTTAATATACAGTTTAAATCTTAAATTACAGAATTAGAAATAATTTAAATCCTAAACTATTATTTCACACATTTTAAATCATAAATAATTAAATTTTATGTAATTTCAACCTACCATTAAATTAAAATAAATGTCTATCATTTGATTAAAAAATGATATTTAATATACGATTCTTACCAAATTTCACTCTCCTACCCTATGTAGCTCATTAAACCTATTTTTTTTAAATAACAGATATTTACTTTAATTTAACAATGAAAGTAAAATTGCATTAATTTTAATTGTTTATAATTTAAAATGTGTTAAATAATAGTTTGTGGTTCAAATGGTTCCTAAATTTATAGTTTAGAGTTCAAATTGTATGTTAACCATTCTTTTTTATTTTGGTAAAATAAACATAAAATATGTGAAATCAACATTCAATAATTTTTTATATCCACTCATGATGTTATAAAAAATTATAATGAATCTATATATTGTGTATATATAATTTTTGTTTAAAGAGAAAAAAATTCTAAGATAAATAATCAATCATAACATGATCATAACTAACTAGCGCAAATAAGACAATGCAATGCAACGAATGGGGACGACATAAAGGCACATTGGCATAGGCCACAAAGAAAAGTGTATGCCTTATTAGGCCCTAATTATCACAAATTGTCCATGTGATTGTGTTGTCAAGTGTGTTACACGAAGTATAAAAAATTAAATTATTTTATTATTTTATAAATAAGTAATTTAATTAATTTTTCAATATATAAAATTTGGTTATCTATCTCCTATCTTTAGAATGGGAGAAAGTGTATATACAACATACTCCTCACAATCATTAATATAAGGTGACTTTAAAAGGATTTTCTTTTTATCTTTAATATAAAGTAATGTCATGTAGTAGTTTTTTTTTTTCAATTTTATCCATTATTTATTTATTACGATTCTAATGTATAGGAAGCAATTTATTATAGTCCTTAATTATTAATTGTAAAGAAGGGTCAAGTTAAAAGATTACATCTTATAAAATAATTTTAAGAATGTAACTATCATTTCTTAATTAGTGGAAGTAGGAGCAATAATCCTAGATCATGAATTGTATTATTCAAAAGTTCTGTGAGAAACAAACTTAATGGTTATAAAGTAATAATCATAGACATCAATCCGTGACAAGGCAAAAAAAAAAAAGAAAAGAAAAGTTTGAGACAAATAGAGAAATAGCGCTACATCACATATTAAACTTTTTTTTTTTGAAAAAAACAAGATTAAAATATTGCATTGTAATATTGCATGAATTAAACTTAACAAACAAGAAGATGTAATCCATTCACGTGGAAGAAAAAGATAAAAGTACAAATTCCTGAGTTTTATCACTTTATGTGTTGAATGAATTTCCAAAATAAATAGTATATTATTTATAATTCATAAATAATGCAACTTGTTGAAATATGTACATCTTGTGACAATATTGATTCAACTACTCTTTCTATTAAAAAATATAAATTATTTTTAATTAAATTTTAAATTTTAAAAAATAATTAATTATTTTTAAACTAACACCATATTTTCATATTTATATTATTTAATAGAATATTTCAATTTAAAATAAATATAAAATTATTTATTTATTGTGGATATTTTAAAATAATACATTTAATTACACATTAAAATATTAAAAATATTTTATATTTTATAAAATCCAACCCATTAAAAAATATTTTATATTTTTTCAAAGAGGGGGTACATTACTGTATTATTTAGCATTTTTGTTATATATAATATACCAATGACAGGAAAAAAAAAGGAAACTGACAGAAAAATTCTCTTAAAATATAAAAATGACAACAAGATCTCATGAAATTTTATAATTCTTTTCAAGGCTCTAGAAACCTTTATAAAATTAATGATTGTTGGTGAAATGATTAAAATAATATCAATTTAAAATAAAACAAGTAACAATTCTGGTCACCAAAAAAGTAAATATTAGTGATTACTTTAATTTAATTAAGTGATGACTTATGACTATTTCTTTATGGTAATGACTAGAGCGAAATAAAAAAAATATAATTTTTTTGTGCAAATATTTTTACTTCTTTTAATGATAATTAAAATGTAATAAGCAATTATTACTTTATTTTAAACTATGGGCCAACGTTTTAATTATTTCATAAAAATCATTAATGTTAAAAAAGACTTCAGGGACTTGAGAAAAACTATAACATTTCATGGGATCTCATTATCAGTTGCATATTTTAAGGAATTTTTTTTTTCATTTTTCCCAATTTTTTTTTGTTTGTCAACATCTCAATCATGAGGTTCTAAATAAGATATCTTAAAAACCTTATCTTTTTGTTTGTTGAAATGTAACACGGAACAATTATGTATACATGCACATATACATAGAGAAACATGATCATTCATACTAAAAAAAGAAATACACTGCTGTAATGCATGGACGAGTTGTTGGAATTGGTTATTTCTTATCATCAAGTTCGTATTCAAACCATATAATTACTTGCAACGAAATATATAACTTGGAATAAAATCTCATATTAATCCAGAAGAATGGAGTAGAAGAAACTTGATGCAAAAGCGTACTTGAATCTATCGTTTTGATTCAACCTTCAAATTCAAGAACGAGCATGTTTTATACCCAATGTTTCCAAAAACAGGAATGGGAAGAACGACTCTATCATGCCAACAAACCCAAAGATCACGACACTTATTTATAAATTTAATTTTTGATATTTATAATTTGATTTCTTAATAAATTATAAATATCATTTCAGTCTCCGTATATTTTTTGGGTAAACTTTCTCCACTTATTAATTTTAGGGTTAATATGTAATTTAAACTTTGAACTATAGGTTTATAAGCAATTTAAACCTTAAACTTTTAAATTGGGGCTTAATATGAGATTTTCATCAAATTTTACTTTCCCTCTCTCTCCTACCTTCAATTGGTGAAAATTATATATTAGGTCCCAATTTAACAAAGATTTGTCAAAACTTAATGATGGGATGAATAGCTCTAATTTTAATTGTTTAGGGTTTATAATATAATTTTTAAAAATTTAGGGTTCAAGTCGTCCTTAAACCTATAACTTAGGATTCAAATTATATATTAACATTTAATTTTATAACAATTATGTCCTTAAGCCTTAAATTTTTTATCTAAATAAATCACTTTATTTATACTTGATTATATAACAATCACCTATTTTATGTTATTTTTTAATATTTACATGCATGGCATCATTAGTTGAATTTTTTTTTTCCCAACACAAGTGCCTGCAAGTGTGAGCGTATTCTGTAAATATTTCCTGGTGGGAGGAAATGGACGAAAGAAATTTCTGTAGGTCTTTGATGCAATGATATAAGGAAGCATTCTGGGGGAAAAAAATATGTCAGAACTGTGCTTGCAGATTTCTCCATTACTGTATTAGAGAAATAAACAAACAATGAAAAGATTCTCAAGCAGCGAAGAAAACAAAACTAAAACCGCAAAACCCTGAAATTTACTGGTGAGTCCTTGTGTTTGCTACACTACTAGTATTCCCTACATGTGAAAAAATCTAAAGAGGAAAAATATTGAGACTCAGTTGCTTTGCTTGTACCTTTGATGACACCAGAAATCATTTCTATTGTCTTCTTCTGGTGAAATATTTTTTGTTTTTTTGTTTTTGTTTTTTTGTTTTTGGCTCTCTGTTCTATTCAGTTTTTGGCTCCAAGCTAGTGGTCATCCACGAACAGCAACTACAAATAGCTTCTCGTATTATTAAAGCAAAAAAAAAAAAAAAAAAGGCATGTTATTCATGTACTGTCTTATTTGTAAAATAAAGAGAGAATAATTTTTATCATATGCAATTATTGATAAATCATTTTATTAAATTTTTATCATAAATTTTTCTGAAAAAAATATATTATTGAAATATATATTTAATATATAGTCCAAATTAAAAACTTATTAACTTTTACATGGAATTAATAAATTTTGAAATTTACTATTTATTTCCAGAAAAATATGTCAAAAAACATCTTGTAAATCGAATTACAAGACATACTCATTGTTTTATTTATATTACTTAACTTAAAGCTGTATAATATGATGTATCATTTATTATTAAATGAAACGAAATTAAATGCATAGCTTATTATATTTTAAGTTATGAATGAAAAAAAATGAAATTGTTATAATTAAATTGAATTTGTATCTGCAAAATATTTTTAGAAAGAGACTCTCATTCTTTCCATTACAAATTCAATGTTCAATTGTTATAATTGTATTTTCTTAAAAAAATTTAATTAATTTAAAAACAATCAACAAGATAGTTTCACTTTGTGGAAGAAGACCTAAGCCATCCTTTTATTTCAGAGCAACAAAATATTGATAGATGAAAATTTTCTAACTCATGTTTATTTCCACCAGATCATTTCGAATAAAGAACCTTATTCAACGATATCTAAAAACATTTGCTTCATTTTTTTTTTTTAATTTTTAACTCCGTACGTCACTGGATTTAGTTAAGTTACTAGCATGAGAGGGAGTAGTAGTTTCCCCCTTGAGTGATTAGTATTGTGCCAAGGAAGACAAAAATAATAAGCGCGACACGATTGACCAGTTTGATCATAATTCAATAATAATTTTAAATATTAATTATTGAATCAATGTCTTGACTAATTCAATGACCAGTCCAATTTTTAATTTTTTGATAAATACTTTCTCTAGTCTTATTCATAAATCACTCCTAATATGTTTTATCGAACCAATTAAAACTTAAATCATGTTAATTATATCTTAAAATTTAATAAACTTTCACATTTATCCTTAATAAAAATAAAAAAAATATTTTTTAATAATTTTTCTTAACATTTAATACAAGCAAAAGATAAATATAAATATAAAAAAATATAAAGTGCCTTATGAATAAAATTAAAATTAATAATCTTCTCTTTACGTCATAAACATGACTAGAGGAATACAGAGAGAAAAGTGACCCGTTGTATCCAACCGGGAACTGTAAATTGTAACATTATCCATGACTTACAGTTAATGTGACTTTCGACTTTTTTTTTTTAAATCTCATCCTGATATCAGTTTAGCTTTTATATTTTCATGTTCTTTCTTAAATGTGGTCTTGTATTTGGATTCTGGATCTGCTCTATCTATTGACCTCTTGTGTATTGCACAAAAAATAATTATAGTTCACTTAGTGTGTGTGTTTGTGTGAACTCTTTGTGGGGAAGAAAAAGCTGTGATGTCTAATTAAATTATCCGATTTGGATGCAAAAACCGTTTGCTTTAATTTGTGAGTTGCATCAAGAAATCAAATTACGAAAGAGACAAAAGGACCATTTTTAATTATGAAGTGTCATTTAGATAAGCTGCATTAACCATCTGTCAAGGGGCATGTCCCTCATAAATTGGGGGTGGATCCCACAGCTGCATGGCCTATTATTATTATTATTATTATTTTAATATTCATTTAATTATTTTTACGACTTTAACGTGGCCGTCTCTAAAGGCATAATAGTGACCATGACCTGCACTGGGTAATTAAATGGAATATGTAAATAAGTCTCGGAAATTAATGTAATTTGTACTTCAACAAACATGGAAGCCCCGTAAAGTTATTTTTATAAAAAACCATTAAGCCAGCATATATTGTTTTAAAGGTGGAAGAAATTAAAAGTGAGTGAAAAAGTTGCGGTCTTGATATTTATTTTGTTCGTTGTGAGAATGAGAGATAGGAATATATATATATATATATATATCGACGAGAAAAATACAATTCAGTAATTTATACATGGTAGACATAATTTTTCATTGGCTTGCTAGAATTTTAGAACAGTAAATAAATAAATATATGATAAAAAATAAATAGCATAAATAAACAAGAGACACCAAAAGTTATTAACGTAAAAACCCCATCAATACAAGGATAAAAACTACAAGCCATCCAGACTAATGAAAATCAGTTCTGCTATGATCAAAATAAGGTACAAGAGAATTTCAATCATATGCATAAACAAGTACAAAGCAATAGGCTTACAAAAGAAGATGAAAAAACATTTAAACTAGAGGTTGTATTGCGAACAAATCAATTCTCACACTAAAAAACACATCAACAATTCAATCATTGAAAATAAAGTATTGGATGTTTTGAACCAAATAATAAAATTTCCGTTCATTCAATGATTAATGAACTTGTAAATGCAAATTTATCAAGATTATTTAGTGAATACGTTAAAATGGATTTTTTTTTTCTCCTTTCTCAAATGGCTCCACATAAAACTTGAATATGACCTCTCTTTTATAACCTAATTTATTCTCTACCCATACTGATTAATAAAACTCATAATTGGCTTCAATGTTATGTCTTTTTCAGTAGTCCAAATCCAACATATATAAAGTATGGATACATGAATAATTTTGCAGAATAAATTAAAATATGTCATCAATATATAAGTTCTGTGAAATAATCGAGATAATTATATTGGAGCACAATGACACCTTTTATACAACAATTTATAATTTTAGTTATAACTAACGCCCAACTGCTACGAGTTTAACAACAATAACTGCTTTTTTTATACATAACAACTTCAGTTTAAGTGCTAGAGCTCAATGAAAATTCTAGTGTGATAAATAGAAGTTTTCATAACTAATGACAATTACAATTTCACATGTGACAACTATATTTTAAAATTTTCAATTTTTTAATTTTTAAAGGCTAGAAATCACCTAAAGTACTAATGACAATTTTTATAAGACACACAGGGTTGTGGAAGCCACAAGGCAAGTGAGACAATTACCTTAGGTCTCCAAAAAAAAAATATTAATACCTCTTATATATATATATATATGTAATTGATATTTGTATTATTATATATTTAATTGTAGATAAAAAGGAATAAAAAGCATTGATAGTTTTTCCTATTGAAAAGTTTTAATCATTCTCAATATAACATTAATTATTGAGCTGAGTTTATTATTTATGTAACAAAAGAATAGTGAGATTCATAATATACTAATTTATACTACATTAGTTTGCTTTAAATTTCTCTCACAGTCTCACTTTTTGTTTTCTCCTTTTCTTATTCTAAAGCCTAAAACATTGACAGATATTAGTATCAAGATCTTGTATAGTTTTAAACTATCAACACAGCACTTTTAAGCCTTATTAAAATCTTATTTATAAATTATATAATTATTATTAATTTTTCATACTAATCATTGATATTATTAGTTTTAATTATATATTTTTTGTTAAAAATGTATTGCCACCTCATATTAATGTTAATATTCTATCTCAATATATAAAATAGGTAGGAGCATTTTGTCAATATTAATTTTTATTTAAATATTGAATTAATTTAGTATTTTATTAGAATAATTATATTATAAAATTTTAATATATAATTTTTGTTAAAAATGATAAGTGAGTTTTTTTTTAAGGGACAATTACACATGTCAAGGCTTTACAAATAATTTTGCCTTAGGCCTTAAAATATTTTCATATGGCCTTGAAGACACATGAGCAATTTACCTCCTAAATTATATGTAAAATAGCACCATAAACTCTTGAGTTATTTATTATTGTGCATCTTCTTTACTTATAAAAAAATTGAAACATATCAGTTTCTCCTATAATAATAAAAAAAAAACAGTGCGAGTACATGAATATGTTATTCTACTAGTTGTCACATGTCACTCTCCCTTGTTTGTTTAACCCATAATTATTTTAAAATCTCTGCCATTCATCAATGGGATTAAAAGTAATCATTTTAAATAACTCTTACAAAGTAGAATAGATTCTTTATTGGCCGTGCAAACAAAATAAATAAATAAATACATAAATCGCTGCTTCTTTGAAGAGAAAGACATGAAAGCTGGTGAGCTGAATCTGAGCATGGCCATAATAAGATACTAAAAGCAGTCAATGTCAATGCAAAGGATTACAGTCACACAGTCCACCAATGTAGGATCACATTCAAGGCCCTGATAATGACCACACAACTTATATCACACTGCATGCATTTATTTTTATTTATATGTCTCCAAAGAGACGTGACTATCCCTAACTTGTATGACACAGGTCTCTCATATTGTGATTTTTTGAAAATTATCAAGGCTGTGTCTATATGCTCTCAGATGCACATAATAATCCCCATCAAACATTAATAATATTAGCAATGCTAATAAAGGAATTAGGGAAGCACATGAGGGTGTGTTTGAAATTATGAGCATGAGTTGGGAGCTCAAAATCGAGTGAGTTATGGAGATAGGAGAGTTTGGTGGCTCTTCTTGCTTTCATTTACGGCATTGAAACCAACCATATAACTAGAGCTGTACAAAAGGCAGGATGATACTAGATTTCATCCTAACTTAAAGTTTAGTTTCTTTTATGAAAAGAATTGGGTTAGTCAACTCGTAGTCCGGTCTTATTCAATAATGACTCAAAAATTAACAAGACCAGACTTGATCTATAAAATTGAGAGACTGATTTTGTCAGTCCAATGTTCACTTATCTTTTTTTCCCCCCTTTTATTCTATAAGAGGCAATAATCCATTTTAATATAATAAATTCAATTAAAATAGTAAAAATACTTATAATAATAATAAATAATAAATCCATAATAATTTCTAACAAGAAGAAAAAAAATATTTCTGTTATAGTCAAAATGATTTAAAGTTATAATTTTAATAAAAAACAGCACACAATAAAATTCAACAACATTATATTACAATAACAATTTAAAAACAAACCCATCAAATCTTCATAGAATCATCTCCTTAACATTAATTACACTGCAAACATTTACTAAAAATAAATTAATTATAATTATAATAAAAAAATTAATAGGACTAGACTGAATCAAATGATCCGGATGCCTAGTCTCTTGTCTAGTCTAACCCGAAGAAATAGTCTGTTCTTTTCAGTCTTTTTGGTCTGAAGGATTAGTATTTATACAGACCGAACAAGACTGAGACTATATCTCAAGTTAGACTGAACCAGATAGAACTGAAAGAGTTTTGCACAGTCTTACATACAACCAACAAAAATTACTTAAGTTGGTAAAAGATTTGATTCATAATATATAAGGTTGTAAGATTAAATCTCACTATCAATACAAAAATTTTGTTAATGAGTGATCAATAAATATTTTTATAAATGTTTTTTAAATTTAAAAATATGGTTTGACTTTGGGGGTTTTCGAATCCAATTCATTTAAATTTTTTTATATAAAGAAAAAGAAACAAACTATATACTGAAAAAATTGATTAAAAATCAAATCTGCACGTAACTGCAAATATACATGCGTGTGTGTGATAAGACCTTCTTAATTCTCTGCTTCGGTTAAATCTCTTTGTACTCACCATTCTCAATAAATCATCGTTATTGTGTAATCTCACACCATAACAGGAGGCTATTCACAACAACAACAAAGAAGGCGGGTTAGCGGTGACTTGCCAATTACCATAACTCAACCTACTAATGTTAAAATTCAAGGATCGAATCTGATTAACTATTAGCAACTGGTAAATTAAGTTATTAGACGTTGGAATCTTGTCGGTTCTAAAAAGAGGACGATAATTGGGCCGTATTTCTTGGGTTGATGCTTTTGGGCAGATTGACGTAGGCCCAGGCCTAGGCCTAGCTCTTATCATTTCCTCACTTGACGATGTCGAAAGTAAAGCAAATTTTCTCCCATTCTGAATCAGGTTTTACTGATTAACACAATTTGAAAAGTTAATCCAACTTGCTGGCAAGAAATAAAAAAAATAAAATAAGAAAAATAAAAGTTAATCCAAGTTGCTTTGTTAGTGAGATGAATAAATGATTGTTATAAAATAGTTATTGAAGAATTATGCTCATACTCATAAAGTTATAAGCTCAAATTTCACTGCTCATGAAAAGATTACAGATTCAGCTCACCTGATTTTTTTTTTCCTAAAAATATTGCAAGCAACCCTATCGTATATGAGGTTATTTTTAATATTGATGGATTGAATGGGGTTATTTTATTTATTTATTTTATGTAACAAATTAATCTTATAATTATCATTGAAATCTTTAATATTTCATTATTTTAATTTTGTATGAAACATTGAATTGATTTCTTAACTTAGTATTATGTAAGCATGAATATATTTTTGATGAAACTAAATATATTTTAATAAGTCAAAATGTTTCCTTTACATTTTCTTTTTCAATTTTTTTAATTGATCTTGCTACATTGGGCTTGGATTTATGCTGGATCGTCTTTAACCATTTGGGCTGGCTCATCCCAATCCTTGAGTCCTTCTAAGCATGACTCTAATATGGACTCGAAGTACATTATTATTAGTATTATTATTATTATTATTATGTAAAATACTATGACATAATAATGTAGTTCGCGTGGGATACAGTGATACATCATGAAGTAACATTTATAGGACAAACTTTATTATTGAATTTAAACTTAATTTTAAACAATTCAAGGTCAAGAAAATTTTAATTCAACACAAACCACGGACACGTGCATACGAAAATTAAACAAATAATGCAGTTGACAGATTTCAAAGCAATTTAATATCAAATAATAAAAGTGTTGCAGGAGAGGCTTTCGATGGCTGCAAATAACAGCTTTCAAGTTGGATGAATTGAATGACAAAAATTAACAGCCCCCCGTAGTTGTTGCCAAATATTTTAATGATATCAATCGGTCAACAAATGTTCGGCGTATTATTGTTACTCATTATAACAATAATGAACTTAAAAAGGAAAAAAAAAAATCGCATTACAGAAATTTAGGGTACAAAAATCAATTTAAAATTAGATTAGTGAAACATAAGTGCTATCAAAGCAACTTCAAGACCTGTTTTAATGCGATTACATACAATTTTTTTTCTTTTGGGACAAAAAGTATACTCCTTTCGTTTAAAAATATAAATATTTTTTGAAGAATTGAATGTTCAAAAATAAACATTTTTAGTCTTTCGAGATATAATCATTGTGTTTTTTTTTAACCATCCACATTGATAATGATTTTATATTTTTTAGAGTATTTAATAAGGCTAAATATGAAAAGATAAAGTTTGTTTAAAAATAAATAATTACTTTATTAAGAAGTGAAATTTGATTAAAAATACTTTATATTTTTAAATGAATAGAGTACATTCATGATTCATTCATCAAAACAAAATTAGCAATAATATATGAGCATGGCATTTTACAATTGCAACGGGATAATTTTTTCATTAAATTGAAAAAAAGTCAATACATCATTATGCTTACAAGTTACAAGTATTCTTCTATAAAATCAATTAGAGGATTGTGTTGGAGTTTGCTGCTACTAACTAATCAATCAAGTTTATTCTCAAATTACAGAATTGATTGCAATGAATTTTATTAACATAAATAAAATCTAATATAAATTCATAGGGACATAAAAAAATCGAATGCAAAAATGTGCCTAAATCTGTAGTTACAAGCATCATAAGATTCATTAGTTGATGGATTGATATTATTATATTTCATATTTTTTAGAAGGGAGTTAAAGAATCAATTTTTCATTATGGCAAACCGACTTCTATTTATAAACTTAACTTTATAATATTTACAATTTGGCTTCTCCATAAAATATAAATATATCGCCCTGGTCTAAATATATTATTTTATTTAGATTAAATTATAATAACAGCCACATATTTTTAATATTTACATATGTAGTTTTATAATATCTTGATTTTTATTCTAACATGATATATATTATTTGTAGAATTATAACGACGCTAAACGATGTAGTACTGGTAATTGAAACAGTATGTGTCAGTAAGAGTCGCGTCCTAGTTGAAGGCGTGGAGCACATGATCATGTGGTGAACAGTATTACAACTCGGGATCGTATTCCGCTACAAGCGGATGCATTATTAAAGTTTCTGAGGTTTTTTAAAAGCCTGCAACCAAAGTACATGCATTGAAGATTCATCACGGAAAACATTGAAAACGACGACACCGAATTTGCTTTTCAAATTCACCAAACGACAAGTAATGTCTCCAGTGTACTACACACAAGTTCGCTTCACCCCGTACGTCAATTCAAATACAATGTAGAGTGTAGACCAAAAGCGGAAATTAATTATTCATAAGATATTTTCCCCTAAATTTATATTATACATATGATATAGAAAAATTAATTCATTTAATATAGAAAAAATTAGTGAAAGGATCTTATTGAAAGAAAAATTAATTTTAAGGACCAATTACAATTTAAGAGCCAAAACTAATATTTTATTCATTAATCAATATGAACAAATATTTAAAATACTTCCCTATTTAAACCAAAGAAATTAAAAAAAAAATGTTTGTTCAATATCTCAAACCAAAAGTTTTACACCTAAGTAAAAGCATTATGCTTAAGTTAGAAGCTTTGCATCTTAAGTCTAGTACAAAATTTTTGGCTTATGATGCATATGTTGAACAGGTAGTTTTTTTTTATTTTCTTGATTTAAATAGAGGAATATTTTGATCATTTATTGATATTATTTAATAAATAAAATATTAATCTTAATACTTGAATTATATTTGGTCTTTGGAGTCAATTTTTCTTCTAAGAATGTCATTTTCACTAATTTTTCCTGTAGCATAAGTCAGGGGAAGCTTCTGCCCTCTAACTCCCTTGTGTTAGATCTTTTGGCCGGTGTCCCCGTCTCTTGAGGACACACACATATCCCATGTGATATGTAATCATGGATGTTTTTGTAATTATATAATTGCATTAATTGTTCACAAAAAAATTTTGGACACGCAATCATACAATAAAAGTATTAGTTTTGCCCCAAAAAAAAAAAAGAATTTATAGCAAAAGGTTGATTGGATTTTGACGAGAAAAAGAATTTCAACCCATTTATATAATTTTAAAAAATAGCGATAATAATAATTATGTTTGAAATTAAGTTGTCTGGACTAACCTACTTTTATAATTAATGTTTACTTTCCCTCCTCTAATTTAATGATATTATCTATTATGAAGAAAAATTTTAAAAAATAATAATTAACGCTTCTTGACAATTATAGTTTGTTTAAAAAATTAATCTTTTTTCTTTATAATTTGTAGTTCAATCCCTAAACTTTAATTCGTTGTAATTCAGTTTCTAAATTTAACTCAATTATAATTTAATCTTTAAACTTTTTTTTACAACTCAATCCCTATAATTATAACCATTTAAATATTAGTTCTTATATTTTAACAAATAAAATTATAAAGATTAAAATTATGTTAAAATATATTACGAATATTTAAAATTACTAAACTTTTAATTTTTATAAATATTACAAATATTAAAAGTTTAAAATATTTTTAATCTTTATAATTTTATTTTTTAAAATTTAAAAACTAATATTTAAATAGTTAAAATTATAAGGACTGAATTAGAAAAGTAAAGTTTAAGGACCATGTTACAACTAAGTTAAAACTATAACGTTAAATTATAGTGAGTTAAAATTTAAAAATTGAGTTATAATTAAGTAAAAATAATATAAAATAAATGATTAATGTTTTCAAAATATATATATATATATATATAACATAGTTTTTTTTTATACTTGAAAATAGAGTAATATCACCAAAGTAGTGTATCTTCAACTAATCTATTGTAGATTAATTATTGTTATATCAGTTCATTATTCACATCGATTAGCTTTCGAGGATTAACATACGAAAAAATTGTGGCCTGTGAATTACAAACCGGCATATTTAATTAACTTGGAGTTTTAATATTCATATTTAATAAACGTGCCAATTAAAGCGATAATAATCAATATATAAAGGGATGAGGAGGTAATATTCCCTTTGTATCATTATACATGTCTTTTAAAATTATTACACATAAATTAAAAAATATAATAAATATGTAAAAACATGACCTACTTTAGTAAATTTATTTCGCACTTCATTTTGTTATAAAAATATTATAATAATAAACAGTAAATTGCTTTAAAAGTAAATCAAAAAAAATGTCATCGAACATTATTTTGGAATTCTATAAAAATGTTTAATAATAATTACAGTTTTTTGGCCAAAATAAAAATCGATAGCCGCTAGACAGGGTTTATGGAAAACAAGATTAAAATAAATATCAATATTGATTATAAAACAATCAATATATGGCCACTAATTATGAAATCAGTTGAATTTGATGGAGCACGCATCGTCCAGAGCATCAAATTAATCAGAGTCGCAACAAAGTTTCAATGCAGTTGATACGTACCCATCCACGTTGTTGAAATAGCATTGAATGATCGAAATATTATTATATTAGCGTAAATTATGAAAAATTAAACGTGAAGAAATGAATGATTATTATTGTATTAGTTAATGAATATCCAAATCAACGTTTGATACTAGTCATTTTCCAACCTTGTATATTCCCCCTAATTTGTTAACCACTTTATTCTATGCACTCATCATCTGACTCGTTGACTAGCTCTGGGGAATGAAGTAGGAATATTACAATACTTCCACAACAACACTTCTATTATTAATGTTATTACGTTTGTTATTGGAAATTGACGCGATCATGTAAGTAATACCTCCACTAATCAATTTAGATTAGTTAATTACAAACAATTTAGAACGTAGAACCCACTAATACGCTAGCTGGACGTAACAGGGTAAAGCAAATTCGGTTTATGTTAATTTATTGAAAGCAGAACAGTAGAAGCTTTGCTAGTTTGATTATTGTGGTCTTTGATTTGGTTAAAAACAGTTAAATAAAGCTAAATATTAATCTAAAAGCAGTTATGATCATTTTTGGAATTAAATAATTAGATCTTGTCAAGTTTGGCGTGAACAAGTTTATTACAATCAAGTTAGATAACTTGGCTGATCCCAGCACCAACTCATTTAAAGGAAACTTCAAAGATGTCCGTAGTGCCTGTAAGATTTGGTGTGTCTATAACTATATACAGTCTTTGTCATCATCATCATCATAATTTTAATTTTTTTTATCAGTATTAATTAATAATATTTATTATGTTGACTAGTTTAATATATTTTTATAATTAATTAATTTATATTATAAAATATGGAATTCATTTGTATTTTGAAGAGAAAAAATAGAGTTTTTAATTCCTGAAATAATTAGTCAACTTGAGTTAAGGTCGTTGTAATTTTTTTTCATTAAGAATTGTGGTCATTTTTGATAAAATTCTTAATATTATCAAGTTTCATTGCCACATAATTATCATATTATTATCTTTAAAAACCTTGACCAAAATTAACTATTGTTCTAAGGATTGATTATTTGACGAAAAAACAACTATCCAATATCACTGCTATTTCTTTGTTTTTCTTGGTAGAACACACGAAAGGTACATTAATACACAAAACAAGGGATTGAATCTTTTGCGAGATCTCGATATAATAAAGAAAGAAGCTCCCTAGGAGGCATATAAAGAAAAACAATTATCAATTTGATTCACACTCTTCTTAGCAAATCAATTTACATGTCTATTATTCTATTCAAAAGCACACTTAACCACAACATCATTTTGATTAAGAAACTTGACACCATGCCTGAAGTTGCTAGAAATTAGTTTGTCCTGAGACAATGAGGGATTGAAAAAAATTGATAACTTCTTGTTGAATCACTCCCCACAATTAGTTTCTTGATATTCATATTTTCTGCGGCATTGAATCCATGATAAATGCTCCACAATTTCACTTCTAATAGAGTATAGCACCCCAAATCACGCATAAAATTAGCCATCTACATTCCTCTCTCATTTTGAAATAACCCTCCACACCTTGCACATTTAAAATGACCTTGCACAAAACCATTCATATTGAGCTTCATTCATTCTTGAGGTGGGTAGTCAAACCCACCTTTTACTTGAGTTAAAGAAATTATAGTAGAATTATTTTCCCCCAAGTTTTTATGCATTAAGCTTGCATGGCTAGTAATCCTCTTAACTAGGCCAAGAGGGTTGGAAACAATATTATTGAATACACGATCGTTGTGGTATTTCTATAGGGTCCAAAGAGTAACAATAAAAAATAATGTCCCATGAATAAAATTCATAACATATTTTGTAATTAAGATTTCAATAAAAGATCACTGCTATTCTATTAGAGAAATTTATATTTTTCCTATTTTAAAATATGTTTTTAAGTTATTTTCTTGATTTTATTTATAAGTTTTTTTTTTATCAAAAAAAATTTTAAGATTCATTAACTTTATCTCAAAATTTAATAAGTTCTTAAATTCACTCCAATTAAATATATATTTTAATAATATATTTTTTGTAATATTTAATGGAGATAGATGGGTAATTAATTTGTATTGAAAATTTAATGGTATAATTTTACTTTTAAAATAAAAAAAAAAACTCTGCCTTGAACTGACACGTGAACAAGGCAACAAGAAGGTTGTTTTTGTAATTTCGGGTTCGCAACAGCAAGAATCCAGGGGCATTTTGGTCTGGGGGAGGAACAGTAAGAGGAATGGATTTGATTCATGTCAGAAGTCTGAATTTCTAGTGCTTCATTCTTTTTATATATCACCAGCAATAAAAAAGGCCTCACAAAAAAGGAGGAAAGGACTTGTCATGCTTTTTCTTTTGCTTCCTGTGAAAGGAAAAACATTTTTCAATGTTGAATCGGAATTATTCTTTCGTCCTAACGTCCATTTCCATGTGAAATTACAGCATCTTCTTCTTCTTCTTCCGAATCTCACTTGAGTCGCAAAGTGGCAGCAGCAATATTATTACTACTATTATCATTATTTTTCATTTTGAAGTAAAACCAAGTCAAAATCATTTCGTTGCCCGGAAAGAATCTTCGCTCCAGAATCGGAACCTGGCTTCTGATTTCTCCAAGCAAAAATGGCTAAGCGAGGATACAAACTACGTATCCTGTTCTTTTTAAGGACAAGACATTGTTTGAGAGAAAATGCTCACCACGAACTGCTTCTGCTTTACTAATCTTGGAATTGAACTGGTTTTTTGTCTTTCTTTATTGAGATCATTGTTTCCGGTTGTTCTTCCTGTTGAAATCTGGCAGAAACTGGTCTAAACTGCAAACTCTTTTTTTATTTTATTTTAATTTCAGTTTTCTGTTTTGGTAAGAGGAATGGATTCTCTTTTAGTTTTATAAAAAGATGTGATGCAAAATGAAAATGTAGGATGCTCTCGAAGCAAAATGGAAATTATGATGAAGTCAAAATCATACGTCTTGCTGCTATGCTTGTTTGCTGGGAAATCGGGGCAGATACGAATGAAAACTTAGTTTTATTTTTCATTCCTGTTTGGCTTCGTTGAATGATTTAGATCAGCCGAAGAGTTTTGGAAATCTGGAGGAATTATTTGAATCGAAGTGATGTATCAAGCAGTTTTATGCTTTTCTTTCCCTTCCATTTCATTGGTGGTTCGATATATTCTGGTCTTGTTTTTTGAATCTTTGATGGTCTGTTGATGACTCTGTTGAATATAGATATTTGTTCATTTCATAATGTCCTCTCCTTAGCTAAACAACTGTAGAGGAATTTGTGGCTCATTCAGCAAACGTCAATTGTCTAAGTATTGGAAAGAAGGCCCGTCGTGTTTTTATTACAGGAGGGGATGATCACAAGGTCAATCTATGGTCGATTGGCAAGTCAACTTCTTTAATGGTTAGTTTGATTTCAAATTTTGTTGTCTAGCCATGTGGCTATTGCAGGATCAATTGCCCTTGATGGAAGTTCTATTCCTGATATGCACTTTATAGTGGTTTGGGAGGTTATCTTTTGTATGTGACTGAAGAATGCCCTCTCAAGTTCGTATTAATTAGTAATTAATAAGCCTAGATCTGTACCTCATCTCGCATAATGCTATCCATATAGCCTGATGAAAAGTGTTTCCTTGTATAGTTTTTTGTTCTATTGAAATTCATTATGAACTCAATATAAGGCTGGAAATTTCTACCGTAGTTGCTCATAAAAACCGTTCATTTGTGCATGTCTTCTGATTGGATGCTAATCATGGTATAGGACTATTGTTTGATGGAAGCAATGCCAACTATGACTCTCACCTAATAATGCTGCCTATATGAAAACATTTGCAGAGCCTTTGTGGTCATACTAGTCCAGTTGAATCTGTGGCTTTTGATTCAGCAGAAGTGTTAGTTCTTGCTGGAGCATCAAGTGGAGGAATAAAGCTCTGGGATTTGGAAGAAGCAAAGAGTAAGTGAATGACTGTGAGCTGAAATTCTAGGCAATATATTATATAGTGGTATAACTTTGGGAGCATTGGATTTTACAGAAGGGAAGGACTGGCTTAACATAAACATAGACCTTTATTTATTTCAACTTAAATGAAATACAAGCCAGATAATCTATTTTGCACGTATCACCCTATAGGGGAATTGAGGAGTGCTGTTATGTTATCACTTTGAGGTCCCTGTTTTTCAAATGGGGTCCTCCTATAGGATTCCTGTGTTTCAAAGTTCAACAATAAGCTCCTAATAGATCTGCTTCTATCCTTGAAGTATAGTGGTTCGCACTCTTACTGGACACAGATCCAACTGCACAGCTGTTGAGTTTCATCCATTTGGTGAGTTTTTTGCATCTGGCTCCATGGATACTAATCTCAGGATTTGGGACATACGGAAAAAAGGATGCATTCATACATACAAGGGCCATAGGCAAGGTGTTAGTACTATTAAATTTACTCCAGATGGCCGATGGGTAGTTTCTGGTGGATTTGATAATGCCGTAAAGGTAATTATGTAAGCTTGTTGTTGTACTGCTTTCAAATATTTTGGCCTTGTATTGTTTTTTTTTTTTGGCTCGCTTGCTTTGTTTAATAAAATAATAAGCCTATCAATAAACCTGGATCTGCCTCCCCGTTGCACAGGTGTGGGATCTAACTGCTGGAAAGCTCTTGCATGACTTCAAGTTCCATGAAGGACATATTAGGTCCATAGATTTCCATCCACTTGAGTTTCTTCTAGCTACAGGTGAGTTTGTGACTAAGTGACCTTGGAGCTGTTTAGTGTGGTAGAAGCCTATTCGGTTGCAAACTTGCAATATCTTTGTAAGGATTTCTTGTTTAATAGTCACTGCTGCTTCCTCCATATAGTAAAATTTTTGACATATATATCATGAGAAATTCTTGGGTACATTGCATGCATGTTCATGCAACGTGCAAGGTCCCAACTTTCTACACGTTCAGATAGGCAGGCCGCAGGCCCTATTTGTTCTGATTAATTTGGGCTGATGCCTGTAAATACAAGCAACATACTCATGAATTTCTTTTAACATTTTTAGTGCTGGAAAAAAATTAATTGCTTTGTATTCTTGGTTGAAATTAATTAAATCCCATGCAACTTTAGTGGATATAATATCCTGCCTTTGGTCCACTTGGGGGAAGGGGGTTGGAGGGAAGAGAGTAGCACCTCAATAGGGGCTTCCTGGACATGTTTTGGGTGTCCATAACCCCCTACACGTGGTGATAACAATTCTTTTTCTTTTTTATTACAAGGCAAGCACACAACACTAACACACACTTCCACTTGGGGAATCAAACCTGTAAGCTCCCCTTACTAGGGAATAGATAATGCCATTTGATCCACTGGGTCATTGGCATGGGGATTACAATTCTACATGTATTGAAAGGGTGAGAAACATAGTGGATAAATAAACTAAAATTACATTTTGCAGGTTCAGCAGACCGAACAGTGAAATTCTGGGATTTAGAATCATTTGAAATGATTGGATCTGCTCGATGTGAGGTATTGAATGTTGCTGCCTTTTGTTTTCTTTTGTTTAAAAACGAGTTTTGTTCAATTATGTCATAATTTATGTATTCATATTTGCTTCTTTTCTGTTTTTTCTTCTAAACCTCTGCCAGTTGTATGCCCCTTCTAACTCTTGTGAAAACTCACTGGTAAATTTAGCAGTGGGACATGATTCTTGACAATTTTTGCCAGGGAGTCATCATGCTGTTGTTTGGTGTTTTGGCCAACCATATTGTTAGTTATTGATGAGTTTTGGTGAAAATTACTAGCGTGTGGCCAAGAACATACTCCGTTTTCTGTATTCTTCAAGCCTGTGTGCTTACCCAAATACATGCACAAGCACTAAAGTTTGAGTGTGAGTGTGTATGTTTGTTAAATGGGGAAAATTTAGTCATACACATGAAAAGTATATGGCTTCTAAATTATACTACTCTGAGTCAAACTAAACTAAATTGCTTTCTATAGGCTACAGGAGTACGCTCAATAGCTTTTCATCCTGACGGAAGGGCACTGTTTGCTGGGCTTGAGGATGGTCTGAAGGTACAGATTATTATTGTAATAATAAGATCATATAGTAATGCAGCAGTTTGAACAGGACTGAAATATAATTTATGATGCCTATCTGTTCTAGGTGTATTCATGGGAGCCTGTTATATGTCATGATGCTGTTGATATGGGATGGACGTCTCTTGGTGACCTCTGTATTCATGATGGGAAACTTCTGGGTTGCTCATACTACCGAAACTCTATTGGAGTCTGGGTGGCAGATATATCAGTAGGATCCACTATCACTTACATTTCCTCCCAAATTTTTGTAATTTGATTTGTTTATTTATGATTTTGTTGGTAGCTCTGAGAATGATAGTTTTTCATACTCCATAACTTTATGGCAATATGATATCAATCACTCGTAAACATGATAGCATCACTTTTACATGGTTCATGCCAGTAGTGAAAGTGAGGTTTATGTAGAACTGAACAAGAACCAAGAACAATTAATCAAAACTCTTCAACATATTTCTTTTTAATTTAATTACAATTCTGAAATCCTTATGACATTATATGTCTTGTATACTGCAACTCAAATTAGTTTGCATCTATCAAGTAAATATGAACTAGGAAGACTATAAGAGATACCCAAAAGATTTTAAAATTCAAAATGATTGATGGATAAACAATAAAGCCCCAATTCAAGGCAATGATTCCCAAATTACAAATTAAAATATATAATACACGATATTAACATCATCTGCTCTTACTGTATTAAGGGTGATATGACTCTCTGGCAATTGGCAAGCATCATAATCTTTGAAGATTGTCAAGCAACTTTACCGATGTGTGTGAAATGAAGAATGGGAAAAAGAGTAATATGGATAATTATTTGTAAATCAAGAATAAAGAGGCTTAATATTAGTGGTTTTTTAATCATTGTTGTTTCCTTTCTTAATTTCATCATGCTTGATATTAAGGATTATCTTTTTTATTGTTTCATTTTTTGTTTTCAGCATATGTTTTGTGGTTTCTTTTATGATCCTCAAGGCTGTAGACTTTTGAGGATCTTAAGTGATGAAATAAAATATCAGTATTTTTCTCCCTCCGCCTTCCCTTCCTTATCTTTGTTCCCTACATTTTTCTAAGCTGGTCAGTGCGCTATGCGCTATTTTCTTGTCTACATACCTTTCATTTGTTGCTGTTCTGAGTAAAGTTTTATATCAGCTTATCGAGCCATATGGCACTGGTCTGGAACCCAAGAAAAAAGTTGGTGTGGATCGGAAACTCAGCTTTCAGGAAAATCAACTGGAGAAAGTGGAGATTGATATAGGACCAACTTCTGGATTGCACTTTATGTCTCCTGACAATGAACCAAAGGAGATAAAGAACATATATATCGATTGTAAGTTGCCTATATTTTATCTTTCAGAAGTCACACTTGTAAACTCTTTCTGCCTTTCCTTTTCCTCCTTGTTTTTCTGCTCGATAAACCCAGCTTGTATTAATCTCTGAAATTTCACAATTACCGATTTTATCTCGATGCCATGTACGATCTGTATCCCTGCATGCTTTAAGGTTTGTTGAAGGAATAATTTGATATGATATTTGGCTTTGTTAGAAATTTTTCTTGCAAAATAGAGTTTTACATCCTGTGTACCTAGCAGATGCATTTATAGGATGTTGCTCTGATTACATCAAAAGATCTTTTCTATCTGGGGTGAAGGATTCTACTTATAATTTTCTGGAGACATAAGTTGGAAGGTTATTTTACTTACTAGCATTCACAAAGGATTTGGCATGATGAATGCAGATCCCATTTACTTGTCATTCTTAATTTTCAATACTTTCCAAATTCTTTATCTAATAAATTTCTTTTCTTCCTTGTTAAGCTTCCGGAGGGAAACCTGTTTCCTTGCAGAGATCTGGCTCTTTTACTTCTCCAATTGTTGATCTCACAGAAGATTCCAAGGAAATTTGTAATTTGGGAATGGTGAAGCAGAGTCCTGCAACTGGAGTTCACGCAAAATCAAATGAGCAAGCACTTAGAAAGTCTTTCTTTGTGCCAAACATTGTACCTCGGGACATTTCTGGTGGCAATGACTCAGCTAAAACTGGGAAAGAAACTATCAACTTTTCAAGGACAAAACCTGGAATGCTACTCAAGCCAACTCATCGACAGGGAGCATCTACTGGAATATGTGATGCAGAAAAGTTTTCAGAAGATGTGGGTTCTGGAACTTTTGACAATACAACAAGTAAATTAGACAGTGTAGAAGATCTTAACAAGCTAGGGTCTAAAGATGAAGTCAAAGATTCTTGTGAAGACAAATATCCTATCAAGAGTGTAACAGACAAATTTGAAAAGGCTTTTTCTCCACGCAAACTCTCTGAACAGGATTCACGTAAGTTCTTGGTATTACACTAGAGCAGGTCAACTGCGGCTATACATGTCATTATCATCTTACCTCATCCTATTTACTTCTCTCTTTCTAATTATACTGTGTGTTTATTGTCACGTGACATAATTTTGTTCAACTATTTTCTTCATTAATTTGATAACTGGTTTTCACCTTGACATGAGCTGATTTTTTCTCCTTAATTTCTATTATTTTATTTTTTGTTTGCTTCTATTAATTAATAATTAATAATTAATTTTTTATTGTATTAATTTCTATGAAATACATTATATTATTAATTAATTAATAATGAAGTGAAATAATACTTTAATTAAATAAATATTAATATTAATAAATACTTTTTTCGCTAGAAGTTGCTACATTAACCTTCTCAAACCTCCTAGCAAAAAAGAACCTTCTCAAACAAGCTCAAGCTATGGTGATATTTGTTTCTTGTGGTTAGCTTCAATTTTGTTTTGAAAATTTTTAAAAAAGAGAGCTGAGATGCCATGTATAAGCCAACTCACAAGTATGCCTTGTATACTTTGACTGATTACTTGGATTTTTTGGTTTCACTATTCAAGTAATTTTCTCTTTTTATTCAGGTGATGAATCCATTCCTTGCAATGAGGAGATTAGTCCAGTTAAATATGTCAATGGAGGTTTGCCATCTTACTAATGTGGCTTTGTACATTAGAAAGACCACTGAAACTATGATATTAATTTTAGCCGCGAAGATTAGTCCAGTTAAATATGATATTAAATTTTACTTCTGGCAGTTGTTGTTGTACGAGGAAGGACCCGTTCCCTGGTTGAGAGGTTTGAAAGAAAAGATAGAACTCCCAACAACAAAGATCAAATTAATCCATCCCTCACCACCAAATGTGAAACAATGGATGAAACGAGGGAAGGAATTAATGCCAATGATGGTCCAACTAATCCCTCCCCTAACTTAACAAGTGAAAGCAGGGAAAGAATTCACGCAAGTGAAGATCCAAAAATTACACTCTCAATGCCTGCCACATTGTGTGAAAGTGAAAACACTCATTTGGTCACGGTAAAACTCTTGAATTAGTTAAGGTTGTGAAATTTTAAAAAGTTGAATTAGTTAAGTTCAGTCAATTTAATCTTGTGCAATATTGTCAGAAAGTTGAGCCTCAAATTCCTGAAAGGGATTTGTACTCTGCAAATGAAGGAGAAATCATTGAGGGTCTTATGCAAGCTCACGATCTAACTTTAAGTAATCTTCGCTCGCGCTTGACAAAAGTACAGGTATCTTTAGCTGCATGTTGGCATTAATAAGTTCTATTTTGCATAATAGTTTGCTCAAATTTGTAGTGATTGTCTGGCTGCATTAGTCTTAGCCACGAAACAAAAGTCTTCAGCAATATGCTGGCGTGTAAAGGATTGCCGGTGGTTTTATGTTGTTATTTGCTTGACAAGTGTCATTACAGGAATAGTAAAAAAAAAAAAAGGAATAATAGACTCGAAGACATTCTGTGCTTATAATCAGTGAGTGGTTCTAATGTGCATTTGCAGGTGGTGCGGCATTTTTGGGAACGGAATGATGTTAAGGGTGCAATCAATGCTCTGAGGAAGCTGCCAGATCAATCTGTAAGTATCTTGAATTGTCTGTGTCACAAGCTCTTGTTGCCTTTTCCATATTTGATGCTTCTAACTATAAGTTGATGGTTTTCTCCTTGCATATATATTCCTTCTGAATCCTTTTGCAGGTGCAAGCAGATGTTGTTAGTGTTCTTGTGGAGAAGACAGACCTTCTTTCCTTAGAGTTGTTTACTTGTTTGTTTCCTGTGCTCGTAGGATTGCTGGACAGCAAGATAGAAAGGTAATTCGTTATATAGTGTCTGGAAAACTCTTCATGATGGGTTTCGTACTATGGAGGAACTGAGAACTCTTGCATGACCCCATTTGTGGGCATTGGTCCCGTTATAGGAGTGTCTATATTTATGCAAAACATGCATTGTATATACCCAAAAAAAAAAATAATAATAATAATACGCATTGCATGTGCTGATCATGGTTTCGTTTAGAATCTCGGCGATGAAATTAATAGAGGTTTCTCTTTCCTTAAAACCTCAGCAAGATGTGGTTGCTTCCTTTTTTTATTGTGCAGGCATGCAAAGGTGTCACTAGATTTGCAATTAAAGCTTGTAGCAGTTTTTGGACCCACAATAAACTCAACTATTAAAGCGCCTCCCTCTGTTGGGGTTGATCTACATGCAGAGCAGAGGTGCTTTCCCTTCATCTCCACGTGCTTTGTAGTGTGTCCTTTTTGTTGCTTGTGAATAAAACTAACTTGGTGAGATCCGCTTTTTTCCATATGGAATCTTGAGGGCAGGCGGGAATACTGCAACCAATGCTTTACGCAACTACAAAAGATCCAAAAGATTCTTCCACTACTAATAAGGTAATCATGCAGCCTTTAGTGTTGCCGATGTGTGCAGTGTTCCAGACCAAGGGCTTCAATAACGAATGCATTGAAAGTCCTCGCCACTTTTTATTTTATAGCTTAAGAAGGTGGGGCATGTTCTTTTGTAAGAATTGCATGACCTGGAAAATGAAATTCTTGTGCTGGAAAAAGGTTTGTAGTGTTTGGCTATATTGCCCATGATCCTTGTCAATGGTCAATCCCTCAGTTTCAAGTAAAGCCGCTATTTCAAACTTTCAATCTGTTACTTTTTATACATCAAGATAACCTTTTCTCTTTTTTGGGTGGGAATTTGATGCATTTTACGCTACAAAAATTCCTCTAAAATCCTGTTCAGTTAATCTTTACTCTCACATCTCATTCACGTCAAAGATACAGCAACCAAGAATCACAGCTGTTCTGATTTTTGATGCAGGAGAGGTGGTTTGTTGGCTAGGTCTGCCCAGGAGTTAAATTTAGTTCTTCAACAATCCTGAAGATTTGACTTTGATGAACTTCAGCCAATTCATGAAGCGCTGCCTGGCATAGCACTCGTTTGGATAGCGGGATTCCATCCGAAACTTATTCTCAGTCACAGCCAAAACAGTCTTGTCTTGAACTCTGCCTTTAGCTGTCATCTTTGGCTTTGTTCTCGGCAGAGCATGAAACCAGTGAGATTGTTGTTAAGAAAGAGCTGGACGAGGCATACTTTCCCATATCTTTAGACGTCTGAAAGTGGCAGCAACTTTCTTCAGAGTTTTAGGCTTCAAGGGCATATCTGTTTGTACGTATTTCTTTCTTTTTTCTTTTTCTTTATATGGATCGTTCTTCTGCTAGTTCTGATGATCCCTCACCAGCAAATGTACCAATCAGGTTCATGTAGATGCAATAGCATAAATTTGTATGTATTTTTCATGATCAATGAAAAGAATTATCAGTTCTTTTGTTTAAACTTTAAAGCTGTTTGAGTTCTGATTTTTGTTGTTCATGGTGATTACTTCGAAGTTCTAACCTCCGTCATCGCTGAGCCTGAATCATATGTTCGACATAGTTGCTATTACTGCGATTTACAATTTTACTGTGGCTGCGGTTTTTGGGCCAATAAATGTGACTGAATTGACTAATTTAGTTGTACAATCGTAAAATTGTAAATCGTAATAATAGCAGCCATTTATTAAGAGTTGCTTAAAATAATTAAAAAATACTCCCTTCCTTTAAAAATGTAGGCATTTTTTTAAAAGTTAAATGTTTAAAAATATAAGACATTTTTATTCTTTTAAAATATAATTATTGCCTTTTTTTTTTCAAAAATACCCCTATTAATAATAATTTTATATTTATTGTAAGGTGTTTAATAAGGGTAAATATAAAAAAATGGAGTTAGTTGAAAAATAGTGGCTACTTTATTAGGGGGTGAAATTTAATTAAAAATGTCTTATTTTTTTGAATAAACAAAGTAGTTGCTTCACATCATATTTATAATACTATACCTCCTTTGGATTATATAACTAAGAAAATAATTGCTTCACATTTAGTAAAAAACGGTTGTTAAAAGTAGTTATTTCTTTTACTTGGATAGTAAATTTTCCCCCCTTAAAATAGCATTATATAATGTCTATTCATTTAAATTACTTGTACTATTTTTAATGAAAGGCAAAATATGAACCATATATAACCTACCTGATTGAGGGTAGGAGGGTAAAATGGGTCAACTCCAAACCTTATGGGTTGGATTGGGTTTAACCCATTTTAATGTGAATTGAAAAAATCTCAACCCAATTCAACTTTTAAAAGTTAGCGAGTTAAATGGATAAACTTGTCAATTTATTTATTTTTTTTCATGAATTTTAAAAAAATACACTTAAATGATGTTTTTAATTTGATATTTTTTCATGATTCATTGAAGATATACCAAAATATTAACTTGTAATGTCCATGCAAAATATATAAATTGATCTAACTAGCTAAATCATATATGGTTTATGCTCACAAAATTCTCCATTTTTTCTTTTTTTCTAATTTTTTTTAAAATAATGTGGGTTAAATGAGCTAGCTCTAATGCATTAGGATTAACTCATATAATTCATGGGTTATATGATCCAGGCTAAAATAAACTCTTTTATCTAGGTCAATTTTTTTTAACTCAACCCAGCTCTTATGACTAGTAATTCAAGCCAACACATATAACTTGACTTGTGTTCCCGACTGTAATTGAGTTTTTGGTTTGTATTTGAAAATAAAAAAAAAACCTTTTTCTTATGTTTTTTTTGGCTACACCCCTTTGCTTATATTTGGACTATTGGAGACGAATTCATGCTCACATGTATTATTATATGATTTTAATCAAAAATTACAAATATTGTACATAACTAAATATATACAAATTATAAAACTAACTAAATTAGTTAGTTTATACTCCCTGCCCCATTTTATAATATGTTTTTTTTAAAAAGTATAAATATCAATAAATTCAATTAAATATAGTTTAGAATCTTAATTTATATAAAAAATATGAATTTTCTGAAACACTCTTCAACTAAAGATATTCAAAGAGTAAAATAATAAGAGATAATTTTGGAATAATTTTTATTAATGAATAATTATTTTTCTCAAAATATTTTATATCAGAGATATCGAATTATTTATAGACTAAAGTTGACATAAGTAGTAAGAACTTTTATTAGTCATTACTTAAATAAATGGTTAGAATTTGAATTTCAATTTTTATATTAATTTAATTAGAAGATAAATATCACTGAAGTATAAATGAATATGAAAATTTGCATAAAGAATTAAAGATAATAAAAGAAAGTATCGATGAAATATAAACAAATATAGGAAAGATTTGCATCAATTCTTTATACTTTTTGGCTTTCAGTAGACTGGAACCTTGAAGAGAGTGACGTGTTTGCATTTCTTTTTTAAAACATAATTATGTACTTTGTCTTATTAATATAGTACTATTTTCTTACACAATTTTCATTAACTGTCTTCCAATGCTTAATTTAATTTAACTAGACAGTGTATACTTCGTCTGTTTTAAATGTGTGAAGCTTTAGGGATAAAATAAAAAATATATAATTAAATAATAGTTTGAAAATTTATAAACATAAATAATTTAAAAAAATATATTTTGAAACAAAGGTAAAAAGATTATACTCCCTCCTATCCAAAATATAAGTAGTTTTTAGAGAGAAAAAATTTACATACCAATAAAGTCCTTATTCTCATAAAAATATATATTATTTTTTTTTACCCTCAGTCTCAATTATCAATGCACTTTATGAAAAGTGAAAGATATATTTAAAAAAAAATACTTAGATTAATAAATACAAGGGAAAAAAATGGACGATATTTTTTTTACATGTATTAGGTTGTTTATAATTTAAACAAATATCGAGAGGAAATACTTATATTTTGAATTATAGGAGTATAATGCAGACTATGCGGGGGAGATAAAATAAACAATCTATTTACATGTGTTAATAAAGATTGTGCTGTGTATTTTATTGTATGTGATGATTTGTTTAATTACTTTTATGAAGCCAACTAAATTTAGATAGATCTTACATTTACATAATATGATAAAATTTTCACTTGTGCATTAGGGTCAGAATCCATCTCAACATGGAGCACAATTCCCATAAATCATGTGCAGATTTGTTTAATGAAATTGGTCTCTTCTTCCTGTCAATTTCAACAGAGTCATCTTAATATTAATTTTAAATTTCTTCACCGATTTATATATGTGTGATTTAATTTGTTAGTAAAGTTCATGTACTATTATTATATGGTGAAATTAATGCACCATAACTTTATCCTATTACCATATTTTAAATTAGAAGAAATATATGGAGGAAATAATTCAAAGCATGATTTTCGAATTGGAATGGGAGGTCGCTCTTTTATCCTGGCCCATATTTTGTGCCGAGGCCTTGAGGGGTAATATTACAAACGGAGCCTTGAGGAGGAACCACGTGCTAATCCCTTCTTTGAGATATGAAGGTTTTTTTTTTTTTTTTTAAGAAAAAAAATTCAAATAAGTTAGTCCTTAAAACTTACTAGAGTTAGGACATACTACCAAATTTAAAAAAGATCATTTACTAATAAAATTTTCACATCAATAAAAGAATTTGACCCACAATCTATAAAATCATGTGATCAAAAAATAAAACCTCTCATTAATAGGGGAATTTGATCCCAAAGCATTTTGAGTTATAGATCAAATATTTATTAAACTGGTTTTTATTGGTTCCTTAGATTTGATTCCAAAACACTATGAATTAGATCAAATCTTTATCAAACCAATTTTTATGTGAGTTATGAATTAAATCTTTATTAAATTAATTTTTCTTGGTTCCTTGATTCGAACTTATTGTGTAAGAGGTGAAAGCAAAACTTTCATGAGTCATGACCAAAACATTATAAGTTATAAATCAAGTCTTTATCAAACTAATTTTTATTGGTTCTTTAAATTTAATCTCATAACTTTATGAGTTATGCATTAAATTTTTATCAAATTGATTTTTATCGTTCCTTGGTTCAAACTTATTATTAATGTTGTTGTTGTTGTTGTTTAAGAGGTGAAAGCAAAACCTTCACGACCAAAACATGAGTTTTATGTAAGAGGTGTTTTATTTTTGTTTTAGATCTACCTGGCTTCTGGTCGCCAGAACAATATGTCAACCTGACCGATCATATTGGGCCAATTCTATTTGCTGGGCCACCTTGGCTCTAGTCCCAAAAGAGAAAATCAGAGTTATGTTGGGCCAATTATTTTTACCGGCCCATTGTAAGGTTCCTTTCTCATTCTTCTCCCTTCTTTGTTTTTTTCCAACTATTAGATTAAAATTTGAATGATTTAAATTTAATTTTTTATAAAATTATTATTATTATTATTATTATTATAAAAAATATAAATATAAATAATAAAATTCAAACTGTTAAAATTTTTATAAACAGTTAAAAAAGTACGATATAAAAGTATAAAAATTAAATATAAAATGTTTAAAGCTTCATCTTGTGGTTAGAAATTAGGAGGAGTAGGGAAGAAGATATGAAGGGGAAAAAAATAGCGAATCATCTCCCAGTTTTGACTTCAAGACCGAATAATTTGGTGATTTTTTTGGTTAATTTCTTCAGTCTAAACTTAAATTTTTTTCACAATGTTTGAATTAAATATTTTGTATTATTTACAAGGTAAGTATTGAAGCTGAAATACTGATATATAGACATGTAGAAAAAACGATAGATAAATTGTGAAGTAGGAAATTTCTTTTGCTTGGCTTGATGTAGCCATTCTAATAATAAAAACTCAAGACACATGGTTCCCTTCACAAGAAGCAATTTCTTGTTCATACACATAAAACAGATTGGAAGAATGAGTGCAAGAAACAAGTGAAAGAGATACTTAAGTATGATAAAAATGGCCAAAAATGCATTAGTTGTACAAAAAAATTAGGTGTGGGGTAAAATAGAATTAATGTTCCAAAGAGTGCCAAAACTTGCTCCAATAGATATTATTAACGATAAGAGAATCAAATGCACCAAAAAGCATGTAAACCCACAATTGGAGGCAATGAAGCTTACCGTTTACTCTTCGTGAATAATTTTCAAGTCACAATTATTAGGGCCATTGAAGAGAAAAATTCAATTGCAGTTAGAGTGGGTTCACCAATCTAAACCTAACATATAATTTTATGCATATAAAATAGGAAAAAAATTTAGATACTTAATTTTATATATTTAATATATTTGTTTTCAATTAAATAAGAACATGTGAATATTTTATAAAATATCCATTATATAATAAATTCTTATTATTAATTTAATTAACATATTAAGATTTACTTGTCATGATTTGATTGAATATAAGTATATAATATTAAGTACATAAATTTTACCCATAAAATACTTGTCATATTTATAAGTTATTTTTAACATGTTTTATCATAAATAAGAAAAATTTTGAAACTTAATCATTCTCTTTAAAAATTTAATAATTTTTTAATTTTAATTCTGTTAAATATACATATTTTAATAGCTTATTTTCTTTCATTAACATTTAATAAAAATAAAAAAGAAAACTTATGATAAAAAAAGCAAAATCTTTCTCTTGGAAGAGTAGATTTTTTCTTTTGCATGTCAACTCAATTCATGTAAAGTTTTAGTGCTAATATTTTTAGAAATGAGTGAGTTATGATCATCCAAAAAAAGGAAAGAAATGGGCAAGTTATAGATCCACCAAATGCATTAAAAACAATTCTAAATATTCACCTAAACACCAAAAAAGTAAAATAACTTGCAATATACTCTGCCGATTATTATGTCAAATATTTTAAGAAGATTCTAATCTTAGTTGAATTGATCAGATGCCACGACCCGTGTTTAGTGGCGGTAGTTGAAAATCCACTCGCCGTTGTTCAATATTAATTGCAAGTAATCAAAGCTTAATTTAATTAATTTGATAGGAAAACCTTTACTGTACCACCCTTTTTCTATAAATACTAATATATTATACTCCCCCTACTACTATACCAAAAAAACAAGAAATGCTCTTATCAAAGCACTTATATAAAAACGCTCTTAAAAATTGAGACAGAATATAATAAGCACTTTTAAAGTAATATTTCCTCTGGACTAAAATATAAAATATTGGTAATTAATTAATAATTTTAAAAAGGAAGATGTCATGCATTATGGTTTGGAGGCCAGGAAGTTGAACCTATTAGAGAGCTTATAACGGCAAGCACCATAACAGGTAACTAAAATTTAAAATTTTGAATTTTAAACTTATATATTGAAGCAGTGTCCATATTTTAACCAGCAAATATAAATTCTTTAAAATGGCTATTTTGTGATTTTGTCACCAAATAATTGAAGAAAAAGAAAGTTAATTAGGTGTTAGTTATAATTAAACATATAGGATAAAATTTTCAACTGTTCTCTCGCTTTTCCCCTATCTAGTATTTTTCGTTTGATTGATAAATAAATTTGTATAAAAAAATAGTCATTTTTTTTTATTTTAGTCAACAATCTAACAATTATTTCACAATACATAATAGTCATCGAAGACAAATATATCACTTCATTATAAATCAAAAAATTATTTAAAATAATATTTTCCTCATCATAATTTATCATTCCAAAATATAAGACACTTTAAAAAGATTAATATTTTATTAAATATATTTATTTTAATATTACCCTTTATCTCTTTTTATTCAATACTAATTAAGTATAGATTTAAGGTTATTAAACGTAGGATATTTTTGATAGTTTATATTTTTATTTTGAGAAAAATAAGGTTATTAATTATATTTATTAAGGTTTATTGGTACGTACATCCTTCATTTAAAAATGTAAGGCATTTTTAATTGAATCTCATCCCCATAAAGTAGTTACTTATTTTCACACTAATCATATCTTTTTATATTTATTGCTATTAACAACTCTATAATAAATATAAAGTTATTATTAATAAGGAGACTTTTAAAAAAATAATAATTACTTCTCAAAAAACTAAAAATATCTTATATTTTTTAACATTTAACTCTTTAAAAAATATTTTGTGTTTTTTAATGGAGAAAGTAAGAGTTTACTTAAAAGTGTCTCATAATTTAAAATGAAAGGAGTAATTAGTACATTTTATGATATTTACTTATCATTTACATATTTTAAAAGATATTTTTTTGCCACTTTCCCTTGTTTTTATTAAGTTCACAATGTTTTTTTCACTTTCTCTGCATTCTTACAGAAAAAGCTAAGGTAGATCCCCTCTATCAAACGATAAATAAAAAAGGCAAAGAGTATTTCACAGTTATTTGAGTACCCTCATCAAAAGTAGGTAACTTAAGGAAAGTGATGCTCCCTCTACTCATGCTAGAAGACAATTTTTTAATTGTCATATTTAAAAATATAAAACATTTAAGAAATAATTAGTACAATTTTTCTAAAAATATCTTTTATTAAGAGTGTAATTGATGAGATTTTTTAATAAATAACCTGTTAAGTGATGGTGAACATGGAAGAATGTGTAGTTTTAAACATTATTAAGTAACAGCGTAAATTAGTGGAAAGTTTTTTATAATTTGAAATAAAAGAAATATACACCTCTTCATACAATAATAATAAATAAACAATTTAAAAGTTTTATATGATTATCTAAATAGATCAAAGTTGAGTTTTGTCAGACTCGATTAATAATTATAAACGAGTTACCTCAACCTTGTATTTTGGATAAGAGTGATCAATTATTGAGTGACGGAGGGACATAAAATGAGATCAAGACTTTCGACACCGGACAATGGATAAGGAAGAGTGGTTAAAGCGTGGATGGGCCCCACTTCTTGCATGGACTCTTGCGTCTGCGTCTCACACAATCTTTGTCTACTTCTGAATAAAAATAATTCATATAATTTACTAATATTAGCAAAATTTCGAAGTTCAAGAAATTAAAGAAAATAAATAAAAGACTCGCGTTCCCAAGCGTCATCGTTATTTACGCCACGCAGTTCTCAGTGCCCTCATTATTTATTCAATGTTAAATGCTCACATCACCTTTAACGAAATGCCTAATCAATCAATTCTTATCATTTCCTTTTCCTTATTATTATAACGTTATTCTTCGTATCATTGCCAGCACTTAGTAAGTCGATGTTGAAAATCGCGAAATATACTTCATTCTTATTTGAATATATCCTTAGATCTTAAATATTTAAACATAATTAAAGACTAATTTACATTTGTCTTTGGGCTTAGAGTAACTTTTGTGTTATTTATATAATGTGATAGCAAAAAAAAGAAAGTTATACTCTCTTTATCCAAAATTATAAAGTACCTTTAAATAAAATTGCATATACCAATCAAATTTATTAAATATATTTTATAATTTTATTTTTTAATAAAAATATAATTTTTAAAAAGTACCCTTCATTTAATATTTAGTTTATGAGATAATATATACAATAGGAAGGATAATATTAAAAAATTATTATTAATAAAACTTTATTTTTATCAAAATATACTAAATTTTGTGATATTAAATGCTCTTTAAAAATGTTTTATAATTTGAAAAAGATAGAGTAATAATTAAATATTTGCCACAATATTCTTTATCATCTCAAGTGACATAGTACATAATATAATGCTATTTTTTTCCAATAAAAGTGTATAATATAATATAATTTCCCCATCATACTAACCATCATCTCCATGCATCTGATGTTTTTTGCCAATTGTTTAATTTTTTAGAAACGGGAAAATTTCGCCCTATGTACATACACATAAGAAAAAGAAGCCAAAATATGCAAATACTACATATATTCAGCTTATAATGCCCATTACAGTGAGTGTGTATATGTGTTAAGTAGCTTATGTGAGGATTCATGAACATCCAGATATCAATGAGCACAGCTTTACAGAAATACACCAGTATATTAACGATTTACTGACAACTAACAATCATGGTCGGCATAAACTAAAAGTAGGCCATTTCCATTGTAATTTATTATTTATTTCTTTATTAAGTAAACCCCACAATGTTGAGAGAGAGAGAGAGACTTGGATTCCATGATGGCATTTAATGAAGGTCAATTAAAGTTGTTTTAAAATCTTAAGTTGGGAGCGCGCATGTATGGTCATTTACTTATCATTCACATGACAAATGTGAATTCTGCCTGAATACACAATATTTAAAGCTCTTCGTTGTCACGAAACACTTATTTTGATCCGTTTAAAAATATAAAATATTTTTTTAAAAAATAAATATTTAAAAATATAAGATATTTTTAATTATATAATTATTGTTTTTTTTAAAAGTGACTCTATTAATAATAATTTTATATTTATTATAGAGTATTTAATAGAAATAAATATGAAAATATATGGTTAGTTTGAAAGTAGGTAACTGTTTTATTAAAAGTAAAATTTAATTAAAAATAATTTATATTTTTAAACAGAAAGAATATATATCTTGTGGTGTTGCTAATTATTTTTACCAACGCTTTCAAGCGTAAAATTTGAGTGTCATGCAGTAAGTGTTTAACCCAAAAAATAGAAAACGTCAATGCAAAAGGCAACCTTAGCTAACATGACATGGAATAATTTTTTATGTATAAAAAAGGAAGCACAAAACTAATAAAGGTTGTATTTAGTAAAAAGGATTGGTTTTTTACAATATGTTAAATTGAGATTCAAATTTTGTTGGGAGATATATCTATATTTAGTACTCAACAGCATCTCAAGTAGGATTGTCTTCAATAAAAAATATTCATGAGTAATAAAAAAAAAGAAAACACAAAAATATATATATATATATATATATATATATAATATTACTGAATTTTAATGATGAGGTGGGGTTAGTTATGAATGCATGATTCATTCATTTTTGGACATTAAAGCTTTTGGGTGTGATATAAAGGAAGGAAAAAGAGATATTACTCTGTCATATGTAAATATTTAATTGGGCTCACTAATATTCTACCAAATATTCTACCATGATGTGGAACCAGTTCAATAGATGATCGACTAAGTTGATTCCCCACATTCCTAACTCAATCACATTTTTTATTGCAATTTATATTTCATTACTGTACAATTTTTTTTTAAGATTTGAGCATTGTTGGGGAAATAGTTTTAGTGCTCATTAATAATTTTATGATGAGTCATCATATTGATGAGCATTAAAAGTTTACCGCCTCTAAACAGTTTACATTTAGGTTGGATGGTCCAAATTTACATATTTTTACTTTGATTTTTCTTAAAATATTACTTTGTTGGGGCCGATTGTTTTTTTATATTATTATGAATACAATTATACACACTCTTCTTTTTTTAAAAAAACATGTAAGGTATTTTTAAATAAAGTATTTTTAATCAAATCTCATCCTGAATAAATTAATTAATTATTTTTAAATTAACACTATGTTTGCACATTTTTAAAATTTTTTAATAAAGTGTTTAACTTAAAAATAAATATAAAATAATTTATTTATTAATGACATTTTTGAAATAAATACATTAATTACAATTTAAAATGCCAAGAATATTATATATTATTTAACATTCAATTCTTAATAAATGCTTTATATTTTGTAATAGATGGGGGATGCTTTTACATTTTTTTGTTAGACCCAATTTGAGTAATTCTTTTTAAGATATTTTCAGTATTCACAAGGGTTTAAACCTAAGATCTCACGTATCAAAAAACAGAAAAATAAAATAAATATATTTTGTAATAGATGGGGGATGCTTTTACATTTTTTTGTTAGACCCAATTTGAGTAATTCTTTTTGAGATATTTTCAGTATTCACAAGGGTTTAAACCTAAGATCTCACGTATCAAAAAACAGAAAAATAAAATAAATTTAAAATCTTATGTTTAAGTGATCATGGCCTCTTTAATTAGCTTCGAGTATCGACCCCTATCAGTGAGAATTAAGTTTTTTTTTTTCAAAGCAGCAACAATAATAATAGTTGATAATTGATATATAATCCTTGTTAGAATTTAGACTCATAAGTTCCAATCTGATTATTTTAAAAGAGCCCTTTTCTTTGGCCAGGATGATTGTTTCAAAAAGTTACTGCAGACGTTTCTCAGTTTTTAAATTATAATTATAACCCACAAATAATAAATATATATTCATGAGTATTCATTACTGTTAAAATACGGTATTATCTAATCAATTTATCTCATTAAATGTCAATAACATTTGTATCAATATCAATTTTTCAATACAATAATAAAGATGCAGATAACTGTCTTGCAAATGAAATCAGTTGCAGTGCCGTACTCATCACTTGATGAGCATCTGGATCATCTAAATTTTTAATCTAGATGGTTCAAATTTTATAAAATTTATTTTTAATTTTATTCTATATTTATTATAAAAAATTTAAAATTTTAATAAATTTATTTCATTATCAATCTAAACAATACAAATTTAATTTGAATAGTCTAATTTAATATTAATTTTTAAATTTTTTTATAAATTAATTATTTAAATATACTCTAAACAGACTGAAACCAAAGTACATCTAAATAATTAATTTATAAATTTTTTTAAAAATTAATATTAAATTGGATCACTCAAACTGAATATGTATTGTTTAAATTGATGACAAAATAAATTTATTAAAATTTTATATTTTATAATTTAATAAATATATATTAAAATATAAAAATAAAATTGATAATTTTAGATTATTCAAATTAAAAATTTAGACGGTCTAAATTGTTCACTCACATGATGAGCATAATAATTCTAATCACTCTATGAGCACCAAAACTGAAAGCCTTGCGAATTACGAGCATGTGTAGCGAAAGATTCTTTTTGTTTTATCAAGTAAATTTCAAGTCGCGGGAAATCTGAAGAGAAATCTCATTTCCAGTTAATTAATATCCTAAAAATAGAATAAAGTATTCATCAATAATAAGTCAATCATGTCTATATACTTGCACTCAATGAAACGTTTCATACGTGTTCAAAACCATAGCAAAGCACGTGTTTAATCCTTCAATAATTTTAAACATTAATATAGTTTAATAAATATAACATTAGTATACTCCCTCTATTAAAAAAATATATAATATTTTTAATCTTTGAAGATATAATAATTATATTTTTTTTAAAGTGTTCCTATTGATAATGACTTTATATTTATTATAGAATATTTAATAGGGATAAATAAAAAGATAAGGTTAATTTGAAAGTAAATAACTACTTTATTGAGAGGTAAAATTTGATTAAAAATATTTTATATTTTTGAACAGAGGGAATGTAATATATTGCACTTTCTCCACTATACATAAATCACATTTTGAAAGAAATTGATAGTTATTTTTTTAAGCTACTTTATATAAAAAGATAGATTATTAATACTGTCATTTGATTAACTTAATCACAAGAGTTGGATAAACTTATTTTAAAATGTTGTATTTGAATATTGATATAAATGTTAAATAAAAATACTAAAGATATCCCAATTACTCATGAAGCTTGGTAGCAACTAAAAAGTAAAAAGAATTTCATATAATAGAGATTCGGATTAGTTTAAACTAATGGTAATAGCTAAGACATTTCAATATGCTAGATAATTAAATAAAAATAGACTATCAATTGCTTTCTCACTATTTTATCTTTTCACGATTTTTTATTTGCAGATTAAGATGTTGTATGTGTGGGAAAAATAAATTTAAAATGATACATTTAAATTTAATAAAGTTGAATTAGAACGTTTTTTCCCTTTAAAAAAATAATAATTTAATTACTCTACAATATTCTGATGAGGTAGTTAAAATTTAGAAGTGACTTTTTTTTCTATTAAAAGATATAAAATATTTTTTGAGAGTTTATATATTCAAAATTATAAAGCACTTTTAATGTTTTGGTGTATAATTAATGTACCTTTAATAAAAAATACTTTTAATAAATAACTTTATTTATCTTTTAAAGTAAAATATTTTATTAAATAAAATAAATATAAAAAGATAATATTAATTAAAAAATAATTAATTACATTATTAAGAGTTATAATTTAATTTAAAATGTAGGGAGTACATATTAGACAACTGGAATGGAATATAATTTTATAAAAAGAAAAAGAAAAAGACGGTATTGGAATTTATATCGTTTTCTGGGCGGTAAACCGTGAGGGAGACGGCCGGGGGGATCCAATGCGCTTGTTTGGTCTGATGGTAATTCTTTAGAGCACACTGGTTTGGATCTTCGTCTTCGTTGGTCTCAATCAACTGGTGGCGTCCATAACATATTCGCCATAGAAAAATTCTCCATTTATCTCTACGCGTGGCATTTTTTGATTAGATAAATCCATCTCAGTCCTATCAAGAAAAGAATTTTCCTCCCCTCGCTTTTGCTTTCGCATAAACTTATCGGCACAGTTCTCTTGTTTCTGTTCCCCAACAATCTCATTCCTCTGCCATTAACAATTAAGTAACATATTAATTATTAAAGATTATTCTATTTTATATCTATGAACGAAATATTGACCACCGATTGTGCTATATAAAAAATGTTATATAAAGCACTAGGTTTTGGGAAGCGTTTGTTGACGGGGCTAATGTGATTATCAATACTCTGTTTCTCAATAGACTCATTTCACATTTCGCAGCTTGTGCTCTCTGATTTCGCATCCAGATCCTTTGTTGGAAAAATCTCTGCTAGATTTCAAACACGGAGTTGTAAGTCGTCAACTTCACGTGGTAAGTTTTTAGTCTTGTGAATAGTATTTTATTAATGCACAAGTGCATTTGATCCGCAGACATTGGAATTGGAATTAAAATAAGAGTGTAAAAGATAAAAGGAAAGATACCGTGAAAGAGGATCAAGATAGATCCTTGGTAGTAAACTAACACGAGATTGGAAAAAGAAACGTCAGTGGCGAAAGAAGAAATGCCCGGATCAGCAAACGAAGGGCTCAGTGGTGGAGACGCCGACTGTGTCGCTTTCTAATAAAGTTTTTTTTTTTTTTTGGCCAGAGCTTTCTAATAAAGTATGGTTCTTGCGAATGGTAGCGATACAAATTTTCGTCTTTAGGTGCAAATAATGGACACGAGTACAAGGGAGGAAAAGGGTAGGTGTCATTGAACTGTTTTTAATTTGGCCATCTGGTAACCAAACTATGCCCTTCAACCCAAAAGCCATAGCTAAGCCGCGCATGCACTTAGAGAGTCTCTCTGTCTCTGTCTCTCTCTCCCCTCCTTTAAACGTGGCTTTTCCGACTCCTGCGTTCTGTGGACTCTTTCTTACTCAGCCTTAGAGGAGGCCATTTCTCATCTTGCCCTCTTCTCTGTCGGGTTGTTTCTGCCTGGCTTTCACACTCTCTGAAACTTGTGATTCGTGTCGTATCGGCGACGCTGTCGTTTTGGATCGTTCGAGCTCTCTGTTTCCTGCTGGGTTCAGCTGCCACGCTTCCTTGTCTATGTGGGGTATGTAATGTGTGTGATCTTCTAATCTTTGATGCCTCTGAGTTTTTCTTTATTTGGGTGCCCATGAGAATTTTCTGGGTTCTTGTTTGTGGGCATTGGCTTTTCTGGCCCTTCTTTTTTGCCTTAACGATACCGGGTCTGACAGAACATCCGGATTTCAAAACCGTAACAAACGTCGAGAATTTTCTGCCCTGAGAAATGGTTGTTTGAATTTATCAATGAACAGCTTTCAATGAAGGATTTTTATTAGTCACTGTTACGTGGGGGTAAACTTTACTCTCTGCTGAAGTGACGAACCACAAAGTCATAGAGTGGTTAGATCTGATTCAAGTGGTTGAAAGGATGTTTACGTGTTATTTGATTTCTTCCTGTGAAATGCGAGACTCCATATTTTCGGCGAGAGTTTTTTCTAATCGATTGTATTTTGAAGATTTCAGGTCTAGTAAAATCTATTGGGCAACTACTTTCTTCTTTCTTCCTTTTTCTTCTTCCCTGTTTTCTTTAAATGATTCTTGTTGTCGGGAGAATTCATTGTCTATGTGCCTGTTTCCGTGTTCTTTGGCGCTTATGTCGCAAGTCATTTGATTCCGGCCTCGGAAACTGATTTGGTAGTTTCCTTTGGATGGCCGGTGGGGTTTAATGTTATTTTATTTGCAAGTTTTGTTAGTTTCGATTGCGAATGCTGGTTCAACAATTCGAAGCATGCTTTTGATATCTTTGTCTATATCTTAAGCATGTTTTTTCCTTTTAAGTTGTAACTGACTTATTGTCTCCAGTCCATGCTTTCTCATTTTTTCTCTTTCTCGATGCACTTCATGTGCATCATATCACGCTATCTCTAATTTTGATCCCTAATCTTCTTCTGCACTAAAGGCGCGATTGGCAAATTGTTAGGTCATTCAGTTCAGTGTTATAATGGTTTTGGAGAAGCTCAAATACATTCCTTTGCGTCTTGTTTTATGCTACAGAATTTAGAATATAGCTTTTTGAAATTTTGCATCTGACATCAAATCATAGTCACATGGGATTTGTATCGTTGCTATACTTTGTTAATGATTTGTTTGGAATATTAAATATGTTGAACTTTGGCTTGAACTAGCATCTGATACTCTCCATTATGGCAGATTGTAATGAATATAAATAAAAGATTCAGTTTTCTATGAAGCCAATCAAATCATGGAGGTGGTGACTAGAAAAAAGAGTGGCTTGTCTGATGGGGTTGGTCCTCTTGTCTTGCAATCATTTTAAATTTGATCGACTATTTCTAGTAGAAAATTTGGATTATGGAGACACGTTTGTAACTTCATCGTTTGTGCATGCATATTTTTTGCAGCAGGGAAAATCAAGCTTCAAGATGAAACAGTTGCCTTTTATGGCAATTCTGTGTACAGTGATGTTGTTTATTGTGTATAGAACTACAAAGTATCAATATCATGAAGTAGAGGTACGTGCCATCATTACATGTCTTAACTAAGGTCTGAAATGTTAACTAATGTATCTTTCTGATGCGTTATTTTGAAAATCCTTGTACAGTTTCAGTATTCTTTTTATCAGAAAATGTGTCAAGCGGTTCCCAAAACTAATGAACTGAAGTCTTGTTATCATTTAAAAATGTTATAATGTTACTACCAAAGTATCTCAGCTTGGAAACCTTTGATGCTATTTGTACTTTTTCCCTCTTCTTTAGCTGCTAGCATGCTTTTGATAAATTTGAAGCCTCTTTTCATTTGATTGAAGAAGGCACATGGCACATTGCTCAAGTTTTGTGTTTTGTTGTACAATAAAATGATACATGAGATTTTTGTACTGAGAGTGCTAATTTTTATTTTTTTTCCTTTGCGTACAATGATCTATTATCAGATAGACAGAAAGTGGAGTCTTTGGGGAGAAACAAAGGTAAATACTCTGACTTTAGTTTTACTTGCCAGACTAGATTCCTGATTTTCATTTGCCCCAAAAATTTGAGACTCAATGTTTTTAATATGACATGCAATAGTTTCTTTTATCATTTGTGATGCACCCGGTATCTCTAAAATTTTTGCATAGATTTGCAGACATGTGTTACTTGGATGTATGTTTTGTATTCACATGGCACCTGTTATGTCATTGTGCAGGGTTATCCTGCAGCTTCTGAAAAGTTGAAAGGCTTGCCACAAGGTATTAGACAGGCTACTTCAGATCTTGAGTTAAGACCTTTATGGTCGAGAAGTAGTTCTAGGTCAAAGGTCAGCATCCCTGAGCTATGTCACCTGCGCTAATAAATAAGTTAAGTTGAATGGTATATCATTTTCTGAATTGGTGGTGATTGTGGAATTGCAGGTTAGTGATTACTCCAATCGGAACTTGCTGGCAATTCCAGTTGGTATTAAGCAAAAGCAGAATGTCAATGTGATGGTGCGAAAGGTATGATACCAGATCATAAGATGGTCAAAATCATATATATCAGCATAACTTATCTAATTTTATTGATTTCAGTTTCTTCGAGCAAATTTTACAATCATTTTGTTCCATTATGATGGTAACGTGAATGGATGGTGGGATCTCAATTGGAGTAGCAAGGCTATACACATAGCTGCTCATAACCAAACAAAATGGTAAGGATATGAATGGTCATTGATCAGTGAAGATCTGAGGGAGGTTGCTTTAACTCTTCCTATGAAATTAGGAACACAGTGCATGTTAGTTCTATATCATGGAAGAGCTTTTTTGAAATTCAAAACGTCTCTTGGACTTGGAATGAGCTGATGAGACTACTGTTTAAGCACCAGATATTGGGAGAATATTGTGGCTCTTGTTAACTTAATGAAGTCAGTCTTTATATTTCTGCCTGTGGTCATGAGCCACTTCTGAACTTGAAAAAGCATCATGTAACCATACAATGCCTGAGATATACCAAGGGATTCTCATAGCGATTGATGATGAACTGTGTATTAAGAGCTGCCTGAATGGACGACCTTGGCTTGGCCATGTCATTATTACATCATGTATCCATGCGTAGGTTGTTGTGTCCTCGGTTATATCAGACTGCAGTTTTTCTTATTATGCTTGCCGTAGATGTGTACTTTTCCTTTTAATGATATGCAAATGGGTGCGCTCATTTTACTGATGTCTTTTCTTATGTCATTTATTTGTTTAACCATATATTAATATTTGAGTCCTTTTTCAGGTGGTTCGCAAAAAGATTTCTACATCCAGATATAGTTTCTATTTATGATTATATATTTCTCTGGGATGAAGATTTAGGGGTAGAGCATTTTTCCCCCTCAAGGTCAGGCAGATTCTTGTGCACCTTACTTATTGTTGACATATTAAGTTGTTTTAGACTGCACTCTGTATCTGTGTGTGTGCTTTTTTTTTTTTAGTCAACCTTCTGGTTTACTGAAAGGAGTACCTAAGTTTGTTAAAAACATTTCATATTCTATTTTTTTGAATTTATATTCTACCTCATTATGTAAAAGTGATATAACTAGCATTGGTCTTTTTTTTTTCCCCCTTTTCAGATACCTTGAAATTATAAAAGATGAAGGATTGGAAATTTCTCAACCAGCTCTTGACCCGAATTCAACAGAGATACATCATAGAATTACTATTAGAGCAAGAACCAAGAAAGTTCATAGGTTAGCTGTTAGAGACTAGTGATAGGCACTTCTTAAACGCTAATCATTGCTTGTGATATAAAATATTGAATGTGTACGCTGTACATATATACAGGAGGGTATATGAACTCAGAGGCAGTACAAAGTGTTCAGATGCCAGTGAAGGGCCACCATGCACTGGGTAAATAGTTACTTCTTTAAACCTGTCAGAGAAGTTTAATTTTAGTTATCCTTACCTGGTCTTGTTAAGTGGTTTTGTCCATCTTCTGCTGCCTTATCATGTTTACATAAATTACTTTACTTCATTATATTCCAGTATATGTCAAGATAAATATCTTGTATTCATTTTTCTGTTTCCCATGCAAATTTATTTTTCACCATGGAGATTCTGGTGCTCTCAAACATGTCATTGATATGGTAGGCTACATGTCTATTGAGGGGACTAATTTCCTTGAAAGTCAGAAATTGATGTTTGATAAGTTTGGCCCATCTTTGATTTGTTGGTCCAGGATGACCCTGGTGTACACTATTTTCTCATTCAGTCCTATTTATTTTCTCCATCTCGACTTTCAAAAGAAGAATCAGAAAGAACGACAACAATTCCAAAATAATCTCTGAGAGTCATAATGTGATGATTCATGACAAATTGTGGTATCTGCCTATTCTATAATGACATTATTGTTGAAACAAAACCTTGAATATAACTTTTGCAGGTTTGTGGAAGGCATGGCTCCTGTTTTCTCTCGATCTGCTTGGTGTTGTGCTTGGCATCTTATTCAGGTAATATTATTCCCATGGTCCATATGTATATGCTTTTGCTTGGGACAAGTCAGTTGCTTTCAAACTTAATCTCATGACAAAACGTGGTCATGTATTGTTTTTTCATTGCACAAATTCTTTATTTAATTCTATGAATCAATCCACTTTGCAAATTAAAGGTTGTCAAAATGCTTTTATCTGGGATTTGAGATGTGAGGTAATAAATTGATTTTTACAGGTAAATCAAAATATTGTGTTGGTTTTCACCTGCATATTTGCTTGAAATCCGTAACAAGTTCAAACCTGTTTTGTAATTTTCAGGAGTTCAATTTTTCTTTGGCATTCTAACAGATCAAAATACATCAACTAATAGATCAAGATACATCAGTTTTTTGATATTTTTGTAAACTCATCGTCATCATTTTTCTTTTGTCCAGAATGACCTTGTTCATGGATGGGGAATGGATATGAAACTAGGATATTGCGCACAGGTGAGAAAATCATATTTTCAGGACACCTTTCATACTTTCATTATTTCTGATGATCCTAGAAACTTCTTTCCTTCTTAGTTCTCTCTGATAGGAGCTCTTTTCCGTTTCTTTTTGCATATGCTTTTTGTTCTTTGAGATAACTATATAACCAAACAAGTGTCACCTATAGTGAGACAGTCATATATCATATTCTTCTGCACATAGTATTAATGTGTTATGTGTCAGCCTTAGTAATGCCTATTTTGAACGGCATCATGTCTTCTATTCATTTTTATAGAAACTAGGTGGGTCCTTGTGTATTACATAAAAATTTGAAAAACAAGCCATGGCATTTACAATTTTTAACTGCAATTTGCTATAGACTATCAGATATTTATGATGATATTGCTGGTCATGTCACATGCTATCCTACGGTTACATTTCTTGTCCTTCCCTTTAAGCATCATTTGCTGCCTGACTGTCATTAAGATTGAAATAAGTGTAATTTTTCCAGGGGGATCGCACGAAAAACGTTGGAGTTGTTGATAGTGTATTTGTGGTTCACAAGGGAATACAAACTTTGGGTGGGGATGGTCATGATAGCACCAAGGTACTCTGCTTTTCTCTCTTTTAGATTCCTTTTGGTAACATACAGCCGTGTTTCTGCAAACCATCAATTCAGAAGAAGGGGAAAAAAAAAGAAGTAACTTGATAACTTGATTGCCATTGCCTTTTTCTGCAAAATGATAATTTCCTTTCTTTTCACAGGAATCGGATTCAAGAAAGCTAACCAAGGTACAGTTTTTGGTTTGATGTAATTAATATTTTAGATGGTTCTGACTCGTTTGCTATTCCATAAAATCTTAGCCATCTTTCTGACATTAATCTTTCACTGATTTTCCGTCATAATCAGAAACACAGTTCATCACCTCTTGATACGCGAGGCGAGGTGAGGCCTATATACCACTCTTACCACTTAAGCTAGCCTCGAGTGCCTGGTTTGGTTTACGGTTAAACCAGGATTGATTTTGCAGATACGAAGGCAGTCAACATGGGAACTGGAAATCTTTAAAAAGCGATGGAACCAAGCTGTAGCTGAGGACAGAAACTGGGTTGATCCGTTTAAGAGTAAGAAGAGACTCGTGAGAAGAAGACGCAGCCAGCAGCGATGACGTTTGCAACTTGTTTAAGCTATCAGCTTCACTTCACAGGCATTAACTCACACATATATATAGACTATAGGTATAGTTTAGTTGGTGTAGCTCGCAATGAAATTTCAATTCATTCAATTCTTGGAGAGAAAAATCACATTTTTGATTTTAATTGTTTTTGCTTTTAGCATCCCTCTTCCTCTGTGATGCTATATAATGGTCATCGTAGATGCAGCCTCATTATAATGGAAACGTTTTGCCACGTCTTTATGCTATAAAAGTGCTTTTTGTTGGAGTTTCTGTGTCTTGTTTTATGATGTCCCTAGAGGGGCCAAAGTGGAAAAGAGAAATTTTTATTTAGTCTGATTTATTTCAATCTTCTAATAGTTGGTGAATGAAAGGCATGGTGTGGTAGTCCGGGTCAATCCGGAAGCAATAAACTATTAAATCAATTTATTTATCGATTTATAAAAATATTTTATTTATGATTGTCTTGAAAATAATTTAATTATAATTTTAACTATTAATCCTTGACCAATTTAATAACTCTCCTGACCAATTAAATAACTCTCCTGATTTTCGGTACTTCGACAAAAGACTTGGATTAGGTAAAAGATTGGGCATTGCTTTCCTAATGAAAACATGAGAAATCTCTTTTTTAATTGCTTTCTATTATTTGACCAGCTTTTTTTGATACTTTTTTTCCCCCCTCGAAAATGACAGCTAAGCTAGATATTTTATAATTATAATGGTATTTACTACCCAAATTAAAATTGGCATCTTAAAAATAATTTATAATTACAGATTTTATTTTTCCAACAGATGTGAAAACATGGGATGATTTTCTCACTTTTAAGGTGTCTAGTATCATGTTTGTATAATTTAATAATAACCGTTGATTCCTGATAAAAGTTGGGTTTAATAAAATGTGTTAATTTTTCACAATGTGGTGAATCAAGTTTAAATCTTTATTGAAAGAGATACTCATATTTAATGTACCATTGTACTTCAAACATGATTATTTTCAATAAGAAGATACTTGAAAGTAATAAAAAAAATATTAATTGTTGATTATTTTTTGAGGCAGATTGTTATATCACACATTGAAAGAATTTAAAAAGGGTTTTAATTATATAAGCGACGTTTCAATAAGTTAGTTTTTTAAGAAAAAAGTAATGGCTTGGTGACAAAATATTATAAATAGTAAAACAAAAATAATCAAAATGCTATAAAGAAAAAATCATTTACCTAAATATTATGGATGAATACCATGGAAATTATTTATTAGAATACTATAGATGACATTCTATATAGTTTTCTGGTAAATAATTTTCAGAGTGTATTCTCTTTGGTTTTCATGCAAGGACGTTTTTTTTTTTAAAGAAAGATTGATTGGTTCTTAATATAAAACATTTAATGATGTATTAATGTTTTTAAATATTACACCTATTAAAACTCATTAATTATGAGGGATAACGTAATATAAGTTTGAAAATTTTTTATTTAAATAAGAGCAAAATTAAAAATTTATTATATTTTTAAATAAAATTAATAATTTAATCACTTTTTTTTAATTTTGATGAGATCTTTAGAGCTATTTCATAATACCTACTGGAAATAGTAGTATTTTAGTAATTTCTTTTACTACTAGTTCCTTTATGCCGTGGGGCGTCCTTAATCAATAGCTTTTTAAATGAAGGCAAAAGTACTCAGTTCATATATATATATATATATATATTTCTCCCTTTCTTCTCTGCATTTTTTTAAGAGGAACATGATTAGTTGACCTGTAATGTTAATGTAAGAGGAGAATTTGGTTTGGTTTGTACAATAAAAAAATATGTTAGGCCAAGAAGAAAATAACATTGAATTTTAAAAATATGGAAGTAGTGCCCTTTTCAATATTTATATGGGCTGCAATGAGCAGCATTATCTTCTCTCACACACAACAAAACATAATATTAAAATAACACAAGTCACCCTTACATACTTTGAGTTTTATCTCTTGACAGCCTTGAACTTTGCAGTCTTTGAATTATTTTATGTTTTGTTAATTCGTGACCGCCTCTGCCATCAAATAATGAGAAAATATTATTGAAGGACCCTTGAAACCCTTTATTCACATATAAAATCAATGCATACTAGAATATCATGAGAGGACCGGCAAATTAAATTGCAATTAAATTTTGTTGATTAATTACTAAAATACCCTTAATTTATTTATTTTTATTAAATCTTTTCACCACTGTTATTGGTGTCAGAGCTAGCATTGGCGTCTCATTGTTGACGATTGAAACTCCAAAGATAAGTTATTATTTAGAATTTAATATGCTATAGTTCAGATTTTGGCAAATTGTTCTCAAGACATTAATAAGTTAAAATTCAAATTTTGACAAGTTATGGTTTGAAATTGGACAAGTTATCTGACTTTGGAGCTCTAGTAATAAATTACCGTTCAGATTTTGACAAGTTATTCTTTATATATAACAAGAAGTTATAGTTTGAATTTTAATGAGTATTTTACTGCAAAACTTTGACAAGAAGCTGTGGTTTGAATTTTAACTAAAAAGTTATTGAATTTTAATTATTAGAATTTTGACAAACTGTAATTTGGATACTTTTTTTAAGAAAGGAAGGGTGTTTTTGGTAATTATATGAATTGAGATATCAAATTTACATGTGATATTAGAGCCTGATTATGAGTGTTAAATTTAAAATATCTCAATTTAAAGAATTAATTTTGTGTGTTTGCATGAAATTAGTGAAAATTTCGATTAGACTAAATTGTTCGGTCACGGACTGATTCCTCATTTTTTTAACCCATTTATATTTCTATTGATGTTTTCTTGAATTTTCATTTCTTTATAGTTTATACTCCTATATCAGTGTTTTGGATTGCGATCAAGAGAATTTAATTGCATTTAAATCCTGTAATCCTTGTATGCCAGCATTTCAAAATCCTTTTTAATCATTTTTTGTAGAAATTATATTTCTTTTTGGGTCCTTTAATGAGGTTCTCGCTGAAATAATCTTGTCGGTCATCAAAAGAATGTTATTTTGGCTTGTTCGTTGCAATCATCGGCGCGTGGTAATAAACACTCATATATTTACATTTTGTTTTAAACTCTGGGTAAGATTCTTTCCTTTTTCCCTTCACCGTGAAATGAAAGGTAAAAAAAGAAGAGTACAACTTTCAAAAACGAAATGATTAATTGAATTCTTACGGAAAAAAATGGAAATATTTTTAATTAAATAAAAACGAAAATATTTTCATGGATTATCCCAGGATTACATCATTGTCTTCTTACTGTGAATCAACAACTAATCCATCCATTAATTATTATTATATTAATAAAATTCAAAACCTTTTCAAATTTATTTTATATATATATATATATATATTTACATAATTAATAATGCGAGCGAGCAAGGCCGAAGTTGAAATTAGAGGGCTCTCGCTCCCCTGCTGTTTCCGTTGTTGTATTTTCGTGAAATGTGTATTTTGCTGTTGCTGACCAAAGACATTTCATCTTGTTGCTAGAAATTGATTTCCTTCTTACGCCTTCTTCTTTTGACCTTTCTCTTGCCGAAGAAGAAATCCAAAATTCCAAATCTCAACATTCCTAAAGCCTTGCCTTTTGAGCCTTCTGATTTTATTTCCTCTGCAAACTTCCTGATCTTTGCCTTTTTAACTTCCGATTCTTGGGACTGGTGCCTGTGACGGTTAACCTTTTCTGATGGCTGGTCGCTATGACAGAAACCCCTTCGACGAAGAAGAGGTTAATCCCTTCTCTGTAAGTTCTTCTCCCTCATCCTCGTCTATTTCTGCTTTTCTGGTGGACTTGTTTTTGAATTGTGTGGCTTTCTTTGTGTGATTTTTTTTTTTTGGAGTTTGGAACAGTGGATAGACATACTTGGAGATTTTGGCTTTTGGTGTTCTTTTAATTGAGTAAAGGTTGACTTGTTTGATGACGTATATTTGGGCAGTGTATGTTGATATCGATCAAGTTATGTCTTGTTTTGTTTCATCTGGTATTCGCTTTGGATTTAGTGTTTTCGGCTAAAGTTTGTGCCCTCGAGATGGTGACTTTGGAATTAAGTTCATAACTTGCGGTTTTACCTGACTGTGGTTTGACTTGCTGTCGTCGTCAATGTTTAAGATGTTTCGGTGATGCATCATGGAGATAATCAATCACGCCAGTTTCAAATTTTATTCGCATGATAAAAGCTAGCTATAATTTAAGATTTATCGTCGATTATTGATTTATGATCATGCTCGTCTGACAATGATATGAAAAGAGAGTGCGAGGCATTGCCCAGTGACGGAGTGTACCTTTGGAGTAGTTGTAAAGTTCATGAAAAGTATACATGATCACTCAGTTGAAGCTTAACTCTGTATTTTTGTGGAAGTCTTAGATTTGGTATAGCTGATGGACAAATAATCTATATTTTGAACACTTAACAATATCATATGAGCAGAAAAATGCTTTGAGGTGTTTGATTTGCTGGTTTACGACTTATTTACCACTTCTGGGCTGTTGGCGTAGCCAGTTCCGATATGATGAGTTTTCAATTTTTCAATCACTGTTGGGCTATTGTTGTCCAGCGTTTGTGCTCACCACGTTATCTAACAATATAACATCTACTTAAATTTGATTGCTCATAAATTTCACAAGGTTCCATTAATCCAAAGCACCAAAGGTAGATAGGTATAGCTTATGGAGAGTGGAGGTTTTACTACTTCAGATGCAGTGCTAGATATTATTTTTTTAGTAGACAATAATATTTAGTATAATTTTCCATTTGCAAAGGATATTGTTGATCTAAAATGAATTGATGCCCATGCAAATTCCTCTGTGATATAAACCTGCAGGACCCAGCAGTTAGGGGAAAAGCATCGAACCAGTCAAACTATGGTGGGGGTGCATTTTACACAACTGTGAGTTTATAAATTGAAGGCTGCCAATAAATGATTTTACCCATGCACAGTGTTGTTTATTTAAGCTTTAAAAATCAAAACCATTGGTGATGGTGCAAAAGAGGAACAAATGAACAATCTTAACTGTTCAAATTTTTTGAGGTCCCCCTCACCCTTTTTTCCTCCCTTTTAACTATTCCCATTTATGACTTATCTTGTTTTCATCCTTTGCAAAGTATCGGGGCAGTCATTAAATGTTTTCTGACTCTATATGTACCCTAGCTGTTTTGAAATGTTCTATTTCTCAACCAATCCTTTATAATGGATAAAAAAGCCCTGTGAAAGGCTTCCAGCTGCTTGCCTGTATCTCATGCAACTTATTTTTGTTACGTTGTTAGAATCCTGGAAGCGTTGCCCCTGCCGCGAATTCTAGGCTTGCACCTCTTAATCCAGAACCTGCTGATTATGGCTTTGGCACAACAATTGATATACCTCTTGATAATGCATCAACGGTATGAATAAAATTGATATTGTTGAAAACCTCATCCCTCTCTTTCCATCCGTTACTCTCTAATTTGTGTTGCTGAGAAACTGCTGTGGGCTTTTCTCATTATCATCTTTTTCACCACCAGGATTTAAAAAAGAAGGAGAAGGAACTCCAAGCGAAGGAGGCTGAATTGAAAAGGAGGGAGCAGGTGTGCCATTTGCTTTGCTTTTTTTACCCCGGTGGAAGCTTTTGACGTTTTGATGGGAGTTCCCTTACTTTATATTCAATGAGACTGGGGCACTATTTTGTCGTATATGTTATTTTGTTTCCTTGTTTCTTTTCTTCTCCCCTCCCTCTCTTACAACATTTTCTTAGGAGAGGGCATTTTTATCTTTCAAAATATGATCTTTCTTTTTTCTTCTATCTATCAAAATTTCTTCTATCTCTGATCAGTACTGGTCTTGGTGGATATTACTACTACTACTACTACTTCTTTCCCCCCAAAGTATGGCTTAATTAGGAAGTGTGAAATTTTCATGATATGAAAGCAGGCTAGTCCATAATATAAGCCTCGCATATCCATGAAAATGCTTCATTCCATTCTTTTAAACTGGATATGCATCTAATTGGTATTCTTTCCCCAAAAAGAGAAAAAAAAAAAAAAGTCTTGTCTGCTGACTTTCTTATTAATTAATGAGACTGGAAATTCAAATTATATCTTTCTTTTTCTCATTTATTTTCATAACTGTTTATTTATCTATTAAAATACAGGAAGTAAGACGTAAAGAGGAAGCTGCTGCTCGAGGTAATTTACTTTCCTTGTTTAAATATTTCAGACTATTGAGCTTCAAGATGTAGATTGCTTCATTCTGGGCTTGTTGGAGCAGTTTCACTCTGTTTATTTTAAATCTTAAATGTGCATTGTGTTTCGGTTGGGATTCTTTTTTGTTTATGTTGATTTTACTGTTTATGTTGGCATGTAATTAAACGGTGGAAGAAAACTACTGTTGCTGACCACGTGACTTATGTTGCTTTCACCAGCCCACATTATTTACTTGGAAATTCTCAAGAGTCCTTAGTTTCCTGTTGTTAATTAAATAGTCTAAGCAGAGATTGGATATATATCATGGGGTCACACATTTATCTTCAGTGAAGGACTTCTGGTTTGTAGAAATTTATGGTAGAGAGAGATTATTCAGTTTTGGATCTTAAAGGAGACAAAAAGGGTTGATTGTGCATTATTGAATATAAGCTGAAAGAAAAGTTTCCTATGTTCCTCGTCTGTTGTAATCCACCAAACAAATAGGGTTCATTGTTTTCCTAATGTACACTCTACAACTGTTTTATTGGTCCTTATATTTCATACGGTTATTGGTGTCATTTTGTATGAAACAGCCCAGAGAAATAGAGGCGGTGCCAAGACCCTGGGTCATGGGTTACAACATTTTTAAAATTAATAATTTAAAAATGATTTAATAATTTTTAAAAAATATATTATACCGTGCATGGCTCCATGTTATGGGTCATTAAGCAATCATCTCATTGTCAATGTTAAGGAAAATATCTTTTTCAATAAAAGTCACTAGATAGTTATTCATCAATGGATCTCCCATACATTCCGCAGTTGATTTTTCACAAATATCTAGCAAAAAAGGCTTTTTTAACTGTTGCTGTGGCAATCAATAATATCATTCCTAACTTCAAGAGAGCCTAAATTTTTTTGGAATCCAAACATCTTTAAAGTTGGACTAAGGGTGCAAGATACTTGGGCCTAGGGGTGCAAAATGTTTTGACATATGAACCATTGATGTAATTTTTCCTAAGTCCAAGGGGTGCATCCCCCCCCCCCCAAAAAAAAAAAAAAACTTCTATGCAGCGCTGCCCATGCAGAGAAACATATTTCTGCTTGCTATGCAGGTGTCTTTAAAGATGGTCTATATGCTAAGTCATCTTTTAGAAAACTTTGCAGTAGTACTTTTTGTGCTTGGACAAAAAGTACTATCTGTGGGGCCAATTTTTGCAGTCAGTAATGAGTCAATTTTTGTTTTGCAGCTGGCATTGTTCTTGAGGAGAAGAACTGGCCACCATTTTTCCCAATTATCCATCATGATATTGCTAAAGAAATACCAATTCATCTCCAAAGACTGCAGTATGTTGCATTTACTACATTGTTAGGTACGGTATTTTCATTCTATTATTTTTATTCTTTGTTACAAACATGACATTGTTTACTTGTCCAACTATGTTTTACCACTTGAATATCATGATTGTGTAATGTATAAAACTGCTTCCATAGGAACTTCAAGGAACAATATACTTTGGGAAAGCTCCTGTTTTCAAAAAGCTTTTCTTGGAACTTTTTTTGTTTAATATTGCATCTATACATGCCAACAAAGTCTGAGGGTTATTGGGTAAAGCTATCTCTAGTTATTTTTTCCCCAGCTAAAGGATTGCAAAACCCACACACCTCACCAGCTTCTACTCTGTAAATCTTAAAGTTTTGTGCGAGAAGTTAGGAGGAGAAGTTTCTTTATGCTCAGTGATTAATTTAAATCTTTATTTCCTGGGCTGATTTTAGTAATTAAATTATACTTTCCTTCTAAAACACAACTTTAAGTATTGTTTGAAAAGTAAAAGCTCAAAGAGAACTAAAATGCATTGAAATAAATAGTTAGAGACCGATGCCTTGTTTTCTTTTCCTGTTTGATTTGAAATTCTAGCCTGGCATGAATAATAGCCCATATTTAATGACAAGTAATGATGTGATACAGGATTGGTGCTGTGCCTTTTGTGGAATATCATAGCTGTCACTGCAGCTTGGATTAAGGGTGAAGGTTAGTTTATTTTATATGTGGAACAAGGAGCTAGTTTCAGGTTATTCCGCAGCTGGAACAATAAATCTCACGTTTTCAAATTCCGTGATGTTGAACCTCTCCTTGCTTGTTGTAGGTGTAAAAATCTGGTTTCTTTCTATCATCTACTTCATAGCAGGGGTTCCTGGAGCTTACTTCCTATGGTATCGCCCATTGTATCGTGCTTGCAGGTACTTATTTCATGTGTTTCATGCGTTCAGTTGTTTTTGAATTTTGATGGAACAGCTAATTTCATGCATCTTTACTTTTTGTTGCACTCTGGGAAATGTTTGTGAGAAACTGTGTTGAAGTGGATGCATGTGTGTCTGCTTGCGCGTGTGCACAGTGTGTCTGTGCGTGCACGCGTGCATATCCATGTGTATAATGTATAATTACATGAGTGGATGTTCAAAATGCTGAGAATTTGAATTTGCGGGTGCTCAAATTTCTTGCATCATAAATTCCATGGAATTCAAAATACCACATTCGGGACACTTCATTGGTTTTGATTTCATGCTTCACTCAGTTTATGTTTTTTGCTCTTTATTATTTTTCCAGGACTGAAGGTGCTATGAAGTTTGCATGGTTTTTTCTGTTCTACCTGGTAAAATGATTATGCTCAACACCCACAGAAACTTAAAAAATAAGAAAGGGAAAACAGAAAAGCTAATTATCCTCGTTCCTTTTTCTGGTTGCAGATTCACATTGGATTTTGCATATTTGCTGCAGTTGCTCCTCCTGTTGTCTTCAAAGGAAAATCCCTGACGTATGTCGACCCTTTAAAATATATTTTCTAAATTCTTGAACATTGCAGAAGCAAAGATTAATTGTGAAATTTTATCTGTTACCTACACACATACACAACACATCAAAAGAAAACTGCCTACAAATTTGATTTAACATGACTTGATATAAGATAAATCAGGTAAACCGCTTTTGTTTGTTTTTTCTCTGTTTTAATCTGATGTTGTTCTTTAAACTCATTGGTGCAGAGGTATTCTGCCTGCAATAGATGTGATCGGTGACAATGTTTTGATTGGAGTAAGTAGATACTTGTGCAGAAGCATTTCTTATTTCTTAGTCCTGTGTTAAGCATTATTTAAAACAAGTTTTAGACTTTTAGAGTAGATAATCAATTCATCGTAGCAAAAAAGAGCCTTGTAACATAGTCTCTTGCAGATAATGCGGGAACCAAGGAACGTATTCTTTCCACTTTTGAACGATCATTCATTCATTTTTCTTTTGTTCATTTTGTTTCCAGATTTTCTACTTCGTTGGATTTGGATTATTCTGCATTGAATCATTGATCAGCATTTGGGTCATTCAGGTTACATCTGACACTTGAAAACTAAAACATTTACCCTGTAGTTTCATGGTGATAGAATAGAATCTTGACCCTAACAGCTTCTTGTTGGTTGTGTACACAGCAAGTTTATATGTACTTCCGTGGCAGTGGAAAGGCTGCTGAGATGAAACGGGAGGCTGCAAGAGGAGCAATGAGGGCTGCACTGTGATGATTCTCTCTGTATTGGGAATGCTTGTCTTTTGCATATATGCATTAATCTAGCTATATCCATGTTGTAAATTAGTAGCCTTAGGAATTGCGGGTACAAAGTAGTGTTGAGCGTGAATTTTGTTTGTAACATGTTTCCTTCTTTGGCCTCTTTCATGCTTTAATATGTGGTTTGTTAGCTTATAATTATAATCATCATCATGCAGATTCATACCTAAACGCTTGGTGGAAACTTGCTATAAATTCGTTTGTTGTTGACTAAAGCTGTATTTACTTTTGTGCCCTTTTCTTTTCTATTCTTTGTTGGTTCTCACCTCTTTATAACATTTCCAAACCAAGGTCTAAACATTATTGTGTTATGTTTGGTTTGGAGGAATTTAAAGGGAAGAGGAGGACTTTTGCTCTCTCCTTGTTTGGTTAAATAAAATAATACTTTTGTTCAGTTTAAAAAATGGAAAGGGCGGGGAATTTTGAATTTTTAATGAATTTTTCCTTTCTTGACCCTCCCATAGAAAAACGGGGGATTTGTAGAGATTGTTAAAACTTCTTCCTTCCTTATTCAATCAAAGCAAGCAAAGGATTGTTAAAAGGGAAAATTACAATAAAGATTTCCAAATATTACAAATAACTTATTAGTATCATGAATTTGTATTTCATGATTATAATTTTTTAAAAATTTTGAAAACAATTTTACCGCGTTTGTTAGTTTGGGAATAACTTTTTGAAGAAATTCAAATAAAGTGAATTCACGATTCCCTTCAATTAAATTTTTAATTTAATTAAGCTGATTTCAGCACTGATTAATTTAAGATGCCAATTGTAAATCGCGACATATTAGTAACTAACATTATTTTTGAAAGCACAAAAAAAGAAATATGGTTCTAAAATTTAATTTCATAATTTCATAGTCCTTATTAATTATTTACAATATTTGGAGATCTTCATTTATAATATTTTTCATATTAAAAATCCCTTGCCTTCCTCTTTTCCTCAAAATCTTTCTCTCTTTTTTCCATTAAAAAATCACATCTCTCCTGTACCTTCCATGGGACCTACCACAAATGTTCAATGACTTCACCCAAGACACTAATTGCTAATCGGATCTGCTCAACAGAATTTTTGGAAACACAGAAAGTAAAGGGAACAAATGTGCAAGGCACTCTCTTTTCTAAAAAAAAGGGGGCGAAGTTTGGTTAATTTGACCTAATTCTAACTTTCTTTTTTCAGCCAACAGCCTCACTAAAATTTAGACCTTCCAACTTTATGGTTAATCCATCATGATTTGGGTTTGCTTCAAGATAACGTGATATGAATTTGAGCATCGAGATCAAAACACAATTTACATAATAATATCATGTACATAATATATTAAAAATAAAGAGCATGTTCTGTTCATTCTTAAAAAAACAAAATAAAATTAATTATTTGATCTCTATAATTTTAACTCAATTATAATTTAATTTTTAAACTTTGACTTATCATAACTTAATCCTTATAGTTTTAATTCAATTGAAATTCAATTCTTGAACTTTGACTTAGTACAATTCAATTTTCATAGTTTTAACCATTTTGAATATTAAATCTTATATCTTGAAAATAAAATTTTAAAAATTAAAATTATGTTAACATTTAGGGACTAATTTAAAATTACTAAAATTTTTAATTTGATAAAGATTATTAAGATTTAATCTTTCTAATTTTATTTTTAAAATATAAACACTAATATTTTAAATGATTAAAATTATAAGGATTGAATTTTACTAAATTAAAATTTATGAATTAAATTACAATTATTGAGCCAAAACTTTAAGAAATGAGTTCCAATGAATCAAAATTTAGGATCTAAATAATAATTGAATCAAAATTATAAAAACTAAATAATTAATATTTTATAAAAAAAACCAACTGCATATATATATTTATATATATTCTAATTCAGTGTGCAGAAGAAGGGAAAAAGTTAGATTATGGAAAAACTGTACTAGACAATCACTTCATGTCAAAGCAAATAACGTTTTTATATCCTAAGAAAGAATCAACAAATATTGTAATATCGTTTGGTGCATCATAAGCAAGCTAATCCGCACGTTAAAGCCAAGGGCTCTCATGCCATCTACCAAAATACTAAAAATTTTGGCCTTCCCATCCAACCATAGAACCTAACCTCTCTGCCCCATACGGATCTCCAATCTTCGTTATACCACAAAAGAGTTAGTATAATAAATTATAAGAAGATCAGGTTTAGATATTTTTTAATTAATTTTAACATAATTGAACATATTTGAATGATTTAATTAATTAAATTAATTTTAAATGTAAAAATTATTATAAAAGTGATCTTTTAATTTTATAAAATATTTTTTTAATTCTTTAACTCTAAAATTATTAATTTTAAATGATTATTTTTTTATCAATTATTATTATTTAAAAAAATTAAACTTAACATATCAATATTTAAAAATATTTTATTAATATTTAAAATTTTAATATAAAAACTTATTAGGATAAAAATAATACAGTTAAGATTAAAGGATAAAAAAACACCTTATAAAATTAAAAAATTAAAATAAAACATTAGTTAAATAATTAAATTTATACCTTAGTCAAAATAAATTAATATATTTAAATTTAAATAAATTTAATAAAAAATATATAATTCTTAAATTTATGATGCTTAATTTAAGGGATATGATATAGGAGTTGATTAACAAACGTGTTATTCCAATTTATTTTAATTGCAATGTTACGGGAGTTTTTTTTCGAAGTGAGAATTTAGCTACAGAAATATAAAAGCTGCTCCCAAGTTTGACTCATAGACTAATGGGTTCACAGATTAACTGTAAATAAGCCAGCCAGAGAAGCAAGTACCGGCAAGGGCTGGGATATATTAGGGCAGCTGACGTTTCTGACAAATAATAAATGAAAGTAACAGTAAAATTAAAATTGATAAGGTACCTCAAGCAGCTTATAAGAAAAACAAAGTTTGATTTTCAATAATTGATTATAAAGAAATGGGGGTGTTTGAAATTTTTTAGCAAAACAATCATTTTGTTCATATAATTGATTCTAACTCAGTATCCAAACAGACACTGATATATCTACTGGAACATGACCAGAACGATGAGGAGATTTTATAACAATTCAACATCTTATATATATATATATATATATCGTTTAAGACTCCGTCTGTATATTTATGTATAATCAATTTACTGTTTTGTCTTGCCGTTAGAGAGAGAGAGAGATGCAATAGCAGATTAATAAATAACATAAAGTTACTCCTTTAATATAATTTATCATAGGCACAAATGAGTCCACAAACCCTCTCTGTCACCACACATAAGCTCTCATCTTCCTACATAGATAATCAAAAGCAAAACCCCAAAACAAGCCAACCTATAAATATATATATATATATATATATATATATTATATAAAGAGAGGGAGAGAGAAGGAGAAGGATAGATAAAGTAGCCTAATCGAGTACTGATAAGGCATGTAAGGCATGTAACTTACTACGATATTGCCACATATAAGCGAGCCGGCCTAGCTAGCGAGGCCTATCCTTCAACAAGAAGCGGTGCATTTCTTCTTGCAATCGATGGTGCAGCCGCCGCCGCCGCCGCCGGAGCCGTATCCCTTACCGGAGTGACTGAAGGAGGAGAAGCACTTGGCCGGGCACGTGACCTTCTTCTGGTAACAAGGGCCTTTCTCTTTGCACACTACGCTCGGTCTTATGACGCCACCTTTGGAGTAGCCTCCATTCGGACCTCCATAACCCGCCCCATATCCTCCTCCCACGGTCCCATCCCCGAACCCTTTCCCAAATCCAGGAATAAACCCGGACCCGGGCCCAAAGAACCCGCCCACTCCGCCATAGCTATCCCCTCCTCCTCCTTTGTTGCTGCTCCCCTTGAAGCGATCAGAAGCGGGTCGGGCCGCCAGACCGAAGGAAGATACAAACAAGAGGACCAGAAAGACGAAGGTGGCGATGGTGATTTTCATTTTTGGAGTACCAACGTTGTGATATAGTTTGTGTTATATGAGAAAGTGGAGTGGAGTGCGTGGTGATATTATATATATAATAAATGAATGTGATGGCTAGTGGGGTGATTAAGAAAAGAGTCTGCAAAACATTTATTGGGAGGGTGTGGATGACAGTTGCTAGAGATTTATGATCTTTGAAGTTGGTGGGATGCAATTATGATACTTGCTTTTACCTATCTCTCTCTCTCCATTGGAATATTAATGGGAAAATCGCACTGAAAGACGTGTGAAACTCTAGATTTCCACAGCACCAAGGTCGGTTTATCCTCCTAATATTAGGGGGTAATATGGTCCTTTTGCAATCAAAGATTATTTCATTTAGGTGCCATAAGTGTATAATGGAATATCAGAATTCTAAAATTCTTTGGTGCTATTGTCAGTTTCTAGAAGTCCTTCAGTGTGATTTTCCCAACATTAAAGTACCATTACCAAAAACGGATTGACATGTGAAGCTGGATCATGTGCGACGTAAGGCATGTCATTTATTTTTCCTTGTTGGTTTATGTGGATGATATATAGTTCATGGTTTAGTTTCTGATATACGTAAGTTGTAATAATGGTGTAAAGGTTTTAGTTTTGCTACAGCTCCTCCCATTCTGGTTGTGCTTTGAGTTTTTCCTTGCACATGGCAGATTTCTGTTAAGATTATGGTTTATAGCATTAGCTTTAGTTCGTATGGTCATGTTTTGAGGTGAACTTATGCATGGTTTTGGTGCCACTGACGATAATTTCTTCAGTTTAAATTATTCCGTTATAAGGTTGACATCTCAGAATATGAGTGAGAGAGAGAGAGAGAGAGAGATGAGTGTTTTGGGATTACAGATGGATGATGCAGCACGAGAATCGGCAAAGTGACAAATAATGACACTACTACCTCTGAAAGTAATGGAGGGACACTTGTAAGATGGAAGTCAAATATCCTGATGATGTGCGACATCACCAGCCAGAATGGAGATTATATATAGGGGGGATGATATTTAAATTCCTTTTAAAAAAATTTATCCCAATGTAAATGTTATTAAAAGTTCAATCTTAACTTTGCTTGTGATAACTTCAAATATCATTTTTCGGTTCTCCCAATGTAGGATATTATTTATCTGTCTGTTTGGATTCAGGATTTAATCGATTTTAGGGGCAAAAAAATCGATTAAGCCATAATTTATCCAAACATTCACTTTTTTTCAAAATCAATTTTTCTCAAAAAATTAATTTTTTCCCAACACTCCAAATCTCAGCTTCTCCGCTTTTGCATTTTTTTGTTACAAAGTTATATGAGCAAATTACATAAAAAGTCCAAGAAAAAAATCACAAAAAAAGCACAAAATTTAATAAAACTAAAACAAAATTTTTTCTCTTCTTTTTTTTTCTTAATAAAATTTGAATCTTTAAAAAAATTATTAACATGAGTATCCAAATAGATTGCGTTATAATATAATCAATTATGATTAAAATCTATCACTTAATCAATTATTTTTATAATTTATTATACCAACTGAAATCCAAATGAATATGTTTTGGTAATTAGAAAGTAATACTTATTTAATTTGATGCCCCTGATGTTCTCTTGATTTTGCGTTCCTCCTTTTTCATGTCATGGGACCCTATCAGATATCGACAACCACTACACTATGTAATAGTGCTGCTTTTCAACCTATATCTGCTTAAGTTATTTTTTATCCAAAAAGAAATCTAGATGACTTGATCTCAAAAATTTATTAAGATCAGGGCTTGACTTTAAGCATGAAGAGTTCTCCTAGGGGTATTTAAAAGATCACCCACCTTTAAAGTTTTGACATTAATAACATGACTTAAATCTATGGTCTTGTAGATCATGAATCATATACGTATCAAGTAGATGAACTTTTATTATTTACATCATTCATTGTTTTTTGTTTTTCCAAATATTTACATCTTCCTTGAAAGTTATTAAAATTCCTAATCCTTGCTTTTTAACTTGATCTTTTATTTTAGGGAGATACTTCTAATAAATCTTACTTTTTTGTTTCAAATTATAAGATATTTTTTAAAAAAGATTTGATATATGAAAATATAAGATACTTTGCCAAAAAAAATTACATTAATGATATTTTTTAATACTATTGTTTTCATTATATTCTTTTTCTTTAATATTATTTTATAAATGAAATATTAAATAAATAAAATTTTTGAAAATTTATACTTTTATCTTAAAAATAAAATTATAAAATACATTTAATAAATTTTATTGATATCTGTAGTTTTATCTTAAAATATTTTATAGTTTAGAATAGAATTACATGAATATTTCAAATCTGCATTAATAAGGACGGAGGGAGCAAGGGCTTAAATTTCACGCATCCGTAATTTTTCGATTGTATCTGTACGTGTAATTACATGAATAACTTGTCAACTTTGGTTTACAGGTGGCCCCACAGGGATTGACTAAGTTTTCGCAATCAGTAATTGAGCGACCCATTGTATCTATAACTTACTGCGAACATGTTTTATTGAAATAAAAAAAATTAAAATTTACAATTTTTTTTAAAATTATCAAGTTTTTAAATTTTTTTTAATTTTAAATTTGTTTCTATTAAATTATATATTTTAATAATATAATTTCTCTTATCAATATTTATTGGATAAAAAAATTTATAATAAAAATTTAATAACAGAAAAAAATTATTCTCTCCCTAATTATGTGTAGAGAGAGAGGGGAGCAAAACATGTGGCGATTAGCCACCTTGCACGTGTCATCCTTAACTTTCATAAAAGCACACTCTAGAGAGAAGCAAAGCATAACATGGCAACAATAAATATTATGCCTACTTTTATTAATGATGCAATCAATTCAAAGCTTTCAATTACGTTTGCTTATCTTGCTAATCCCCTTTCATTTGGCGTTCAAATGTTGCGCTAAGAAATGGTGTTGGTGAGTTAAATTTTTTAAAAAATAATAGTTAAGTCTCAAAAAACTAAATTAATAATAATAGTTTGGTCGCTTACCAAATTTTCAGAAAAATGGATTGTAAGTATTGTTTAAATAATTATAAATAAGAAATTTAAATTATAAATGTAATTCTCAATGTATAAATATTGAAATTCATACTTGTAATTGTCTAAATTAATATTTGTATTTTATTTTTTTTAAAAAATTATGGATAATCTAATTATTATTATTAACTCTCTCTTTTGATACTTTGCTGTCATTCTCCCTAATTTGTTTAAAGGATGATCAAGGACAAAGTAGATTTTAGCTCAAAAACATTTTTAAGGCATTCACAAATTACTTAGCTTACTAATAAAATATTTTAAATTAATTTTGGGAAAGATAAACTACCACCAATTAAATTTCACAATATAGATAACCATAGTAAAAAAAAAACGGTGGGAGTGGAAGTATCACTTCATGAATAATAATTCCATAAATATCGGATTAATTGGAGTCATCAAATCTTATCAAGGGGGAATAATATCTCTAAAATATTAAAAAGAAAAAAGAACAACTGTAGTACGGGGTCGGAGTATTACTTAATTGCCACTGTTCTTGTCAAGAATTAATGTTCGGGACACGTTTTCAAACCCAGTTGCATCAAACAACGCATAACCAATTTTGACCCAAATTTTTTTTTTTTTTTAAAAAAGCGATAACCAAACCCTACTTCAGCGTTGAGGTCGGAGGGCATTTATTAATGATGATTGAATTCTGGAGTCTGCAGTTAATAAAAACTTGAGACTGAATATTAATGATATTTTTGTTATTTTTTTAATCCAATAGCACATGCAAAACATATTTTATATATTTTTGTCAGGGGTATTATCATCCAACTAAATATGATTATTTCACTCCATGAAGTAACAAATGTAGCAATGATTCGCTAGCATCCCACTAATCTCTTTAGCCTTTAAAATTATGGTGAGAATGAATTAAGTATTGGGCTTTTAAGCCCAATTACAAAAGGATTAGGCTCGCAAATAATAGTGATAAAATTAATTTAAAATCGCCGGCAGTATTTAGCTGATAGTACTTTATACGGTGAATTGAAACTACTGTTGTTTTTGTTAGGGAATTTAAAACTTTGTCAAATTCTCCATGCTCCGACAATAAAAAAGCAAGATAATTAACTATGTGGATTTCAAAAAGTTGAGTAAAGAAATTTCTTCATTCTTTCATCTTGCATCACAGAATATGCCAATCTTTCAGCAAACGCTTGTTCATTTTTGACTTTACAATGGATTCATGGGATCCACATGCAAACATTTTTCTTCATTTTGAAACATGATTCCAATTTCTTTGGTCAAAAAATAAAAAAAAGAAACATGATTCCAATTTGTGGTTCTACTCCTTCCATTCCTAAATATAAGATGGGTTAACTAAATTAATTAAGTTGGTTATATCTCATTATACTAATGTGTATCACTTCCCTTGAAAAAAGTGAAATTAATTATGGTAATGTGATTAAAAAAAATCAAATGATAGAGATAAGATTGAGATTTTATACTTAGGAGTGGTAGAAATCCTTTAATTAGGCCGGAAGAGACTATTTCCTTTGATAATTGCACTAAAAAAGCTGGTCATTTATCTTCCACCATATCTTTATATATATATATATATATATGGACACACGCATACAACAATTTGTCATTGGAATCATATTGAAGTGTTATCAATCCTAAGTAGATGCATAACTCGGGTGCTTTTATTAATTTCTTCATTGGGTATGTCACCATATTTAAAAAAAAGAAAAAGAAAAAAAAAGGGGGTCCTAACTTGATCTTGAGTTAAACACTTGTTGGCAATAAAATCAACTTTTGACATTAAGAGTTCATCTTACCCATCAAAGAGTGGCACGCAACAAATTTAAATTATTATTTAAACTAAATATAAATAATCTAGATATCATATTTGGGGGAAAAAAACAGCATTGAATTGGTCGAAAACTAAAAGGAGGAAGCATCATTGACAGGACGGGCCCACATCTGAATTATGAATTGCATAGATGACAATGAATATTGAATCCCCTCATCCACCATATATTCATGCAGCCACCTACCCACCCATCAGCCTCCCTCCTTCATGTCCGTCAACTGAAGATTAAGACTTGCAAGGCATCGCCCATTCTATCCCAATGCTGCGTCACACAACACTGCTCAGTCACTCCCATAAATGAAGGTTTTGACTTTTTCTGATCTCTGTTTCTCCTGAGGAAGAAAAATCCCCCTCACCATCTATCTACTCATTTCAAATTCAAATACTTGTCTTTCCCAGAAACCTGATAAGATTGTGCAGATCAAATGTAGGACATTTATTCATGAAAGTTTACTTTATGATTTCTTTGTGAAACCCATCTATTATTTTGCTCGATACAGTTGTCTTACTCACTGTATCCAAATATCCGAACTCAAAATGAATTGGCTCACCGAGTAGGTCTATCTATGATATATCTATATAGACCATGAAATTAGTGCCTTCTCTCTCCCCTGAATGAAAATTTCTGTAATGTTGTAGTGTCGTTTTTATATCAGTATTATTTCAAATCCTAGTTGATCTTTTGAAGCATCTTTCTCTTAATCCTATATTGCAGCAACAGGCTGGGTTTTTGTCTGTCATGAAAAGTCTTGGTAACTTGGTTACTGCTAGGAAATGAAGATATTGGATAGATTTTCAATGGTATACAAGTCCATTAATCCATCTTCATAAAGATGTTCGAAGTTTATGCCATTCAGAACTCAGAAAGAAATGGAATTATAAATTTACAGTAACTTCATTATTATTCATATCATGCCAACCCACAGAAACTGCAGATTCATTCACAAACTGACACCAGCAACAACGCTAACAAGTGAAACCAGGCTGATTTTATCTGATGCTGCAAAAGCTTAAGAAGGAAAAAGGAAAGCTAAAATAATCTTAGTACGTTCTCTGTATGCGTACATTAGACTTATAATAACAGCCTCAAAGGCAAGAGGAACCCCAGCTAGCATCAACAGCATCTATGATCTTTTCATGCAGTGAGGCTCCAGCACAAGCAACTATTCCCCGATCAAGACCTTCTAAAAATGCACCTTTTGAGAAGTCTAGCGGTCGGCCTCTGGCATCTGTCACCACGCCACCTGCCTCTTGGATGATGACAACACCAGCTGCGTGATCCCATATCTTCTCCTTATAGCCAGACCTTGGAAACTTCATGAAAACCTCGGCATCCCCACGAGCTATCGCTGCATATTTCACCATGCTGTACACTCTCAATGGCTGCTTCCTGCATACAAGTGTTTGAATGATTGATGAATGACATCTAGACAGAGATTATCTGCTTCTCTGCTTGCCATGATGCATTTAATACCAAGTTACTATGAATATTCTGAGAGATCACAAGAGCATAGGAAATAAATAAATCATGTGCCCCCATGTCTTCATAGAGCCTATGAAAATCCCACAGTTAAAAAAAAGCCAATTGGGAGGAAAAGAAATGTACCTGAGACCAACACTATGGGCCAGTCCTTCAGTGAAAGAGTGGCTTGAATTTGCCTTCTCAACAGGTTCACAAAAAGTTGCCAACGAAGGATTGTCAATGGAAGAAACTGACACTTGTTTTGCATAATTTGGCCATACAAACTTCTTATTAAACTGGACCAGTGGTTGCATCCAAGCCCCGCCGCTTCCCCTTCTAGCATATAGAACACAACCTTTGTCCCATGTTTCAGATGTTGGAGGAGTCAGCTTGGATATAATCCGATGATAGCGATGAGAATAGGTTAACCATTCCTTTCTCATTGGGTAGTTAGGACACCCAAGAACTCCAAGCATTACTTCTCCATCCTCTATGAGTGCAAGAGCTATGGCATATTGATCTCCACGTACAAACCCCAGTGTGCCGTCAACAGGATCGAGCGCCCAAAATCTTCCAGTAGGACCACCAACCGAGTTGCAGCGGCTGATGATTTCAAGAACCTCAGAAGCACCAAGAGCTGATTTTGGGGCTTCAACTCCAAATTGAGGCGCCTCAGCTAGACATTCATTCACAGTCTTAACCACAGCTTCCAGCAGCCCAGAAGAACTAGTCTTGGAGAGAGTTTCAACATCTTCTTCGGCAAGAATTGAGATATTTTTACTTCCTAAGCACTCTGACAATATCCAGCTGACAACTGCTTGGACACTCCAATCTGAGTACCAGGGATGATGAAAGAGTCCAAAATGATCAATACCTTTAGTATGAAATTATATACAACTAGCTGACAGAAAAAGTCCGATCAATCATGCCGTCATGTTTAAACTGTAAAATAAGAGAAACAAAGCACACAGGATAAATTTCATCATAGCAAGCAAGTATGGTCTTTGGTGTGACCAGGAGATCTATGGCCTTGCTTTTATGCAGCAAAGCGAGAATTCTTGGCAGACATGCAAGAGTTATTTTGTATTAAGCATCCTGTTTTGTCCTGTGAATTTTTTTGCTATACTCCTTTGCCTTTTTTGACAATATAGATGAAGCAGTTAGCTTTTCTTGGACTTCTTCACACATAAAGGACAATTACAACACAAGGTTCTAAAATAGGCGACATGTTATCATGATAAGAACTGCTTTATAGATATCTCAGAAAAATAATAAGGAAGGTGTAACATTTATCAATCGCCTTACTCAAGATACCCCAGGAAAAGAGTTTGAAGTCAGCTGGTTTCACCAATAATTTTCCCCCCTCTATTGGAACTTGAACTCTCTAAAACCCAGGAAACCTCCACATATAATTCAGTTTCCGAGCCAATAATTTTGACTTTGACTTCAAAACAGTTTAGAAGACAGAAGATTAACTCTTTAATTCATTTGATTATTAGTCCCTAAGTAGCAGACAAGGTTTTCATTTTTCTCTTTTACTTCTGACCACAAATAAACAATTTATATCCCATTATAAACAGGCTCAGTATGAATGCAATTTTGGAACTTCTTTCTTCTATCCAAAAACTGATTATAAAACTTTCGGAATATCAAGTAACACGTGTTTGGCTTAGTATGCACACAAGTCACTAAAGGTCCCTGCTCTTGCATGCTACAGAAACCCCGTCTACACCAAACTTCTCGTAACCTAACATAATACTACAATACACAAATCCAAATAACTCAAAGCACCAAAACGGGTTGAATTGAACCCATTAGCTTATCACAGAACATCTTTTGAGGTAACTCAGAAATTACTGTGCCATCAAGGATCAGAAACGACACTTCAAAGCAATTCTCCGAGTTAGAAACATATACCTGCAATAGTGACTGGAGAATTGTCGTCCTTGGAATGGACCTGACTGTCACTCTTGGACTTAACAATCAAATTTTCCTGCACTTTCGAGCAGAGGGAGCAAGCCATCTGAACCGCTCTGACCGCAACATCCAATTCCTTAGAATATTCCTCTGCTTCGGACACAAAACCCAGGTTTTTGCTGCCCTCCTCCATCACGGAAGAAGAAGAACAAGTCTGGTCGAATTTCGATACAAACCCAATGTGCCTCGACAAGTTATGAGGAAATTTATAATGGAAGGAGAAGGAGGAGCTCGATGCTTCTACGTGAGTGAAGCCGCAGTTTCTTCTTCCTTTTCCCACGATGGTACGTCGGATTATTGTTCCTGAGCTTGAACAATATAAAGACATGACAATTATTGAACGATTTCTGGCTTTCTTTCTATGGATAGTTGTTTTGTGAGTGACGTTGAGAAGAGGAAAGCAAAACTGACTCTGAATGACCAAATTAACAATCCACAGAGTGGTTATTTATGGGACAAATTTCCCAAATAACAGCTCCAATTGATTGATTGACGGTCCAACCGTCCAACTAGCTCCCGGGGATCAAACTAATTAAACTTCACTTTTTCTCACTAATACCGAACCTAATTTCAAGTTTAGGGGGACGGTTTAATTAATCCAGATTCGTCCAAATCTACGGCAAGACCTGCAAGGCTGCAAATTTTGAAACTTTGGATATTGTGATCTGTGGTCCGTGGATTGGGGAATTTGAGATTAATTGAATTTATCTTTTCACTCCTTCTTTTTCTTTTTCTTTTTTTCAATTTCAATTAAGAATTATCACAGAAATTTAATTCTAAATGAGTCTAAACATATTCTGGAATTTCAGTTCAACAATCCAGAAAAGAAAAGTCAAAAAAGTTGAAAAAATTAAAATATCATTTACTTATTATGTAAAATTATTAATTATTAATTTTCTTACATCATTTATTAATTTATATATGAGTTACAAATTATATAAGTTGATATGTTAATAATTATATAAAACTTGATATCAGTTGTTTAATCATAAACAGCCACATCAATTGTTTAATTGTTAACTTTACTTATTAATTTACCAACATTAGTATAAATTGTTGACATTATGTTTTGTGATTTACTAACATCAATTGTAAATTAACAAGTTTTATAATTTACAAATGATGTTAATAAATTAATAAGTAAAATTTATAAATTAATAATTAATGTTATTAATTGTCAGGCAAACGGATATAATTTATAAGTGATATCGGTAAATTAATAAGTGTAGTACGAAAATTAACAACCTGTAATTTTATATAATAAATGAAAAATATTTTGATCTTTTCACCATCAAAATTCTTTTAACTTTTCTCTCAAGAACTGAATTAAAATTTTAAAATTTTATTAAATTAACTTAAAATTAAGTATTTATATTGGTCCTTAACTAAAATCCTCTCCCTTTTTTTAATAATACGAGGAGCGCGTCATACCTATGATAAAAATTATCTCTTTTCACTCTAATCATCACTACATTTTGAAATTATTGTTCGTTGCACAGATACAAAAAGAAAATATTGTTAATTCAAGCTTCTCGTGTGTGTGTGTGTCCAGCAAAATATATATATATATATATGCCCATATATGTATGCAACTAAGTATATATAGACATGCAAGATTCCTATCAATGTAACTATGTAACTGTACAATTTATTCATATATTATAAAATTCATATTCATAAATCATAAATAATTTTTTTTCCAGAATTTTATTTTTAACCTAACCCTTTTACATATATATATATATATATATATATGTATAATACATACATTCACACACGCATACAACAGGTTAACATTGAGCTTGAAGTCAGGATAAAAAAAGCAAGTGATGTAGCAACTAGAATAATTGACAATTGACAACCATAAATAATTTTTTTTGAAAAACGACAACCATAAATAATTTTGACTAGCCTCATACTTTGTACGAAATAATAGAGAAACAGTCAAATCACTATGAATCATCATCTGACACATTTTAAAAGCATATTTGCGCATCATTTGGCCTTAGTAATTTAATTATAAAAAAGAAGAAGGAGGAGAAGAAGATAGGTCACTGTTTACAGAAATGGCAGTCAAGTTGCGTATATTCAAATACTCAAATGAAGAATTCAAGATGGCCATATATACATATATATTCAAATCGAGGTACGCAAAAGTGCGTTTTATCCCTTTTTTTTATTATTTGGGTTTTTTTCATGAACTATTAAGGTTAATTATAATTTCTCATGACATTAAACATGTGCGTATTGGGCTTATCCATTTTGAAGATATATAATTAATCTTTTTGTTTAAAAATATAAAATATTTTTTAAAAAGTTAGATATTTAAAAATATAAGAATTTTTAATTTTTTGAGATGTAATCATTATTTTTTTAAAAAAAATGCCGATAATAATGAATGACTTTATATTTATTATAGGATGTTTAATGAAGATAAATATGAAAAGATATAATTAATTTAAAAATAAATAACTATTTTATTGAAGGATATGATTCAATTTAAAAAATCTTATATTTTTAACAGAGAAAGTATCTAATTAGATCATACTCAAATATTGTTATGCTTATTAATTAAAATAACCCTTTTAAAGATATTAATTAATTAGAACCTGATATCTAATGTCTAAGTGGGTATAAACCCTTATTAAGATTGATGTCTCTTGGAATTTCTTCAAGATTTTTTTTTTTTAACCTAAGTCAACAATCCAATTCCTTGCTTGATATTATAAAAATTTAATATAATTCTCCTTAATATATATGGCATGTTAACAATACAATAGGACATAATCTTGAATAAGATTCGAATCTTTATTGGAAGTGATATACAGCTTATCTTAAATAAGATTACACGCATATGAACAAAAAAAAATCTTAAATAATAATTTGGAAAGCGGGGGACAAGGCCCAATCCGACACGTAAGTTCATGTATGTGGCGCCTGACATCACTTTCAGATTTTGGGCTCCAATCACAATTCAGTGATCCTTTCAATCCGCATCCCCAAGTTCACTCTTTTCATAACTATTTGTCTGCTTTTTAAACCAACATAATTAAAAAAATAATCAAATTAACATCTTCTAAATTTTGTTCACCAATAAGATTGGAGATATATTGTGTATCATTCATTTTAACTATTTCATTCCAACTTTTTTACTTGTCGGCAGATATCAACATGGTAACAAGAGTAAGTTACAAGACAAGCAATTAATAAATCAAACATTCACTCTTTTAATTTAACACACACAAAAAATTATCAGACATATGCGATTAAATAAGTAGTTTTGTAAACGAAACAAAGATTATCCATAAGTGATTTCATTGTATGCACAAGGATTTAGCTCGTTACTCAATTAGTAAAATATTATGTTAACTTAATCCATGATTTCATATTCAAGCTTTAAATACATAATTACATTCAAAACTCATTAATAGAATTTTGTCACCATTGCGTTTTATCCGATTTGTTAGGAAAAAATTACTCGGGGTTCAATATGGTCTTCTAAAATGACTTAATTAGTAGTAGTCCTTTCAAAGCCATTTTTTAGGGCCCATTTATTTTAGTTTATTTCATAAAAAAATTATTTTTTTATAAAAAAATCTATTTTATGAGTTTTTATAATGCTTTGTTTAAATTTTAAAAAATAATCAAAATTAAAAAATAATTTTTTTATTATTTATGAAATTAGTTTGAGTAGTTTTTTGAAAATAATATCATATGATAAATGAGAAAGAGTTTTTTAAAAAAAATATGTAAAAATATCATAAAATTTCAAAATAATATAATAATATATCATTTTTGTAAAATAAAAATCAAGGAAGATATCATAAAATTTTAAAACAACTAATTAATAATTATTTTTTATTATTATAAGCTAATATAAAATAATATCTACTTTTTATAAAATCTTTAAAAAATAAATATATTTTCATAAATCTCTACACTATCTAAAAATTATTTATTTTTTAATTATAAACAAATGGGCCAAAACTCAAACACAAAGTTTTTGTGCTTAAGCCACCAATACCTATTGGTGATAAAGAGCGCACGTTTTCACATGGATGTTGATGTTTACCCAAATACACCTGTTGTGGATTAAAAAAAAATTAAAGAAAATAAAAGGGGATTATTTATAGGAAAATGACAATAAAATCCCTTCAAATTATGTAAATGATAATTTAATCTTTTAAAATATCATTATACCAATGAAATTTTTAAAGACTTTTCTGTCATTAAAAAATTAATATAAATTATTTTAGTTCAAATATTAATTGTCATTCACAAGTTTTATTTTAATATTCACAACTTTTCTTCTTAAAATTATAAGAATTCAACAACAATTCACAAGTTTGTATTTAAAAGCTTGATATTTTTCAAATGCTGCAAATATTAATTACTATTCACTAGTTTTATTTTAAGATTTACAACTTTTCTTCTTAAAATTATAAAAATGCAATAGCAACTCACAAGTTCGTATTTAAAATCTTAAACTAAGGGCAGTTTGATCATTTTTATTAATTTTTTAATGATAAAACAATCTAAAAACTTCATTAATATTATAGCATTTTGAGCGATCAAATTATTATTCATATAATTTGAATAGATTTTATTGTTATTTTTCCTTATTTATATATGATGTAATAAGTAAGTCAGGGTGAGGTCATCATGGAACGAATGTTCCACACACATGTCAATCAAAGAAAGCTCGTAGTCACATAGAAGGGCAGAATGATGATCAATTGCATGATGTTGTTGATTATTGATGTGTCTTAGCCGCTTTCAGTACTCTTAACTTTTGAATTTAGCCAAATGATGTGTCCATTATTAAGTCTCCTCATCACGTCAACTTCCCTTTAAATGAGTTTTTATTTTTTTTTACAAATATAATTATAAATTTAATCATTAATTGTGTGTATTTAATGATATTTATAAATAATAACAATAACCATTGAAAAAATACAATTTTTTTAATTCATGATTATATAAATATTTCTATCAGTAACCATTTTTTAACCAACACCACATGACCAAAAAAATAGAAATAAAAAAATTAACTAATATGGATGGAAACCGATTGCTTCCATGGTGCAAACCATTAAATATAACTGTTGCTTGCATGAAACGAGCAAATTCGATAACTATATCATTGTGTGTGTTCTTAGAAATATATATCAGTATTATTATTAATTTAAATTTAGTATTGAAAGCCTAAATCCAGATAATGCTTCTTGCCAAGGCAAGTCTTTTTTTTTTTTTATATTCATGACATTTAAACTCTTAATTTTTTTTCCAAATAACTGTTGAGTTTTTTCCGACTAGACCGTCAATCAGTGGGGCATAAATTATAAAAATAATAAATATTAAAATTAAAATGCTATGAAAAATAATATAAATTTAAATTAATAGGTTAAGAGTTTAAAATCGAATAGACATAAGTGAAATATTAAAGGCTTAAGATTTTTAGAATTCAAATATTTTATTTTGAGTCTAATGAGTTCAAAATTAGTAGGGCAGTAGGATGCAAGTTTTCAAAAGTCACAACGCATAATTGTATCTTTTTCAAGTTGAGTGGGAGAATTTGTTCACATCCTCAACTCTTTCTAGATTCACCTTGCCATCAATTGGCTAAGTATGTTTATCTTTTTTTTTTTTTTTTACATCACACCTGGTATCCAGAATTACCCCACTTAAACTAATGAGATTTTAACAAAGGGCTCAAATTAGGCTAGATCAATCTAAGCCAAGACTCTTTCAAGTAAGAATTATACAACCATATTGCATTCTCAAAATTCAAACTCAAGGCTTTGATTAAGTTAATGCAACTTTTTTTTAATTGATTCAAACGTTGAGTGATGATTATCTCTGTCACTTGAATAAGCTGAACACATGAGGCAAGCAGAGAGACAAGCATATATTGAAAAGATCATGTTGATGAAATGAGACTCAATCTTTATCCCTTTGGGGATATATGCCCAATGAATCACGATTACTCTAATCAAATTCACGATTCATATCATAACAGTGTATATGTGTTGATTGAGTGATTGAGTGTGAAAGGAAGGAAAACCAAAGCGCAGATATAGTACCGAAAGCTAAAGCAAAAAATTGATTGGATGGGAGCACATACACACCACAGCACAGGTACAATCCAAATTAAAATAATCATACTCTGCTGAAAATTGATAACTGGCCATATGTAACTTTGAACATTATGTAACTGACGGTGCTATATTAATTCCCTGTTCTTTGCTTTATTTTTATTGCGAGAGATCATTTCCATGACAATGATATCACCCCTATATCTTTTTTCGTTCACATGTAATTGCTCTTATATTGCCTGCATGATGCCATGCACACTCAACTATGATCTCATATTTAATTATATATACGAACTAATAAACTATTTATTTATTATTTAGGTCAGATTTCGTTAGCATGACGGTAGGATTTGGAGACTTGAGAAATTTTTGACAGTTGGGAGTGATCTTATCTTTTGCCTGGACCCTATTGAGGAGGAGTGTGTTCACAATAATGGAGATTCTCGTTCTTCATCAAGGACAACAGGTAGTCGGATTTACATGGCCGAAATACAAGTTTTTGGATTTGAGCCACTTTGAGACTCTTTGCTTCCCATCCACTTTGCTCTAGATTATATTTGTCACTCCAAATTATTTCTTTAGTTTGCTTTTCGAGGAGTGAATTTAGATTGAGAATTTAAATTTAAAATTTTATATTTAAAATTTTACAATTAAAATTTATAAATGGGTTAAGGGTCAATTTAGTCTTTAAAATATATATAAAAGTTACAAATGATCTTAAACTCAATTATGAATTATTTATATCTCTCAACTTTAAATATTTTTTAGTCTGTTACTTTGTCATTTTTGTATTCATTTTTTTTCTATTAGTGGAACCCACATTCAATTTTTTTTAACATGTTTTTATTATAAAATATTATTTAGTGGGTTCCACTAATTTTTTTATTTTTTAATAATAAAAATATATTATCTCCCTCCCTCTCTCCATCTCATCCTTCATTGCCTCTACACATGTCGTTGCCTTTTTTGTTATTGGAAGCTCGACTAAAGATAGCAAGAGAATTAGCATGAGACATAGCTTTCATCCATGACAAGAAACACATCCATGGAACCCATTGTCATTGACTTCAGCCTTGACTGTCAGAGAGTAACCCATCAGTGTTTGCTAACAACACCTCCATCCCCTTCCGTTGACTCTACTATAACTTGATCCCTCCATCACCACACTTGCCCTTCATCTCTTCTTACTCGTATTCACGTTCACAATCATTTCCTCTTGTTTTCTCTCTTCCTCCTCCTCCTTATGCCTTTCATCATCATTTTGTGTACATTTCTTATTCATCTTGGTCTTTATTCTATTTTTCTTCTTCTTGTTGTTATTGTTGTTCCACTCCCTCATGTTCATGTGGTCATGTCCTTTCCCTTTTTGTTTCATAGGGTCGTCCTAATTTAAGACTTAATCATTATACTAACCATGATTAATCAAGGACTAACCCAAATGGATTATTCAATACGAGATTAACCTAAATGAATTCTTAATATGTATTTTTTTTACAAACTATTTAATATAAAGGGATCTCAAGTCTTTAAAATATTTTAAGAACTCATATCATTCAATTAAACTTATACGGATGCATGATAATAACTATTTTTACTTGCACAAATATTTTGGTCCATTAATATAATACAAGTATCAAAACACATTCTCAAGGGCCCAAAATGTCTTTCTATCCAACACAAAACCCATAGTGCAAGTGGATCAAGAATATATTATCCTAATTGGTAATATCATAAACTAAATACACATATCAACATAAAAGGAGAGAGGCCTATAGAAGTGATTATTATCACTTGGCCTAATGCTCCTTTCCTCTGTTTTTCTCAGATGAGCTAGCTCTTGTAATATGTTAAAAGAGAGGGGTGAGTACAACCACTCAGTAACTAAGGTATATCTAAGTTATACAAATGCATGATAATTAATCATGAATGCAAGTGGTCAATAAATTTATTAAGGTGACCATTCAAACAATCACATTAATAACATGTTAATCACATTAACATTTAACTCATGTGAATAATTTCAAGAATAAAGTCAAGTATAAAATTTGTACAAATAGCCACATATACATTATTTACATAATTACTGCATGTTCTCATTTCTACAATTATAATCATATTCTCAAAATAGCCATCAATCACTCAAATGGCATGATAGTAATAATATGCATGATCGATCTTTTCCTTATATCCCCCCTTATTTCCTCTGATATGAAATCCGTGGGCCAACAACCGAAAGGGATCATCTACATGGTGAGACTACCCAAGGCCTTAATCATATCATGAGGGGCTACCGGGCCAAGGTTACCTTACTCACTTATGAACATGGTTTCCCCCAAATCACACACTATGGGGTATCACACCCAAAACTAGTTCTACCCAAAACTTCAGGTAGGCCAGTAGGGTCAAGTCCCTTAATAGAAACAATGCTACAGTACTTTACAAGGTAAGTAGCGGCTATAACCCCTAGGATTATTGATTAATAGCCAAGTACCATATGGATTTTGCATAACCGTTAACTCCTTCACTAAGGCAAACTCCCTCCATATGATCATGCTCATGAGAAAATGCATTTCAAAAACTCATATATATAATTCAAAATTATCCCACATGTTCATCAACTTTTTTGCTCAACAAATATCAAGAATCATCATATTTCAATCATGCCTCTTGCATCAATTTTTTTTAAATTATCATACAAAACCACATTAGCATCATGTAAAACTCAACATGCTCATACAATTCATCAATGTGCATAATCCACGACTTATATCCAAGAGTGTACACATAATCATCAACCATCAATCTCATGACTCACACCAAGTCATAATTAACTTGGTCACAAGTCATAGAATCTCAACAAAGCCACATGCATTACAAATAACCATTTCAAAATTTAGACTTATATATATATATATATATATTCTTTTATTTCACCAACATAATTAATTAAGTAACATACAAATGCATAAAATAGATTTCTCCCGGTTACCTCAACCTTTAAGAGGTCAAAGGTTACCCCTCAAGTTATAACACTTTCAAAGCTTTTCAAAGCTTGAATGGTGTCAAAAAAAAATTAATCTACAATTGGTCATATCTCAATATGTCAATAATATTATTAACACAATTTTCACTCATACTCTAACACCTAAGTATTTATTTTATTTTATTTTATATTTATTTTATTTATATATATATATATTAAAAATTTAGTCTTATTCTCTTGAATTCTAAAATTTAATTTCATGTATTTGAACCTATCAACTTGGTTCAATAGTCTCCTTCACAATAATTTCATTCAAATAATGTTCAAATATCAAAATTTCTCTTTTTATTCCAAAAATTCGCACATAAAAATACCCAAAAATTGCAAACTTGATTTCAAGCCTAGATTCATTATTCTATAGCCATAATAATTTATTTCTCATCTCAAATAATCATCTAAATATCAACAAATCAATTTATATTTTCAGATTTAACCAAAAATCTACCCATAGGGATCTAGGGATAAACTCAAATGCCTCAAATTCTAATTCTGTCAACAAAATAATACTCTAGAATATTTATTACACTACCAACAACCTCAACAACCAGATTTTCTCACCAAAAATTCATCCCTCTTTCAAACCTTAGGTTTTCTAAAATTTCAAAATCTACAGCTCAAGGGGAAAAACGATTAAGAAAAATGTTTAGAACACTTACCTAATCATAGAATATTTAAAATCTCATCTGAAATATCTTACTATGGAGCTTCACCTTCTAAATCAACTCCTCTAGTCACAGCATCGCTCGCTCTCTCGCTCGCTCTCTGTGTCGCGCAAGAAAGAATGAAAAAAAGAGAAGAGAAATGAAAAACGCAAGAGAAGTCTTTTAGTTTTAAAACAAAGAGTGGGTCTCACTTCCCACTACCTCTTTCTTCTTTCTTTTTTTTTTTATTATTATATAATATCAAACTTACACACATCGTAATTGCCGTTCCCCCCCTTTTTTAATATAATATTCCTTTTCCTTCTTCCTCCTTCATCCTTATTTATTATCTTTTTCTTTTTTTTTACCTTACACACACGTGTAGAGAAGGAAACAAAAGAAAGTGAGTGGGAAAAACGGTTTGTCTCTTTCTCTTTTTTTTTATCATATCAAACACACACACTCACAATAAATAGTCCCCATCCCCCTTTTTATTTTATTTTTTTATTTTACATATCCCTTTTCTCTTTTATTAATAATAATAATAATAATTCTATTTTTTAAAAAAATCATAACTTAAAATTTAGATTTATACTAAATTAAATCTAATAATAATCCCCTTACTAATTTGCTTACCTCTAAATATTTTTCAAAATTTTTATTAATTCAAATTAACTATTAAAATTTAAATTGGGATGTTACTCCATTTCCTATCTGCATGCCACACTCAAGGGACACAAGCACAGCCTTGCTCTATTTCTTTCTACAAAAACAAAGAAACTTTTTAGTTAGCACAAAAGAAGGATGTTACTTGGTTAGGAATACCACAATCAAAATGTGGCATACAGACATACTTATCAACTGAAGAAGGGATAGATTATAGGACAAAAGTCAGGAGGCTTGCACGAGAGGAAGCAACTGCTTGCTAGACAAGCGAAAGGGATGCTGCAGCTAGGGAAGCTGTTGAAGCAAGCTACTTTGTTTATGAGCGTTTTGGTCTATATGAGGATGATGATTTAAAGAAGATCACAATTACTGGCCTTTTTTACTGTAATCATTTTCCTTTTTTTTTCTTAATAAAATTGTCTTTTCTTCGAGAAAAAAAGGATGCCACAAGCTGCAGATTTGAGAGGGAAAAGGGGGAGAGAGAGAGGATGCCACAAGCTTGTGAGAGGATATCAGAGGAGAAAGAGGGGATAAAAATATAAAAAATAATATAGGGCTTATTGTAACATTCTAAGTTTTTTCATTAGTAAGTATCAGTATTTTTAAGGGTAATTTGATCAATTTAGATAAATTATTGATTTAGTGAGGGTTATGGGAGACTAATATGGTTTTTAGATCTTTAGACAGCCTTAAAAAAGGGCTAAGTCGATGTTCAAGTGGGCCATGATATGAAAGAAAGTTTAAGAATTTTGTGAGATTTTTTGCGCCATATGTCGCGGTGGGCGTGTCAATGTGCTGCAGCGTATGTGCAAAATCTGCACTTATCAGATGCAAAAAACAGATCAAAAATAGAAGGAAGAAAGAGGGATTACGAGAGAGCAATGGAGGAGAGCCTGTGGTCTGCTAGGGCATGATTCCTAGGCTACTTTAGAGGCATTTAGAACTTGAATCACCATTAGGTAAGTTACACATTCCCTTTTCTCCCTCTTTTATATGAAAATCTGGATTGGTGGGGCAATGGAGGCTTTAATTTCAGTTCCCTTAGGTTTAGATTGAACCCATTGATTTATTTAAGGTCTTGGGAAGTTAAATAAAGCCTCTAACCTATGTTTGAGTTTTGTAGTGATTGAAAATTTTTTGCAAGGGTTTGGACGAACCCTAAATATAATTTGAGAATTTTGAGACAATGTGGGATATTAGTTAGCGAATTTAGTGTGTTGGGATGTTTAATAGGATGGTTAGAGTGTTTGAGAATGGTTGATATTATTAGAAAAAGAATTTAGGTATTTTAGACACTTAAAACTTAAGAGAATTTAGAATTATCTGAAGTGATAATTGATGATTGTCACTTAATTGTATAGATTGAGCGTTGCTCGAGCTATATTATGCGTATAAAATGTGTGGAGCTAACGTTGAACCATGGTAATCCTTTTGTATGTGACAAAGGGTTGAGGTAACAGAATAATTTACACTGATTGATTATATTGCTTAACTGTTTGTAAGTAGATATATAGATTTGAACTTGAGATTTGATAACCTTGCATATTGTGAAATGTGGTTTTGTGTATGAAAATCTATTTTTGCAAATGATGAGTATGAGGAAAGTTATATACAAATGAGTTGAGAAATTTGAAATGTTTATGTGATATATATGTTAAGTGTAGGCATGATCATGTTAGGGGTGGGAGTTCACCTGTAGGAAGGAGTAGTGAAAGTTCATATAGCATGTATCTCCTTAATGTCTAGTGAGGTACGGTATTGGAGATTTTTTTCTTAGTATCCATGCGGGATACGACCTTAGAGAGTAACACTCCTTAGCATCAATGATGTAGTGTTAAAGTAACGACACCCCAATTTGTATGCAATAAGGGAAAATTGTAGTCCAAAAGTAGGATAGGTCACCTTTGGCTGGGTTATTCTACCACTGAAGGTGAGCTCGAATCATTGTGAATGTACACTTGGTTCAGGAGCCTATGGTTTCGATCAGGGTGATATGAAGGCTCGGATGGTAGAATAATCATGTTAGTGGTAAAAGATTTATACTGATGAAGAGAGTATGTGGTGATATGCTAAATGTATATGTTGAAGTTTTATAGTTTTACTCTCTTATGGTTGTGCATGTTAATTAATAGTAGTGAATTATTCTATTTCTAAAATGTTTATCTTATCCCATGGTTATATTTTACATGTAAGAGCTCCAATAGGGATAAGGGAAAGGAAGGGGAAATTGAAGAGTGAAGATCGTTGTAGTATAGCTCTTCCCTTTCTCTTTTGAGTTTGTAACAAATATTGTCATATATTGCTAAATTAGAAACATGACATTGTTTTGGATATCACTTGTATGAATTTGTGATAAGTGTGTGTATCTTGGTCCAAGATTGATATTATGGATTAAGTGCGCGCGCACATGTACTTGGCCAAGTTACACTTATATGTGATACATATTTTAAGTGTTTTGTGTGCCAAAATGATCAATTGATTTGTGCATTAAATTTATCTACCCCATTGTATTATTGTCAAATAGGGGTTTGATGGTCATTTTGAGCATGATTATTTAATTGTGTGATATGAATGAATTGTCTTATTATTTGTGGTCTATTTGAGGTGGTCAAAATGTCTTTGGGGCTAATGGTATTTAGTATTGTGAGTTGGACACCCTTGATGTGTGTTTTGAAGTGAAAACAAATCATTTTGAGTTCGAGTATCTATTTTTTAAATGGATGATTATTTGAGTGTAAAACTAGTATCATTAGCTAGAGGGCTCAAAGAGCTTCGTGTAGACACTTGAATCACTCAAATCGAATATCGGATGGCGAAATGGCACATTCTGAAAGTTCAAAGGGATGTCATGACAGCAATCTGCTATCATGACAGTGGGTGTGCGCCACGGTGCAAGAGATCTTCAAGGGATTTGTCCCTCTATGCCATTCGGCGCGGCTTGTGCCGTAGTAGACGGAGCAGAATTTGTAGAAGAATGGCCTTTTTTAGCCTAATTTTCCCATGCTTCTATATTTATTCTTAATTGATTTTTAACCATGGTTTGAGCTCAAATAATATTCTAAAAGGGGTTTTCTTAGGATTCTAATGTTTTAAACTAATTATCTTTAAGCCCTTGATTGTGGTAACTCCTTTATGGGATTTTATTTAATCCTAATTTATCACAACAGTATGTGAGTGTTATCCTGATAATGTCAAGGTGGACATTTCACCTATAAATAATATTTTATAATAAAAAATATTTAAAAAATTCAAAACTAGGCCCCATTAATAGAAACATTGATGAGAGAAATAGTAAGGTGATTAAAAAAAATCTTTGAGGTTGAAGGATATAAATAACCTATAGTTGAGTTTATGGTCATTTATGACTTTTCATGTATACTTCAGAGACAAAATTGACATTTAACCCTTTATAAATTCTTGTTTAGATGATATAAAAAATTTTAAATTATAATATTAAAATTCTTTATTTGGATCTTAAGTAAAATTGTAAATTTTTAATTCTATGTTTGAATTTAAGAGCAATTCAAACAACGACTGCAGTTAGAACAATTGACTTTCACCTAGACCAAACCCTTAGCACTAACTAGAATTGAACAATAGACTTCTACCAGGACCGTACCATGGGCAACGATTAAGACCGAATTGCTAGCACTGACTAAGACGAGATTGCTGGGATCAAGTGAGATTGGATTGCCTGCAACAACAATCCTAGTAGAAGTTTGCCATTCAATCTCGATGGAAGTTTGCTGTCTAGTCCTAATGGGCGCTAGCAATTGAGTCTCGATTAGCGCTAACGATTTGGTTCTAATGAAAGTTGGCTGTCAGGTGTCAATCATTGCCTATACTTTGGTCCCAGTCGATGTCAACAACTCAATCTCGATGGAAGTTGATTGCCTGATCCCTGTACTCCGATTACAAAGTGATTGAAGTAAAATTTGAATTGATAAGGGTTAAAAAATGATTTCAAATTATGAAAAAATTGATTTTGAATTTAAATTTAAACTTAGATCAAATCCATATATTTTTAATTAAATTACCTAAACAATGGATTCAGTACAAATACAAATTCATATACACCTAAATATAGTATTAATGAAGTCTCAGCCAAATGTTTTAGCTCGATGATAGTTAAGGACATTCATTCTCTACTCACAAATTTCAATGAAATTTGCACATAATTCTTGAAAACAATCGTTATACAGGCAGATGCGTGTCTTCCATCTTTTTACTTCTTTTAGTTTCTACTTGGACGCGTGTCTTTTGCTTTTTTATTTGAACTACTTGTCATTTTATTTAAAAAAAATTCTTTACGTCTCCTAATTTAATTTGCTTTAGAAGATCACTCCATGAATTGAAAGCCAATTAGATTGATGTGTGCAAGTACAATTGATTATAACTTGCCTTTAGGTGATAGTTTTTCTGTCGTCATGTTTTTAAAATGACGAATAAACTCACAAGTTAATTATAACTTTAGGTTAATAATTACATTTGTTTGGTGTCTGCTTTACTCTAGAAAATAGTGAGATTTTGGCTTTACACAAATCATGTTGGCGAATATATGTTATACTAATAATTAAACTTTTGTCGCACCAGATTCCGAACGTCAATTCTATATTATTATTATTATTTAATAACATGGAAAGCAATGAATTTCTATTTGACAAAGTGAGAAAAACTTAACTTTTTGGATGCCAAAAATAACTCAGTTTAGTGAATTCATGAAGTGTTGTTATATTATGTCGCTATTTTTGTATCACAGAGGTTGAAAATGTTATTTAAATTAGAACGATTATTATTTAAAAGATTAAATTGACATATTTTAGTTGTAGAAGATTGAAATGATACAAAAATATCATGATAACATGTGCCACAATTGTTACCTTTGTTCTTCTAACAAAGGAGGATGCAGGTTTAAATTCTAGAATGGCGTGGAGAGAGCGCGTGTTTCATTTATTTTATTTTATTTTCTTTCTTTCTTTCTTTGTTTTTTTTTTTTTAGAAAAAGGAATGTAAACATAGGTAAGTATAGTTACAATGATTAAATTAACCCCTAATAAAAAAAATTATTCCCTCCATTTTAAATTATAAGACACTTTTAAATAAAATCTCACATACTAATAAAACTTATTAAATATACTTTGAAATCTTACTTTTTTAAGACAAAGATATAAATTTTTAAAAATACCTTTTATTTAATACTCTATTGATAAAATAATATTAAAGAGAAAGAAAAAATAGGAAGGGTAATATTAAAAAAGTATTATTAATAAAATTTTATTTTTATTAAAATATTTTATATTTTAAAATGTTAAAAATATTTTATAATTTAAAATAGAGAGAGTAACATTTAACCAATAATTAACATCTTTTAAACGAAATGCTACCTCCAAATCAGTGCTTTTAAAAAATGCATTGGATCAGATGATTTGATTGGTTGGGCCAATGGTCAAATGGGAATGATGGCCTGATTTTCTTTCAAAAAGTCATTTAAAGGATTGAGCTGAGTTAAACTAAGGATCATTGTTGGAGAGGACCGATCTGATTTTTTTAAGAAAAATGAATCTAAATTCAAAATAAAAGAATAACGATGGGCAGGTTGAACTTGAAACAAAACTTATAAATCCTCAATAATATATATTTTTAATAATTCTTTCCTTCACATTTTTTAACAACTTCATATTTATACTGTTAAGCAGTTACATAATATTATTTTTATATAATTATTGTGTTACTTATTTAATCGCTAATTTAACCAGTTAGATAATAAGAACCATGCATAAACTGCTAGTCTTTCTAGGTTTTGGTCCAATCCAGCTTTTAAAGCATTGCTCTGAACATATTTAGAAAAAAAAAATACAACTTCTTTGTTTTCTATAAATATATAGGTCTGGAATTAGTATTAAGTCTGTTTTGTAAATTAAACAAAAAAAAAAAACTATTATGAAAGCTTACACATTAATCGGGCCTCATCCAATATCAGAATCCAAACTAATTAGTAGTGGTGATGATAAGAGCGACCTTGTAATCGAACTTTATGCAGACATATTTTATCTTGACATCTAAAATTCATGACACACCTTGATTGAAAACTAGACGTGAGGCTTGCATTTTATACAATTTATAATTTATAAATAATGTGATTATTTTTATAGATTTTATATATATTGGTATTAGATACTAATATTATTTTCTTTTTAATAATTTTGGCATTATTATTTGTATAAAATTAAAATATTGATTATGACTGTATATTTAATTAAAATAAATAAAGATGCGCAAGTGTTCAATAATCAGATACATGATTATAACAAGAGAGGAAAATTAATAAAAAAGTTAAAAAGAAAAAGAGCATCAAGATTCAAGACCATTAGTCGAGTTGGTTACCTCTTGAGAAAAACAAATATAATATATATGATCAAAATATGTATGTTTCATTGGGTAAATATTTTTTTTTTTTAAGTAAGAAGAAAGTTTAAGTGATTTGAATATTGATGGTTTATCAAAGCCAAGGCATGCCTTCAAAATTAAAAAAAAAAAAAACACTTACATTAATACTTACAAATCACCTACAAACAAAGTCACCATATTTAGAATTGAAAAAAAAGGCCAACTTGACATTTAAGGCCATTTAAGTAAAGGGTCAAGCTTACATTTTTTGTTAGTCAATGCTTAATCGAACTTAAAAGAGTTAGCTCCACAAGCTCAAAAATAAAGTTGGCCCCTTAAAGAATATTAAAAAAAAATTATTAATATTGGATAAATGAGGAGGAGAGGATTCAAATATGAAAAAATATTTTAAAAATAAAAAAGAAAACCCTAACCCAAATAAAACAGAAAATCTTGTTGTTTTTTGGCCACTGAGAAGCCAACCACAGTGAAAATATTTTTAAACAAAATCTTATAAATTAATAAATTTTAATAAATACACTTAACAATCTTTTTTTTCAAAATAAAAATACAAACTTAAAAAAATATTTTATTTAATATATTGAAAAGAGAGATGGATAAAAATTAAATAGAGAAAGAGTAATAATGAAATAAGCTTATTTAATGAAATATTAATATTCTCAAGGTATCTTTTATTTTGGAATGCCAAATTTTCTTTAAAAATATCTTTTTGTTTGGGATGAAGAGAATACAATCAAATATTGTTGATACTGAATATGATAGTGATAATGATCATCATGATGATGCTTCTAACATTCTAGTGATAATGTTTATTAATATTTAGAGAAGACTTGTTTAGCTTATTTCACTTAATTTAGTTTTATTTTGAAAATTTGAACAATGATTTTGTATTTTAATGAATTGGTATTCAATGTTTTTTTTATCAAATTTATTTTATTGTCATATAGTTAATTTTAAAAAATTCAAAAGAAAATTAAAAGGGCCCGTTAACTCTTAGAACAAGTTTTGCAAACTAAGGCTTTAAAGTAAAAACAAGCCTTTTCAAACTTGACCTTTTTATACTTGAGCCCATCAAAAACCAATTCATTTTTTTGCCTCTACTTATATTATGAGTGAAATTTGATCTCATGATTTCATAAGTTATGAGCCAGATTTTCACTAAATGAAGAAACTTTTGTTAGTTCATTGGATATGATTAATAGTTTAGTACCGGACAATGCTGGTAAAAAAAAAAAATCAGTGCTAGACAATCGGTCCCAAAATACTGGACAATAATGAAGCTTGTGCATTTTTTTGGGGAAACAGTTGATTATGGAATCTCAAACAGGAACAATATACCGAGGCCCAATTACTTATTTGGGTTTTAGTTAACCCCATCTTAATTTGGGTCTACAATCGTTTTCTTGTACTATTCTTTTCTACTTATATCATCTCACACATAGTTGAAAGTGAGTTATATTATTTTATTTCCCTAAGAAACTTTAATTCCTTAATTATGAGATCTAATTTTGAAATTTACCGATATCAAGAAAGTAGTTAAAACTGGTTGATGTTTTGTTTATGCTTCTTTCCATTCTGCCTTAATTAACCGCAATTATTTACTCAAATTCCAAACGCCCTTTGTAAAATTGTGGAAAGTGTCTTATAAAAAGGATACTCTACCCCTTGATTCTGGATCTTATCAAAACGACTGAGGGAGCACTTTGCGAGGGTTAAGAAAAATAATTATTTTAGCTAAAAGCAATAAATTTATCAGTAATTGAAATCATTTTTCCAATAATATCCTTTAATGAATTAACGTGACAACCCCTCCATTAAGTAATTAAATACAAGATAGGTACCAAAATCCAGACCAATAATTAAACCGATCAAAATACTAATTTAAATATTAAGAGTTTAATAGTTCAACTAGATAAGTTGACTAGAATTTTCATACTATAATCAAATAACCTTTCGCATATTTAAAGGGGTGTTTTTGTCATAACATAATAAATTCAGTAGACAATTGAGGAAAAAAATACTCTCTCCATTCAAAAATATAAAATATTTTTTAAAAAGTTAAACGTTAAAAATATAAGACATTTTTAATCTTTTAATGTATAATTATTATTTTTTTAAAAATATTCTATTGATAATAAATTCATATTTATTATAAAGTGTTTAATAAAAATAAATATAAAAAATAAAATTAATTTAAAAATAAATAATTATTTTATTAACATGTCATATTTGATTAAAAATATTTTATATTTTTTAGTAAAAAAGTATAGAAACAACTTAAAATTTTAAAAAGGTTTTTAACTTTTTATAATTAGACACGGTTATGAATGGTGCAGACTGCAGACTGCAGGGTGCAGACTTTCAGTTACTTTGTGTGTGTGTGTGTGTGTGTGTGTGTGTGTGTGTGTGTGTTATAGGCAGACATAGATATGCGGATGAAATGATGAATGATTAAATATTGATAGCACGTTTTCTGAGAACAAATTTAGGAAAGATTTATTGTGTCTACTTTAACACCCGCAAAGATATGATCTTAGATTTTCACAGGGTCAACTAGATCCCGAACGTCAAAATTTACTAGGATGTTACAAATGAATCTTTAATTCCTTGGTTTCTTGTCCTTTACGAGAATTAGCTAAGATCTCCCTCAAACCATATTTCTCCATTGGGCGCATGCTTGTTTAAAATTAAAAAATAAATAATTTTTAAATAGTTTATAAATTTAATAAAAAGATATTTATTTTATTGAGATTTTATAAAATCAAGCATTATTTTATGATTACAACAGTAAAAAATTTATTATTTATTAGTTATTTTAAAATTTTATAATATCTCCTTTTATTTTTGTTTTATAAAAATCATTCATTGTTATATTATTTTAAAATTTTATAATATATTCATATATTATGTTTTTTTAAAACTTTCTCATCGTATTAGATTATTTTTAGAAGGTACCTACTCAATGTAACTTCTTAAAATAATTAAAAAATTTTATTCTTATTTTTTAAAAAAGTTTAAAGAATCATCATAAAATAATTTAAAAAATAACTAATCTTTTTATAAATTAAGTTAAAACAAATAGGCTGTTAAATATCTATCCTGTTGAATTCCACGAACTTACTTTTCTCCTGCAAAGTACGTAGTTCAAATAACCTGCCCGATAAGTGATGAGATTCTCTCCACTAACTTCCAACTAATTTTTTTTTTTCAAAAAATGGTAATATTATTAATATGATAACCTTATTTATACTGAGATACATGATTCATCCTCCCATCCCATGATGTTGAAAAATAATGTCTTTGTTCAATGTACATCCTAATCCCATCCTAATCAAACGAATAATGCGTTCATTTTAATTAATTAAATTCATCGAAACTCTCCACTTCGTATGGATTGCGTATTGATTAGACCCATAGATCAGATTTGAAAAGTAACTCAAGGGGACATTAGTCATTTAATTAGTTAATTGATTAATATGTTTTCTTTGTCAGTATTGGGGCTGTCACATCCCAGAGTGGTTTCAGAAAGCAAATCAAAGCATTGTGAATTGAACTTGGACATAAAAACAAAATTAAGATGAGAGGAAGTGGGAGGTGGAGTGGCTGTGATTTGGCAGCAGATTGACCCAACTTTGTTTCGCCCAATGAAGATGTGATTCTCCACGTGAATGATATGCATTATCCCACTAAACACCATTGTTATTGGATCCTTGAAAAGGTTTAACGCAAGGCAATAATGTTGGATTGTATATCTGTTAACACGTGCTTAATTATTCTAATTTTAACTCCTTGCTTAATGTTTATTCTCATCATTTAATTGTTTACGTAGTTGATATCTTTTTTACTTCATTAATCATTTCCGGAAAAGAAAAATAATACTGAAAGATTATGTGTACTTATATAAATTAATTAATCGTAGTTAGGTACGGTAATAATAATATTCGTCACTAGTGCTGTGCAAAAAATTAATCAATATAGAATCTAATTATCTGCATTAAATTTGTTGAGGAATTTTTCCTTTCAGATATAATTATATTAAACTGTAATAACGTGTCTTCCCATTATTTTGTGTTTTTTTAATTTCAACCTAAATTTAAATAATTAAATTAGAATAACAACCAGTCAACTACCAGCTACCATTAACTTGTTGGTGGTTCTGCCCCTTCAGTGAAATATTTTCCATCCTATGGCTAGTTTATAGGAAAAATGACAATATTTTCCTTTAAATTATGTAAATGGTATTTTAATTTCTCAAAATATCATAATTCTTTTAAAATTTTTAAGAATTTTTTTATCACTAAAGAATTAATGTAAATGACCAAATTGTTTTTAATTCAAACTTGCAAATTACTGTTAATCAATTCTTACGATTTTAAGGAAAAAAAGTAATGAATCTTAGAACAAAATTTATAAATGACAATTAATATTTACAACAATTGAGGAATATCAGGATTTCAAATATGAACTTGCGAATTGCTATTGAATTCTTGCAATTTTAAGAAGAAAAGTTGTGAATCTTAAAATAAAAATTATAAATGATAATTGATATTTGAATTAAGGGTAATTCGATCATTTATATTAATTCTTTAATAACAAAAAAGTCTCTTAACACTTTAAGAAAATTATTATATTTTGAGAGATCAAAATATTATTTACATAATTTAAAGAAATTTTATTGTCATTTTTCTTAATTTATTTGTGGGCTCAAACTTTGGCACAGTATCTTGAATTAAATGTGTCAACGCAAAGAACAAGCAAAAATTAATAATGTTAGTAATGAAGCATTCTAAAGTGACACAGAAGTAGGGATAAAGCATAAAATCACTTTTGAAGGGGGAAAGCTTATGAGGTCACGTTTTGGTTTTTTTTTTTCCCCTTTTTTGTGAGATTTAAAAAATAAAAATTTTAAAAACACTTATAAGTTTTCACATAATCAAAATTGAAAGACCTTATTGTCATGTATTTGAGTTGACGATATATGGATGGGAATATAATTTTATGCAATGGGCTCAGACTAATCCAAGTATTGTCGGAACAAGATTCTTTTGAGTGAAACTTCCATCAATACTGGAACATTTCTAAAGTTTGAACTTGAGATTTCTCATGAAACTGGTAAAAAAAATTTATCAGTTAAAATAACACATATTTTATAATCTATAAACAATAAGTCTTATTTTGTTTAACAAATAAATGAATGAATAATCCGTACAACCATGATGATTCCAAATTATGTAATGCAATAGGAACAAATATTAGTTCGAGGGATGTCTAAGTGCAACGTTTGGTGTGGAGTCCAAGCGTGATAATGAATTGAACATATCAATATTTTCAAAATGAAGAGATGTATGTTTAAAAAAAGTAATGTCCATGTAAATTAAGGTGGTGTCGTTATAAATTAAGAATTTTTTATTAAGGGTTATGTAGAAAGTTATAGCCACCAAAGATCATGCCTTTATAAATTCTGAAGATATCTTTGGAGGATTTTAAAATTAAAATGTGTAAAATATATTTCAAAAAAACTTTATATATTAAAATGATATTTCTTTTCATAAAAAAAATTTTAAATAACCATTAGTTAATATTAATTATTAAACTATATAGGTTCATAAACCAATATAAGGATGCTTATGAATTAACATAAGATTATTTTTGTGAATTAATATAAAGATTATGAACCAATATTATAATTTTTAAGAAAAGTTTTATTACTTAAAATATATCATTTCAAAGCATCACTTTAATATTTATAAATACTTTTCACCATTACTTATTTAGAACATCCAATATTGAGATCCAACTATTAAAATTCATTATCTTTATTCTTTAAGTGTATCAAAAATAAAATTAAACTATTACTTTGTAAAAATTATTATTGTTTTAGCTTGAATGTTGATGGTAAAAATTATATTTGAAAGTATTCATTATATTTTAAAGGAAATTCACTACTAACCCAGCTTGCTCCCGAAGAGAATGGAATAATGGAATAGGTGGGAGAAAATTGAGTTTAAAAAAAAATTTGTTACCTGTATCTTGAAGATGATGTGCATAATTTTATTTTTCATCTCTATTTCTTTTGTTTTTTTTTATAGGAGAGCCGACCCCGCTAACATCCCATATGTGGAATCTTCCATTCATGGAAGCCATCAATTAATTTGATTTAAGATTTTTTTTGGGGGAAAAAAAATTCATATTTGAATTCTTTCTTCATCTTTGCTTTTTTTGGTTTTTTAGAAAGCGACACGTGCCAACATCTCATACTTGGAATCTTTCATTCATGGAAGTGATAAATTAATTTGATTTAATTTTTTTTAAAAAGGCGACAACTCAAATTAAATGGGGATCACATGATGAAGAATTAAAGATATAATAACGAAACAGTTAATGGGCTGTGAGTTGCGATTGACAGCGTGAGTGATAGGAAGGTATAGTGACAGAATATGCCTCTTTATTTAATAATAATAATAATAATAATAATAATAATAATAATAATAATAGTAATGTGGGGTCTCACGCACGTGGTGCGTGCGCAATAGTTAAAAGCAATTTAAAAAAAGACATCCCTCGTGATTCAGACAATAATTTAGGCCCCACAAATGATGTTCTATCTCCACGTGATTAATATGACTCCTACAAAACTAAAGTATGTAACGTTTCAGATTACAAAACATAAAACTGTAAAAGGTTAAAAACGACAGCCTGGTGTTTGTTTGCCCTCGAAAAAAGCCAACAGGATAGAGATTGAGTAACTTTTAATATTGGAAAAAAAAAAAAATTGCTCTCGGTGCATCAGAAAGGAAAAGCGTGGTTGTGTCCCGTTCCCATTGGACATCCTGCAACTGTTTTCATCCTTTTTCAAAGAATTCAAAAAAATATTGACCATTACTTATAACAAGCAAATCAATATAATTATTTTAGTGGGGCTGTTTTTTTTTTTTAATGCCATGTTTTGAATTTTAACTAAACCGACAACTTGCACGATCCATGGGTTTGGGAGCATCTCAAAAGGGGGAAAACATAACTAGCCTTAATATTTTGAGAAAAATCACATAAATACATCATATACCTTAAATCACTGAGTTTATGAGGCTATATCATTTATATATCTTTTTTTTTTTCCAACTTAGCTCTATCTAAAGCAAAACTCTTTCTAAGTAGTAAATGAATGTGCCACTTTTTTTTCTCCCACTCCTTCTCTCTTTATATATAAATTATATTCAATTAAATCTAGTATATTAACAAAAGTTTATTATTTAATTGAAATCATACAAAATTACAATGATTTTTCAATTCTGTGCTTAATAATTAATATCATTGTGATAGTGATAAAACACATAATTAATATATTTTTATTTTTTAAGAAGATTGACAAAATTATCTAATTATTCAAACATATTACTGACGCACCTTATATGTAAAAATAAAATAAATTTTGAAAAATACTTTACATACAAGGACAGGACGGAGGGAAAACTTTGTTTTGGGTAATGTTGAGATGCTAAGCATGCCCATTGGAAAAATAAAAATGTGTTACCACTTCCTGGTACTGTGCTCCTTTAGTCTTATGTGTTTGTTTTTATCGTATTTATAAAACATATCAATAATTATAATGCTCTTTTTTATTATTTTATCTTTATTAAATGCATGAAAGTTTGTTAAGTGTTAAAATATTTTATTTTAAAGCAAATACATTGAATATGAATAAAGTTAAAAATTTATTAAATTTTTAAATAGAATTAATATATTTTAAATTTTTTTTAATTTTAATAAAAATACTTTATAAATAGAATCAGAAAAAATTTGTTTAATTTTTTTTTTAATGTTCCCGCACGTGAGTGCCATTAGACATAGGCCAAAGCCAAGCCGGCGCCTAATAAAATATACACAAAATGCCTTATTATTTTTAGGTCCCATCCACCGTTACCAACCTGTCCGTCCTTCGTATTGTGCATTTGTACTCCACCATTCTCTCTTTCTCTATAGACAATAATATTCATATTAAAAGAATAGTTGATAGAGATAGAGAGTAAATTGATTATTTATAATTTGATATGCAAATCACGTATGGCACTATCTTAAAAATATCTATATAATTTAATAATTAAAATTTAATGTGAAGAAATAAAAATACTCCAACAAACAAGGGGTATTATCAGAAAAATTAAATATTGGAGGGAAAAAAAAACTTCGAAGGACTTCGTTTTTAGGAGTAAGGGAGTAATATCTTAGATGTTAAATTAAAAAAATTAGAAAGAATTGTTAATTTACTGGTTTTTTGTTTCAGAAGACGACACATGTCATTTTCCAACCGGTTAGGATGAAGGAAGACAAGGTCAAAACCGTCAAAGTATCAGTCTTGAACAGTGAAGACGTCAACAGGGCGCCAGTGACACTGTAACAGTGCGGCACTTGTAACTTTAGCCAAAACCAGGGGCGTTTTAGTAACAATGATCTATATAAACGACCGTCTCTTCTGCTTCCAACAGCAGAACCGTCCGCAGAGTTCCAAAGCACGGCAGCGAGCGCCTCTCAGAGCAGATCTAGGAAAGAAGAGGAGAGTAGAAGAGAGCCATAGAGATGGAAGGCGGAAGGAGAAACGCGATCGTCGGCAGAAACAGCTATGGCCGGAGGAATCCTGGCCGTCCGATTCCTCTGAGGGGTCGGGTGAAGCTCGCTATAGTGGCGGGCTTGGCCAATTCTGTGGTTTCCATCTTCTCCCGTTCTCGCCCTTCTACGCATCTCACTCATCACCATTAGATCCGGAAGTGAAACTAGTTTCTTCTTCCCCATGAGAATTTTTGTAGTTTCTCTTGTACAAATTTGAGGGTTTCTCTTTTCAGATTTCTGTACAATCGATTACTTAATTTTGGTTAATGAATCCGATTGTTTGGTTCTTGTGTCATTTCTGAGCCCGCTTGAATTTGCGAATTCCGATTTTCTTCTGAGTTCATCGATCGTCTTGTATGAAGGTTACAGTACAATCGTCTCGTGCTGATCCTAATGAGAAGCCAAACACGCCAAGACAAAGATCAAGCGGAAAGAAAATTCAAAATTGTTTACCCTTAATTTTACAAGTACTATTTGAGGGGAAAATTTAATATTTATATAATTAATCTTATATGTCAAAACATATGTATTTTTATTTATTACCTAACACAGTTTTATGATTAATATTATATCATTAACATATTTAAATTTACTTGTTTTGATTTATAAAAGTTTATTTGGATCAGCGTCTATAATTTATAAGAATATAAAATATATAATATAATTAAAATTAAAATTACAGGGAACAATAGAAAAAGACATAAGTTTCAGCGTTCATTGTGCAAGCAAGCATATGGAGCGAATTGATGTGAGCCTGATGATTCACGATTTGGATCTGCCTAAGCGCGTCGTTGGGTGCGAGTCAGAGACTCAGAGTGTCATGAATAATGAACTGAACATGTCTAATAGTATCCAACCTGTTCTTTTTTCTTTTCTTTTTTTTTTTTTAAATCAGTGAACAACTTGTTCATTTTTATGAGGCTAACTCTTTTTCAGGGAGCTATCTTTCTTCTCTCTTATTGTTAGAGTCTCTTTTAATTGAATCCATCTTATATTTATTTTTTATTTACTTTTACTCTTTATTTTATGATACATTATATTTTATAATACATATATTATGACAAATTCTATTTATTTCTCAATTATTTCATTTGTATTGTTAGTACTTTGGTTAAAAATATATATTCTTGATATTTGATAGCAATTTTTTACATATTAATAGTATATTAAAATAATTAATCAACTTACTAACTTAAACATCAATACTCTATTCATTCAAGAATATAAGGTATTTTTTGAGGGATTATAAATTTAAAAATATAAATTATTTTTAATATTTTAAAGTGTAATTAATGTGTTATTTTTTAAAATTTATTTAATAAATAAATTATTTTCTATTTATTTTTAAGTAAAACACTTAGTGAATGAGAGTATTTTTATATGAGATTTAGTTAAAAATAACTTATATTTTTTAAAGGTGGGGTGTTTATTTAATTGACATTAAATCGGGTTAAAAATTTAAGTTTATAATAACACATTATTAAATTGAATATCAACCGTTTCCTTGATTTAACATTAAATTTTAAAAAATATCATAAAAATATAATAAATTCATATTATTATTTTGAAAAATGTAGCGTCTGGAGAAGGAATTGGATTATTACTTAATTCTTTGTTTGTGTTTTGTTATCATTTCTACTAGTAATTTTTATTTTGTGTTTTCTATGCTTTCCCGGTCATTGTTTGTTTGTTTCATTTGGCAAGTGGTGTTTTGCCACGTAAGGAATTAGATTTTATTGGTTTTAACGTCATTCAAAGAAGTGCATCTTCATTAGAAAAAAAATAAAAACATATCTAATTCTTCGGAATCTTTTAGAGAGAATTTCATGCAAAGACTATGGATGTGATATATTTTTAAATTAGGTTAAAATAAATTTAAAATTTTATTGCAGAATGTTAAGCTTAAATTAAAATAAAATTCCAACACAAAACAATCAAAATATCCTTTCTTTTTTAATATGTTACAACATAATAAGTATACAACAGAATTAAAATATAAAGTAAAACATTCAACGAATAATATAATTAATTAATAATAAAAGTTCATGTGATGATTTAAATTTATAACTTATTAAACCATTATCATAACTTTTAAAATCAATTATATTATTGATTAAAAACTTTACTTTATTTATTAATTTTTTCTACACTATTGTTGCAAGTATGACATGATTACTAATTTTTTAAAAAAAATTGTTAACTTGTTAACTTTACTTATTTATTTTTTTATATTACTTGATAATTCCATAATTTTACTTTTGAAGTCAATATGGCAAGTTAAACATATTACTTATAAAATTAACTATCTCTCCATCACTCGATAAAAGTTTTACTTGTTGATTTTCTCATATCATTTGTCTTAGTTTCAGCTTTTAAGTTTTATTTTAGAACCTTGTATAGTTTTTGTCCTTTGTGCTAATGAATTTTTTCATTACACTCAAAAAAATAATATTTTAATAATTTTGCTTTAGGATGTTATTTTAATTTAGATCTAACATCTTATAATGAAAATTCAAATTATATTGATCTAATTTAAAAATATGTCACGTTCAATGTCCTCAAATAAAATTTTCCAAATCTTTTATTAATGGAAGCGATCAACTTGACTTGACACTAAAAATCAAAAGTGCAAATGGGGCCCACATAAACATTAAGATAAAGATAATCTCGTGCCAAAGGCGAAGGCTCTCGAAGAGATAAACGAGGATTTAATAAAATAAACCTAACCATATAATGTTGGTTTCACACACATGCCAGGCACTTTAGAGTACCCCAAAAGCTGATTCAGACTTTATCACATTAATTTAACGGACGCATAGTTTATTCTCCACGTGGTCAATATGACTCCCACTATTAAATTATATCAAGTTTATCCACATGTCCACATTACATGAAGATAAAGTAAAAAGGATCTCTGGATCGAATGTAACATATCCCCTAGTTCAATTAATATAACATTACTAAAAAAGTATACTAAATCAATTGAAAGCAGCCACCAAAAATTAATCCCATGGATATTGATTTAGTTAATAATTAAAAAGGACTGCAAGTTTAAATTTAATTAACTATGTAAGAATTTTGTTGGTGAATAATGTATAAATACTTTTTTAAAAGCTCTTTCAACTCAGATACATTTAACTTATCAAAACTTTTTAATTGAAAAATAAATCAAAAACAATGTTGTTCCAAATCTACTTTAATATTATAAGACAAGGGTGCTATTAGCATTAGCTGTTATGATAGCCTACAACATGAGTGCCGTACAGGGCCAACCCCACCCTCAATGAAATACTTTTTTCTTCTCAAATTATAAAATATTTTTAAATAAAATATTAAATATTAATAAACTTCATTAAATACATTTAACAACTTTATCTTTTTAAAATAAAAATATAAAATTTTAAAAATATTCATCATTTAATATAATAAAAAGAGAAGTGATGGAAATTAATTATAAAAAGAGAAAGGATAATATTAAAATTAATATATTTAATTAAATTTTAATCTACTCAAAATAATATTTTGAAATAGAAAAACTTCTTTAAAAATATCATATAATTTGAAATAAAAGGAGTACACTAGTAGCATAAAAAAACCAAGGAGCTCTAGACATATATTATTCTGTTTATAAGTCAACATATTTTAAAGTTAGTAACTCTATTTACAAATTTAAAATTTTTTTAATTTTGCTTCTATTAAATATATATATATATATATATATATAGTATATTTTTTCTCCTCAACATTTAATAAAATAAAAATGAAAGAATTTGAGATAAAAATTTAATAAAATTACTTATAAATAAAATAAAAAAAAATTTTTCTTTCTATAATGGAAATAGGACAAAAGCAATACACAACATGACCACATTTTTTTTTATGAGAAGCATTATATTTGTCTGGTAACAGCCTGTTCGTCCTTTGTGCTTTCAAAAGGTTACTGGTAAATTAAAAATTCAGGAACAATTATTAAATTGCTTGTTTTTTATTTTACAGGTGGCGGCACTTCTCAAGGGGAACCAATAGATATTGACCGCAAAAGAAGAAAAAAGAAAAATCCATTTTCCAATTTTCAATACAAGAAGACAATGTCTAAACCGTCTGAAGCATTTAGTCCGAACTCCGCAAGACTTCAAAATGCAAAAGACCGGGGCCGCACCCAACAGTATCACTGTACAGTGGCAATACCTCTAATTCAAGTCTAAGCGAAGGGCATTTTCATAATAGCATCCTTATATAACCAAGCGCCGCTGCCGCCTCGAAACTCAGAAGCGAAGTGCAGATCTCGTTGTCCGAGCCAAAGCCAATCGAGAAAAGAAAGTAGAAGAAAGTGATAGAGATGGAAGGTGGAAGGAGATGCATGATCGGCTGCAGAAACGGCTTTGGTCGGAAGGATTCTGGCCGTCCGATTCCTCTGAGGGGTCAGGTGAAGCTCGCAATACTGATGGGCTTGGCCAACTCTGTGGCTTCCATCTTCTGCCGCGCTCGCCCTTGTTCAGATCTCTCTCGTTGATATTAGATCCACAGAGCGAAATCAATTCATCAGATGAGAAATTTTTTTTTTTTTTGTACAAATTGGGAGGTTTTCCTGTTCAGAGTTTTGTACAATTGGTTTTGGTTAATGAATCCGATTGTTTCGTTCATGTTTTATTGACGAGCCCCCTTGATGTTCGCGAATTTGATTTTTCTTTTAAGTTCGCCGATCGTCTTGATTGAAAAGTTTAAATTAAATCTTCCTGTGCCCTAATGAGAACCCAATCGTCTTGAGTGAAAGGTTTAAATCTTTCTGTGCTCTTCAATGTCTCTTGTTTTTGGGGTGAATTCCGATTACGGCGGTTTAATTCTCCACGGCTGATGTTTTATGAATGGGGAGTTAAAAAATATATAAAGTTAAATTTAAAATATATACTAAATATAATTGGCTTAGATTAATTGTTCATCAGACATGAACGAAGGAAAAAAAAGAGCTATAGTATGTATTCATTCATATATTTCATTGTACGATGAAGACAGTAAAAATGGTTTACAGTTTAGGCTATACTAATGAAAATGGCTTGGTTTGAAGTGCTTCTTTTTGTCTGAGGTTCATTCTAATACAGCAAAATTCTAGATTAGTGATGGAAAAACTGTTTTCCTAAACATTTTGGAATTTTTTTCCTTTGTGTTTTTTGCCAATGTAACTCACCTTTTTTTGCTTTTTGCTAGAGCTCTTTGAGACCTTTTGCTAGCCAATGTCAATAAAAATTCTGAATTTATAAAAAAATATAAAATATTTTTTAAAGAGTTAAATGTTAAAAAATATAAAATATTTTTAATATTTTAATATGTAATTATTACTTTTTTTAAAAATATCTCTAATATAGTTATTAATTTAAAGATAAGTAATTGTTTTAATAAGGTGAGATTTAGTTAAAAATATTTTATATTTTTTATTCATTCAACTGTTTAGTCAATTTAACTGTTATTACCATATACTCCTTCCGTTTTTATATATAAAATATTTTAATTAAATTGCATAAATTAATAAAAATTATTTATCTAATTAAAAATACAACATTATTTCAATTTTATCTCTAATTGTTGTAAATAAAAAATAAATTTTTTAAAATAAATTAATGAGAATGCTTATTTTTAATTTAATAAGAATATAATAGTTTATTAAAAAATATTAATAATTTTTTATATTTAAAAATAAAAAAATTTTAAAATTTTTTTTATAGAAAGCATTATATAATCAATCAATCAATAATTAATTTTATGTCCTTAAAGTCAAGCCACGTTGTGGAAAGTCAATAATCAAAGGGGAGCGATGCCCCACTGGAATACAAGCTGCCTTTGAAAAAATAAAATAAAATTGTACAATAAATTAGAGTTCCAATTAGCTGTCCCTTATAATATCATAATGCCACTATTTGTACTCAAAATATTATCAAGCTTAACTGAGGATAACTATTTAAAAAAATTTATTTGCACTCAAATAAATTTTACTTTTATAATTTTTATTTTTATGCATGCTAGAAATATAAATAATAATTTATTTTACCCTATGTTTTATTGCGTTGTATATGTTAAAGATACAAGTAAAAAATATTTTATGTAGAATTTGTCATTCTATATAAATTAAGATTTGAAATAACTACCTTTTATAATTAAATTAAATTTATAATTTTGTCATTGCAATTCCAAATCTATCTTTTCTTAACATAATCTCAGGGTCACTATCAGTCCCACATCTATATTTTTATGGCCCCGCATTTTTTCAACCTCTTCTAATCATAAAATAAAAAAAGATCTAAAAAATAAGCATAAAAAATTTAAAAAGATAAAGATAAAGAAAAAGATAAGGTTTCTTTCATACATGAAAAAGAGAATTCACACGCATTCACCAATTACGCACGGCATGCATATTATCTACTTGCACGCCGTGTGAGTGAGTGTGTGAGGGAGAGAAGAGGCAGCTCAATAACGTGCTCCTGTTAATATTGTCAATTTGTCCTTCTTTTTTATTTTTGCTATTGTCAATTTTTTTATTTTTAGATATATTTATTATAGTTAATCACATTTTTTAAACTGTATGATATCATTTTTTTTATATATAAAAATGGAGGGAATACTTTTATATTATATTTTAATCAAGTAAGATTTTTAAAAAATATTATATTATAATACGGACGAAAGATAACTTTACTTTAAATGGTGATATCTATTGATAAAATTTTATAATCTTAGAATCCATCAACATGTTTGTTTATCTTTTTCTTACCAAACAAAACAACATTTACTTTTTTTCATTTTTTTACCCAATTGTTAAAACTTTGCTCTTCAAGTCAGTCAAACGCTACCTTAAGGTGTTTATAATATTTATTAAATCAAAATACCACACGTGAACGACTTTATCCAAACATCCGATCATGAATCCATATTTATCCCTTTAACGTCGAAAGATTTGTATTTTCATAATTTTAAAATAACCTGGTCTCAGATGGTCAAGAGCCTTAACAGGTGCTTAAGCCAACAAATATAATTCTTTAAGGATTATAATAATAATAATAATAAAAAGAACTAGTATTCATTCTGTCGGATCATTGCAAAAAAATGAATTGTTATTATGCTAAGTTAAAGCGGAAGAGAATTTCATTAAAATTCCTAAGATGTGACATAATTTTAAATGGAACTTAAAAAATTCTGAAATTTCATTATTGCAGGCTCAAAGGACCGGAATTAAAAAAAATTCTCTTGATTAAATGGTCAAAACACCCTTCAATTAAAATTAACATTATTAAAATAGTAAATCAAATTATAATTTTTTACAAATAACATTAGTATGATAACGAGTTAAATTACAGATTTACAAATAATATTACTAGAATAAACTTAATTTTTTGTTATTCTCATAATATTAATTATAAAAAATTATAGCTTGATTTATTATTTTATTAATATTACTTATAAAAATTATAACTTAATTTATTATTATAACAATATTACATAAAAAAATCATAATTTGGCTCATTATTTTAGTAATATTGCTTGTAAAAATCATAACATTATATCTCATTTCAGCTACGTTACTTGTAAAAATCATAACATAATTTGTTATTATAATAATATTACTTATAAATATAGTAAATTAAATGGTTATTCTAGTAATATAACTTGCAAAAACTATAAATTGATTTGTTACATAAATGTTAATGATAATTAAAGGGCGTTGTGGTCATTTAATTAAAAAAATTTCATTTCAATCGTACAAAATTTTTTTGAGTCCCATTTAAATTATGTCATATTCAAGGGATTTTTAATGAAATTTTCCCTTAAAACGATGTCATTCTCACAGATCAATAATGGTCCCTATCCTTTTTTAGTTGGACTAGTTTATAGTCTTCACTGTTGACCACTTGACCCAATCTCTCCCGAAGATCCTAACTAAAGCCTAGTAGTAATTAATTAATACATCATCATCATCAACTTCAACTAAGCATGCGCTTATGTCGACATTACCCTTGGACTTGTCTTATTATTATTGTTCTCCCTAATTCAAACTACCAACTTTAATACAGTGTTTATTTATTTATATAACTTTAACGTTATGATTTGCAAACTCATCATCACACGAAAGTTTAAATAATTGTTGTTACACTTTCAGTGATATAAATGCCTAGTTAACCATAACACGCTCTTCCTTTAACATATAAATTTTATTATAATAATTGACTTTTATTAAACTGATTTTTTTTAATAAATTTTTAATAAATTAAAAATTAAATACACACTAAAATAGTTTCTAGCTTGGCTGGCTATCTTTATTTTATTGCTAATCAATTAATTAACACCTACTACCTAGGATTGGATATCAAACATCACCTTCTTGTTTTTTTTAAATGAAAATAATCTAATATGTAATATTTGCATTGTGACTTTTATCTTCAAAGTTCAAAGAGTAGGTGTAGTGTTGATAATGGTTTCAAATTAAAACAAAAAATGTCATCCATGAAGTAGATCATGTCACGCAAAAATTTTCCATATTACACAAACGACAAACGAGGATGATTCAATGTGTAGATTCAAAGTTTGACTTCACATTTTAAGGTGGGAGGGAAGCTTTTTTTTTTTTCTTTTTTTTTCTTCCTTTCTCTTTACTTTTTCAATTTTTACTATCCATATTTTTATTAAATAATTAGAATATGCCCTTATGCGATGCACAAGGACACATACAGTGTTACTAATGTTTTTTTTTCAAAAAATTGTTACTGTTGTTTTCACCAACAGGAACAAAGAATTATATTTTATAAAAGAAAAGATTTTTTAATGGTAAAGCTTAGGATGAGGATCGAGGAAGTGGATTAGTGGAGGGAAAAGGAGGGAAGAGGGAGACTCGTAGCCCTAGGCTCTATATATTATACACACACAGCAAAATGAGACACGTGGTGACACGTCACATGCAAAGTTCCAGGTGGCAAAAGGAGAGGTCAACGTCATCAAGTAGCAGCCACTAATCTGACCCTGAAACGACTATTAGTTATTACAAACAAAACCAAAGTCACGCGCCTGAAACAGAGAACAAAGCTCCAATTTTTATCAAAGAAATTCAAGATCGGCTAGATGGCTAGCCTCTATATAAAATTATAAAACCCCTTTCCACACCCCGAAGCTTTTCTACTTGTATGGTGGCTTGTGGCCAGTGAGAGACAGTCGATGTCAAAGATGGCTGAGATGAGGACAACGAGAAGAGATGTGATCAGCGGTGGTGGTTCGTGGCACAGATTCTCCGCCGCTGTCTGATATTGCAGTGGGGTCAAGTTTATGGCTCTTCTTCACTCATTCTCTTCGGCCATCTCCTTCACTTCCAGGTGTGTTCACACCTCCCTTGGTTCATTCCCCTGCTTCTGAGCCAACCACCAGTTTTGTTAACATAGCGATTTAGATATCCATGGAACCGAGTGTATTTTAGAATTTGTTTTGTATTTAAATATAAAGGTGTCCTGATATTTATAAATAATTAAATTATTTTATTTTATTTTTAAAAAAGAGAAGAAATATTAATTATGTATTTTAAAACCACACAGATATTAATTGATATTATTAGGAAAAAATTGAAAACTTGTTATAATTTAATGTGATTTAATTAAATAACAAACTTTTTATTAGTATATCAGATTTGATTAAAAATACTTTATATATAGAGATGAGGAGGGTATACATAGAGACAGAGAAGGGAAGATGATAATTAAAAACCATAAAGATCATAATGACAAATATAAATTTTAAATTATTAAAACTTCAATAATAAATTATAATCCTTACTTGTAACAAAATATTTTTTTTGATTGATTTAGATTCACAATAGACTTTACTAAATTTTCAACTTTCTTTTGTAATTTTTGAAGCGATAAGAAAAAAAACCTCAAATAATTGATTTATGATTTACAATTAGCTTTTATAAATTATTAACTGATGTTACAAATAATCTAATGTGCATTTAGTAGATTTTTTAAATAATTTATCTATATATTAAAAGTAAAAAATTAAAAGTAATTGATTTGTAATTCCCAACTGACTCTCATAAATTTATTAATATATTGATAGTAAAAATTAAAATTTCAACTAACTTTTTATAATTTTTAATTGACATTGTAAATAATTTTAAATATATTTAATAGATTTTTCAATTAAGTATTCACATTTTTTAAATTATAAGTAAGAATTATGATTTTTATTGAGATTTTAATAATTTAAGGATTGTAATTAACACTAATGCTCTTGCAGGTTTGTAATTATAATTTCCGCGAGAGAGAACGAGAGAATTCGCGTTGAAAATTAGCTGATATTTCTCTCTGATCCTTTACTTGTGGCTTTGTAATTTCCTTTGTTTCTGTAGGAGGAAATGGAAATTGACTTTTAAACTTTGTGTGACTACTCTGTATTTATTTGGATGAACAGCATCAAACATTCCTTTTTGATCGCCTTTAAGTCACGGATTTGAACTATTAGATCCGATCCCATCACAAGGTTTCGTGCCTTTCCCTCGTTCTTCTGCATATCCTCTTCAAGTCAATACCTTTCCCCATTTGTTCGTCCCCTTTCCCTCCATGGCTTGGACTGAACGAAGCAGACCTATTTGAATTTTTCAACATATTTTTTGATTTATATATTTATTTATTTATTTTTTATTTACTTTGCTCCTTATTTAATGATACACTATAAATTATATTATACATTCTATGATATATATATTTACTTTTTCAATTATTCATTTGTATTGTTAATATTCTGGTTCAAGATATATATTGTTGATATTCGATAGTAATTTTTACATATCAGTCCTATTAAATAATTAATCAAGTCACTAATTTAAGCATTGTGTATTTAATTAACATTAACTCGCCTCTAAAGTTCAAGTTTATAAGACTTTATTAAATTGAATTTCAAATTTCTCTTGTTTAACAATAATTTAAAGAATGTTATGAAAAATAATGTGATTTCTTCTTACATTGAATTAACTGTCTTTTAAATTCATATTTTTAGTGAGAAAAATGTAGCTCTACAGAACGAATTGGGTTATTACTTAATTACTTTCTCTGTGTTTTGTTACTATTTCATGCTGCTAATTGTATTGTGTTTCCTTTGTTTTATTCGTGATTGTTTGTTTTTTCTTTTGGCATGTAGTGGGGTAAGTAAGCAAATTGATTCCTAAGGTTAGAAGTGAATGGCAACATTTTTACTTTCACCTTGAAAACAGTGTGGACCCCTATCGTTATATAATGAAAGTTTTTTGATAATTAATTGATTAAAAAATAATTTAAAAATTATAAAAAAAGATTTAAGATTATAGAAATGATCAAGAAAATTTGTGCAGTCCCTCTTTTCTATAGTTTTTGAAATCATTTTCTTATTTAACTAACCATTAAACTATAATTTTATGAATAAAAATAGTTACGGTTATATCATTTTAAAGTTGAAAAAAATATTACATAAACAATAAATTTAATATCACAAACGTTTCTGGTAACGGTCAATTTTCTCATTTATCTGTTGTTTTTACTATTAGTGAATACGCTTCTGAACAATGTGAACATTGTTCAATGGAGTGCATCTTCAAGAGA